>NC_138293.1:54602500-55202500 GCF_965601325.2 Salmo salar
AGTTCCCACATGCTGTATTCAATTACATTGGCACCCCACGTCTAGTACTGTACATCTAAATGTGCTGCGGTGCTTTCCATTCCCGTTTTGGACGCTGGAGTTGTAAAATAACATATAGGTATTATTGCCAGAGTTTGGTACATATCAATACAATATCAGTACATATCAATAGTGGTCCATTGGAGCTCAGTTGGTTGAGCTCGGCGCTTGCAACGCCAGTATAGTGGGTCCCACCACCCATACGTAAAATGAATGCACACATGACGGTATGTCACTTTGGATAAAAACATCTGCTAAATGGCATATATTATTATTCTATTATTAATCATATTGTTTTTCGACATACAGGCACTTACACGTACTCTATTTCAACCCACCGGTTTAGGCTCTGGTTTTTCTTTCTTCCGCTTTAATGCACATTTTCACAGCCTGTTCTGAAACGAGATCTGTACAGTACGATTGCTGACTGAATAGCTATCACACTGCATCTGGCTGTCAATCTGTCTTCTACTGCCTGTAGTCATTCTATCTGTCTATCTATCTATCTATCTACACTATCTACACAAAAGTATGTGGACACCCCTTCAAATGAGTGGATTTGGCTATTTAAGCCACACGCATTGCTGACAGGTGTATACAATCGAGCACACAGTCATGCAATCTCCATAGACAAACATTGGCAGTAGAATGGCCTTACTGAAGAGCTCAGTGACTTTCAACGTGGCACCGTCATAGGATGCCACCTTTCCAACAAGTCAGTTCGTCAAATTTCTGCCCTGCTAGAGCTGCCCGGTCAACTGTAAGTGCTGTTATTGTGAAGTGGAAACGTCTAGGAGCAAGTGGCAGGCCACACAAGCTCACAGAACGGGACCGCAGAGTGCTGAAGAGCATAGCACGTAAAAATCATCTGTCCTCAGTTTCAACGCTCACTACAGAGTTCCAAACTGCCTCTGGAAGCAACATCAGCACAATAACTGTTCATCTGGAGCTTCATGAAATGGGTTTTTCATGGCCGAGCAGCCGCACACAAACCTAAGATCACCATGCCAATGCCGAGCGTCGGCTGGAGTGGTGTAAACCTAGGCATCATTGGACTCTGGAGCAGTGGAAACGCGTTCTCTTGAGTGATGAATCACGCTTCACCATCTGACAGAGAACGCTACCTGCCCGAATGCTTAGTGCCAACTGTAAAGTCTGGTGGAGAAGGAATAATGGTCTGGGGCTGTTTTTCATGGTTTGGGCTAGGCCCCTTCATTCAAGTAAAGGGAAATCTTAACGCTACAGCATACTATGACATTCTAGATGATTCTGTGCTTCCAACTTTGTGTCAACAGTTTGGGGAAGGCCCTTTCCTGTTTCAGCATGACAATGCACAAAGCGAGGTCCATTCAGAAATGGTTTGTCGAGATCGGTGTGGAAGAACTTGACTGGCCTGCAGAGAGCCCTAACCTCAACCCCATCGAACACCTTTGGGATGAATTGGAACGCCGGCTGCGACCCAGGCCTAATCGCCCAGCATCAGTGCTCGACCTCACTAATGCTCTTGTGGCTGAATGGAAGCAAGTCCCCGCAGCAATGTTCCAACATCTAGTGGAAAGCCTTCCCAGAAGAGTGGAGGCTGTTAGAGCAGCAAATGGGGGGGACCAACTCCATATTAATGCCTATAAGGACGAGGAGCAGGTGTCCACATACTTTTGGTCATGTAGTGTATCTATCTATCTTTCTATGGATATATCTATATTGTGGCTCTCATTCTGGCTCTCATTTATTGGTCATGCTTTCTTCCTCTTTGTCTCTCTCCTCTCCACACCCTGTCGGCTTGCTATCGCACCACCCATCCATTCATCCTCCTCTCCCCTCCTCTCCTCCTCCCCTCCATTTCTCCATGCTTTCTCAATGGACATGCATGCTCTTTTTCATTTACCTTGTACCATTCACCTGCTTCCTCTTTCACCTGACATCCCCATGGTTCTACCTCCAACAATCCAACCCCTTCCACCCGCCATTTTGAACCGCCACCTCAACCTAAAACGAACCCCCCCCCCGCCCGGCCTGCCCCTGGCGTCCCCGATCCCAAATACACTACTCTACAAACCCCACTCCAACACAACCCCTCACAACAAACACCAGACGCTGCAGCGGCCAGCCCGGCATCCCCCCCAGGAGAGGAGTGGTTCAAGCCGGAGGGGCCTCTGCTACAGCAGGACCTCAATGCAAACTCCGCCTCCTCCTGGATCAAACCATAGCGATACAGAGGTAACACAAAAGACACATACAGAAGTTTGGTTGAAAGCACAATGAGCAAACCCACAGTGACATGGCAAGCGTGCATCCACACGCACATGCACACACAAACGCACACAAACCACATCAAAGCACACACACACACACATGAAGTAACATGGTACCCCCCCCCCCCCCCCCCCCCCCACACACACACACACTTGAAAGGTTGTATGTTTAAGAATGCATGACAGTTAATTGCTTGTTACAGTAAAGCTTTAAAGTTTGGTTCAACATTTTCATGGTGGAATATGGTCCTAAGTGTAGGTTGGGAGGGTAAATGTATGTGTGTTCGTGTGTGTGTGTGTGTGTGTGTGTGTGTGCGTGGGTGCGCGTGCATGCGCGTGCGTATGTGTGTGTTCGTGTATATGTGCATGTGTTTGTGTGTGTGTGTGCATACATTGCCCTCCTGAATTATTGACACCCTAGGTCAACACTGTTTGAACAAAAAAAAGTCAGTGAAAATATGTAATTGTTGTTTATCAGCTTGATCTTACACTCAAAATATCATATGAATCTGACCTTTAATTGAGTTAAAATGATTAATAGAAAAACATTTGTCATCAAGAAATAAAAATTTTTTATTCAAAAACATTCATGTCACAGTTATTGGCACCCCTGCATTTAGTGCTTTGTGCACCCTCCCTTTGCCAAGATAACAGCTCCGAGTCGATGAGGTGGTAGAACACATAGGAAGGGATTTCAGACCATTCCTCCATACAGAAACTCTCCCGATCCTTCAGAGTCCTTGGTCCTCGCTTGTGGACTCTCCTCTTCAGCTCATCCCACAGGTTTTCAATGGGGTTTAGGTCAGGGGACTGGGATGGCCATTGCAAAAGCTTGATTCTATGGTCAGTGAACCATTTTAGTATGGATTCAGAGGTATGCTTGGGATCATTGTCCAGCTGGATGACCCAGTTTTATCCTCCTGGTAGAGGCAGACAGATTTTGGCCTAAAATCTCCTGGTGCTTGATGGAGTCCATGATACCATGTATCCTAACAAGGTTCCCAGGGCCTTTGGAAGTTAAACAGCCCCACAACATCACAGATCCACCATCATACTTCACAGTGGGGATTAGGTTATTTTCTGCATGACCATGGCTCTTTTTACACCAAACCCACCTTTGGTGTTTGTTGCCAAAAAGCTCTATTTTAGTCTCATCAGACCATAGAACCTGGTTCCAATCACATTTAGCAAACTCCAGGCACTTACGTTTGGGGTTTGGTGACAGCAGAGGTGGCAACCCTTCCAAATAACTTGTTGGCATGGAGGGGGTGTTTAATTGTAGTTTTGGAGAGTTGGTGACCCCAAGTTGTAACCAACTTTGGCAATTCTCCAACTGTGATCCTTGGAGATTTTCTTTTGCCTCTTGAACCATCCTTCTCACTGTGTGTGGGGGGGGAAATCAACTTGCGTCCTCTTCCAGGCAGGATTATCACAGCTTCAGTCGTTTTACATTTCTTAATTATTTCCCTAATAGTGGAGATGGGTATTTTCAGGCTCATAGCTATCTTTTTTTATAGCCATTGCCTGGTTTGTGAAGGTCAACAACCTTTTATCTCATTTCATTTGTGTGTTCTCTGGCCTTTCCCATGTTGATGGATGACTAAGGGAGTTTAGCCAGTGTGTCACCTCATATTTATACCCCAGTGAAATAGGAAGTCATAGATGGACCACTTAAGACTTCCCAAATAGTCAGATGAAGTAAAAAAAATGTAAAATATTAATCGAAATATATTTTGTTCATAAGAATTTCTTTGGGTGCCAATTATTATATATTTTTTTTACAATTATAACTCAATTAAAGGTCAGAGTCATATGATATTTTGAGTTCAAGATCAAGCTGATAAACAACAATGACATTTTTTCGCTGTCTTTTTCTCTTCGGATTTACCGAGGGTGACAGTAATTCAGGAGGGCACTGTACGTTAATGTATGTTTGGAAATGTATGTGTTTACATCCCCCCACATTTAACACAGTTCGCCACAACTATGGCTTAGCCTTTGGTCAATTTCATTCAGTTCAACTTCTGCACTTAACCTTACATTACAGACACGCACACAGACACACACAGACAGACAGACAGACAGACGCACAACCTTTAACCTCCTTTTCTGCTCTCTTGATGACCCCAAACCCCCTCTCAGTCCCTGCAGACCAGTGTAGTCCTCTGTCTCTCTCTCTCTCCCCCCTCTCTCTATTCCCTCTCTCTCTTACTCGACCTTCTCTTTGCTCTCTCGCCACCAAAACGCCAGAACCGTTTTCCACTGAGGGGTGAGATAATGTGCCCTGAGCGAATGGGGTCGATTAGACCTACATGACTCATTGGATCCAATAGAGGGAGAAAGGGAGGGAGAAAGAGAGGATGAGAGAGAGAGAGGAAGAAAGAGAGGGGGAGCTGGGCTTAATTGTGCGATGGGAGGCTAAATGGCGTTATGTAATGTGATGTGAGCGATATGATGGCCACCTCATCCCTCCCTCCCTCCCTCCCTCCCTCCCTCCCTTCCTTCCTTCCTTCCTTCCTTCCTTCCCTCCCTCCCTGAGACCTCGTCTGCAATCTCAGCCTCCACTCAAATTCACCCTCTCAGAACTCTACTCCTCCACACACACAACACACAGGATTTCCCACCACATGTACTTGTAGCCTACCCCTCGACCCCCCGTCTTAGAGCCCTGTTACACACCGTAAACTGAACCCTTCATGACCCATTTGACCAATTAAGCCACTTCGCAACGTTACCAACATAACACAAGATTCTGATTGGGAGTGTGTGTGTGTGTGAGTGAGTGAGCTACGGTACGAGTGTTTGGCTGTGGATGTCCCTCTGTCCGTCGGCTAGCACTGTGTGCGTGCGAAGGTGTGTGTGTTTGCGGTGTATATCTGTGTGTTTGTGTCGGCTGCGATGCTAGCCCTCTGTTCTCTGCTGTGTGTGTGTGTGTGTGTGTGTGTGTGTGTGTGTGTGTGTGTGTGTGTTAGGACCACCATGGAGAGGGGTGGGGGTGGGGTTGTGAGGGGGGCCATGTCTTCTGACGTGTCTGTTGTTGTTGTCTCCCTCCTCAGGTTGTGTCGTGTCATGCGTTTGTATGTCGGCTCTTGTTGCTCTGTGTTACACTTGTCTGTTTGTCGCTGTCCTCTCCCCAGTCTCTTTCCGTCCGTCTGTCGGTTGTTGTGTCCTGTGTTTTCCTTTGTGCTCCCGTTGTTTTTGGTGTCGTTTTTGTTTTGTGTTGCCGTGTCCTCCTTTCGCTCCTGTGGCTCTTTCCTCTGGTACGGTCTCCACTCTCCTTACTCAGAGACAAATGTACAACTGTCCTGTTTAGCAGTGTACAAACAGTCACACAAACAATACACAAATCCAAGGTACTGTATAACAATTGGAGAATTCTGAGAGAAGAAAAAACTGTGACGCACTTAAATACAGATGATTGGACCAAATCAGTGTGAACATGTTTGTGTCTATATAAACTGGTAGCAGAGTAAAGGCCACTGGTGTGTACTGGTTCATTTCTTGAAGTGAAAGCTGGTTACTTCTCTCTCTTTTCCGGAACTGACCTCCACTCTGAGGTGACCAGAACATTGTTTCATCACAGTACCAGGGGGGAGCCCAGGCCCTATTTGCTGGTCCAGTGTCAGTCCGTTGGACCTAAGTCCTCTCCATTCTCCTTTACAACCCTAAACCAAGACTGACTCTGGATCATATCTATGCCTGCTCCCTAATCCCCATCCACCACAAATGTCCCTATACGAGTGGCATTGACTCAAGATGTCAAGCTATCGTAGTCAATACAGCAGTAGATGTATGAATGCCAGTGGCTGGAGTGGGGGATGCATTTGGCTGTGCTGAAACACTGTTCACGAGTCTAGTGCTTTTAAGGTGTGCTTCAGTCCTTTAGTGGGAGAGCACTAAGGCCAGGCTAGATCAAAACGTAGAGGTCTAGTCTAGATACTGTACACACTTTGGGACTGAAAGGCTTACCGGCACTGGGCACCCCTCCACACACGTAGTGTTACACGCAGACAGACTGACAGACTGACAGACTGACAGACTGACAGACTGACAGACTGACAGACTGACAGACTGACAGACTGACAGACTGACTGACTGACTGACTGACTGACTGACTGACTGACTGACTGACTGACAGACTGACAGGCAGACAGACTGATTTACAAGTAGACAGACTTACAGACTGATTTACAAGCAGACAGACTGATTTACAAGCAGACAGACTGATTTACAAGCAGACAGACTGATTTACAAGCAGACAGACTTACAGACAGAGACTGGCGGACGGACGGACCGACAGACCGACTGACGGACCAACCGTCAGACAGCGCCAGGTAAGTGACGGTAGTAGCCGTACGGTCTGTGGTGACTAGCTGACTGGTGTTAGTGATGACAGAGTGTGTTGAGCCACAGCCCCTGACAGCCCTGTAATAATAATAATAATAATAGAAGCTTCCTCCACACTCTAAAAGCGAAAAAAGCCGTCCTCCAAAGGCGCCCCAAAATGGCTGCCGGCCTTCCGCTTTTAAAGTGGGATATTGTGCTTTAAACCTCCCCTTCTTCCCCTTCTTCCTCCTTCTGGCGCTTCTCCATTGTTTCTGTGCCCAGAGTGGTTCTGCTGGTTTATGGCTTTATTTTAATGTGGTTTATTTTATGACGCGTGCAGCTTTGACCTCTGTTGACAAATGCTAAAGTGCAGAGGTCAGGAAAGGTTAAAGCTTGGAGGGTTGGGCTCCTTACGTCTGTTCCCTGCGTCCCAATATCTGTCCTTACTCCCGAAGTGTGCACTTGTTCACTACCCTCATGGATTTAAAAGAAAAAGATTGGTATGCCTAAAACATATGGTGGAAACTCTGTCCAGAGCAAATCCAATGGTTACACAAGTCCAATGCTTTTCAAATGCGCTGGGGGAAAGCACAAGCGTACACTTCAGGAGAAAGGACATATTGGGAAGCAGCCTTTCTCTCCCTGACTCTGTAATACTTTCCTCTGATAAATATTGTATAGTGTAATAGTGTAATTGGTGTGTTTGAGGGTGTGTGTGGATATTGTGTTGTGTTTTATGTACATGTGATGTGTGTATAATTTGTTTATTGGTGGCTATTATTTTCTTGTCTGTAATGTACTGTGGAATATATATCTTTTTTCACCTTTCCTTCTATATCTTTACCGCTCCTCTTCTTTTCCTCTCTCTCTCTCTCTCTCTCTCTCGCTTTTCTCCTTATTTCCCACTGTTGCCAAGGAAACAGTGGAAGAGAGCATTCTGGGACTTTTGTGCAAAGCATTCTGGGTTAGATTATTAAAATGAATGATTGCATAATTCTTTCACTTTAATAATGTGTAAATGTGTTGTACTATGTGTTGTAAGTAATCCAATCAGATAATACTACATGTAGTCATCAAACCATGCTCCCACGATGCACTGAGTTCACGTTGTATTATTATAATTTTTCTTTGTTCTTTGTTTATCATTTTAGTATTTTGCTTTTTATTCTCATGTACTATTAATTCTAATGTATTATTTGTCGAAAGACCTCATCAAATCCAGAAGTGGCCTCTATCCCTATTAACCCTAGACAGACTGATCCAGGACCAGGGTGAATCCCCTCCCTAAGGACTCCTAGTGGAGCAGAGTGCCTTTGTCCTGTAAGAGCTGATCTAGGACCAAAGTGTTCCCCTGGGGCTCTTACACTGAGAGCAGCTTGAGTGGCACTTACAGCCTGTCAGGCTCTGCTTTTAAAACACTGGAGTAGTCCAGGGTTGCTTCCCAAATGGCACCCTATTCCCTATGAAGATAACTACCCTCTATGTGCACTGGTCAAAAGTAGTGCACTATATAGGGAATAGGGTGCCATATGTGACTGGAGTGGGTTCGTTTAGAATCTGGGGTCCGTACAATTAATCTCTCTCATGTGCGCTGTTCCAGTTGATCTCTTCTACAATTGATTTTCCCCCGTAGACACAAAGCACCACCGCCATTAGGCTGCTGCTCTCTCTATGCTGCACTCGGAATCATTGCTGGACGGAAGGAGATGCCGTTCCACAATGGTGTTCTCTCTCTCTCTCTCTCTCTCTATTTCTCTCTTTGACACTTTGTTCCCCTTCTCTCTATCCCCTCCCTTTCCCCCTTCTATCTGCCCCCCCCCCCCCCCCACACACACACACACACACTTTTAATTAGCAATCTCATGGCACCCATTTTGTTATTCAAACCAGGCTGTCTTGATAATCAATGGCCTTTTAGAATGGACTTTGACTATTGGCGGCAGACCAGAACACTTTGCCTGAGTTCTGCCTCTGGATCCCTGTAGGTCTATATACCTGGGTATGTGATGCAGTGATGGTAAAACTGCAGATTAAAGACAAAGATAATATTGCACTTATATTGATAATTTTGACCGTTGAACAACTGCTAATATAAAAAATCAATCCAATGCTGTACATGACAATACGCGCCCAACCCCCCTCGATCTAAACCAATAGGATGTATTTTAGAATCAGCAGGTGAAAATACTGTCTGCAGAATCAGGCAGGCACGATTATATATTATGTCAACAAATAGACTGGGATATACTGCATGTGACGGTGACATAGAGTCCGCATTATGTCAACAAATAGACTGGGATATACTGCATGTGACGGTGACATAGAGTCCGCATTATGTCAACAAATAGACTGGGATATACTGCATGTGACAGTGAAATAGAGTCCGCATTATGTCAACAAATAGACTGGGATATACTGCATGTGACAGTGACATAGAGTCCGGATTATGTCAACAAATAGACTGAGATTTACTGGTTGTGACATAGAGTCCTGGAGGGTGTGGGTCTGAGCATGCTTGTGTGTGTGTGTGTGTATGTGTGTGTGTTATTTATTGTCCTATCTCGGTCATTGACGCCAACATGGAATCATTTCTACTGTATATACTCTGGTTATCCTCTGTATATACAGAACATATATGTGTAACATACATCTATGGGTTATGTTCATTGTAGCAGTGTCAGTACAAACTGTTTCCTGTTTCTTAGATTATGTCCCAATATTACCATAATACTAAACTAACCCTTTTCACCTCATAGAATATCTCTCTTTCTCTGTCTGTCCTGCCCCCCCCCCCCTCTCTTTCTCGCTCTCTTCCACCCTCCCCCTTTCTCTCTCTTTCTCCCACAATCTCTCTTTTCTGCCCTCCCTCATTTGTCTCTCTCCCTCTTTCTTTTCCACCCCTATTCTCTCGCTCTCTCTCTCTCTCTCTCGTTCTCTCATCTCTGTCTTTCTCTCCATCATGGGCCACTATCAAGGTACATTGAATATGCATTAGGAAAAGAACAGTTGGATTAGATTCTTCAATCAGGAGGAGATGTAGTAGGTTTATTCATGCCCCTCTCCCTCTCCCCATCGTAAGTAATGTGTGTTCTGCATGTGTGTTCATGTATGGTGTCCATGTGACATAGCAGAGAGCTGGCCGTCTAGGCCTCGGCGTGGCCTCCTATGAATCAACTCAAATGTTCTTTGGGGATAAGGTGTTTGTGTGTTAAAACGTGGTTCAGTTTGTCATGCTATGTCTAATACATACAGATTGTCTACTGTATGTATGGTTACTGTGCCAATTGTGTTGTCTGTCATACATCCATAAATGTGAAAAATGTGTTTCAAATATTGCCTCGGGTGATTACAAATCTACATGTTGCTTCGTAATGTGACATAACAATAATCAGCCAATGCAAATATATAATACTTTGTATATAATACAAACAAGTGGGAAAGTAATAAGAAACATTTATGCAAGTTAAGATATTTAAACCTATTAAAAGAAAATGTACTATACTTTAGCAGTTTAAAACAATGTACAGTATATGCATTTATTTAATACTACAGTGATAGATATTACAGTGATACTACACTAATACTACAGTGATACTGTACCACAGTAATACTACAGTAATACTACTACAGTGATACCACAGTTGTACTTCAGTGATACTACAGCACACACATTATTGAACTCTATTGCTACATAGGTATCTACTACACAATACTGGAGTATATAGCCTATACAGTATCTGACATCAACTACCTGAGCGTGCATATTTATTTACATCCACTACCAGCGATCCAAACACTAGATGTACTACAAAATGGCTGCCATAACAAAGTATATAACAACTCTGATATTGGAAACCTTATCTGCATGTGGATTTGCACTGGGGGAAATATTTGCCCCCTTGTACCCCCTTGTTTCCCTCAACCCCTCCCCCTCTCAGACTAACTTCCATGTTCCGTTCCATCCCATCCCCAGGACATCCCCAGTCATTGCACCTGCGTAGCATAACTAAAGTTTGACCTGAGGTACGTACAACCGACTAGCTTCCTGCCCTCCTCCTCTGTAATACTATCTTCACACTATCAAGCCGACCCGAACCATACTGAACCATACTGCGCTGGCACACAAAGCTTCTTTTCACATTGTCTATTCCAGCAGAGTTCCAGCAACTGTAACCACTAACCAGGCCAGCGCAGTACAGCTTGGTTTGGCTCGGCTCTGTTTGGCTCGGTAGTGTGAAAAGGGTACAGGAGGAACAAGCTGGTATGTCACGGCTTTGGCAAGAACAGTGCTGCATTCTGCTGCATTAAACAACCAGGCTTTGCCGTGAAGTCCTGTAGAGTGGCGTGAATGTGTTCAACCTGATATATGTAAGGATTTAATGCAAGAATGGAGTACAATTACGTCCATTAGCTTTTACAAATCTAAAAGTAGTTTTTATAGTCTGAGATCGAATAGCATTGATCATCTTTGATAGTGAAGCACAATGCATGTTTCCCAGCAAGAAAGCTTCGGCATTGGATATTGTGTGACCTCACAACTTCTTGGCCAAACTATAGATCGCAGGCCAGCTTCAATTCATCTTGTTTTATGGCGTGTGTGTGTGTGTGAGTGAGTGTGTGTGTGGTAGTACAGTATGCCTTTGTGTCAAGAATTAAGCTATGAAACAGAGTTAAGTTCTCCGGAGTGCTAATCAAGCAATAGGAGTTCCCGATAAAGTGAAAAAGAGATCATATTTGTACCGTTAATTGGCAAATGTATTATTATTATAATTATTATTATATTATTTTGCTCTCTTTGTTGATATTTATGGTTTGACATTTTTTTTTGCGATAATTTAATGAACCATTTTTGCTTGTACTTTTACCTCTATCTCTCTCTGTCTCTTTCTCTCTGTCACCCCCTAGTTGTAAGGTGCATGTTGCATGGTGTGCTGGGTGCTGTGAAGGAGGTGATCTGGGTAACGTTAGATGAACAGTATGGCTAATGACTATTGGCCGATCAAATTGTCACTACCAACCACATATTCGCCTATCTATCCATTGTATTTACACATAGCCTAGTTCTAAGACATTATATAGGTCCAGGAGTTTTGTCCAGACCACCTGATCCGACCAAGAAAAACCCAAGGCTCTAGTCCTTCCGCAGACACCTGAAACCCCACCTCTTTAAGGAATACCTAGGATAGGATAAAGTAATCCTTCTAACCCCCCCCCCCAAAAAAATATATAGATGTACTATTGTAAAGTGGTTGTTCCACTGGATATCATAAGGTGAATGCACCAATTTGTAAGTCGCTCTGGATAAGAGCGTCTGCTAAATGACGTAAATGTAAATGTAGTTCAGAGTTATAAAACGATGGCCCAGAGTTTTCCCCAACCCTGTGACCTGACCAAGGAAAACCTCCCGGCCCTGTATTATGACATTACAATTCCACAAATAAATCATTACGCTGGGTATGGCTGGAATCCGTCCAACGGTTACCAGCCGTTACCAAAGGCTACCAGTGTTTACTCATGTTTACCACGTTGTTCTTTCCCACCTCAACCTCTCCTGAGCAGGGCCTTCGTCCCTATCCCGGTCCTGTCCTGGTCTCAGTGAGCTGAGCTAAGCGAGGCTTCGTTAAAGCCTAAAAAAACAAACATGTCATCACTGTAGGACACGATAGGCCAACCGGTTTGGAGGAGTGGAACCCTGCGCGCACACTCACTCTTCCTAATCAACTAAGAGCTGCAGGGCTGGGATTGATGAGGGCTGTTACAAGGGTCGACGTCTCAAACACGAGTGTTTGAATAGAGAAAGACCAAAGCAGGAGGTTATCCAACACAGCCATGTACCTTTGAATAATAATCATGTGTGTACTGTACCCTACAGCTAAAGTGATGCTAGTCAGATGCATATGTAAAGATATGAAAACGGTAATTCATGCTAATGCGTAAATATATTGTAATTAGAGAGTAGACACATGCACATATATTTACACATTATTAATTTGACACGTTAACAGTATGTTTGAGTACAGAATCCTGGAAATTACTGTACCCTCAAACGGGCACACAAACCATTAACACACATGCAAATGAACACACACACACACACTCTCTCTCATCACACCCACTCGGCCAAAGAGGAGTGGTCAGGTTGTGAGGAACACGATGACCCAGATCTGTCGCATAGCTGTGCTACCCGGGCAGTATTACCCAGCATGCCTCCTGTTCACAGCACCAGCCCATGACTGAGTGGCTCCTATAGGCTATGCATTAATGTAAGAGCCTGGCGTCAAACTGATTTACTAACTAATCTGGCTGCAACAACATTAGCCCAGTGCTCCCCAACCCCAAACCTGCCCCTCGGTGTGGTGTTCTAAGTTCTAAATTCCAGACAGGGGCACAAATGATCTGTTTTCTGAAGAGGATGGAAGTGCAGTAATATTATTAACACTTGGTAGTTGTGATAGTAATTCAGTGTTGTATTATTTTGTTTTGTGTTCTTTTCAGATTTTGTATTGTTTGTGATGACCCATGTTTTTTCTCTCATTTTGTTTGTTGGTTTGTGTTACTGTGAGGAGAGGGATGGGAGTCTACAACCTCTCCCCATGCTGTTAGCGACTATGGCCCACATTTAATCAACTACAGATATTGAAAGAAACCGCACTACCTGCTGAAAAACCCCCCAGCATAGGCCAGCCTTCGTTGTGTTTTCTCTGGTGACCAGCCTTCGTTGTGTTTTCTCTGGTGACCAGCCTTCGTTGTGTTTTCTCTGGTGACCAGCCTACGTTGTGTTTTCTCTGGTGACCAGCCTTCGTTGTGTTTTCTCTGGTGACCAGCCTTCGTTGTGTTTTCTCTGGTGACCAGCCTTCGTTGTGTTTTCTCTGGTGACCAGCCTTCGTTGTGTTTTCTCTGGTGACCAGCCTACATTGTGTTTTCTCTGGTGACCAGCCTTCGTTGTGTTTTCTCTGGTGACCAGCCTTCGTTGTGTTTTCTCTGGTGACCAGCCTTCGTTGTGTTTTCTCTGGTGACCAGCCTTCGTTGTGTTTTCTCTGGTGACCAGCCTTCGTTGTGTTTTCTCTGGTGACCAGCCTTCGTTGTGTTTTCTCTGGTGACCAGCCTTCGTTGTGTTTTCTCTGGTGACCAGCCTTCGTTGTGTTTTCTCCGGTGACCAGCCTTCGTTGTGTTTTCGCCAGTGACCAGCCCGAGCTGACAAGGTAAAAATCTGTCGTTCTGCCCCTGAGCAAGGCACTGTTCCCCAGGCGCCGAAGACGTGGATGTCGATTATGGCAGCCCCCTGCACCTCTCTGATGCAGAAGACACATTTCAGTTGAATGCATTCAGTTGTACAGCTGACTAGGTATCTCCCTTTCCTTCGTTCGGTTTTTGCCGGCGACCAGACTTCGCTGTGTTTTTAACACTGATGACCAACATAAGCTGGTCACCCGCAAAACCAGCATCAAGTCACATTATGCTGGCTTGAAAAGGAATTTCTAATTCCTATTGGAATCCAGACTGAATAGTGATATCCAATAATTGGACCATTCACTCACTCACTCACTCACTCACTCACTCACTCACTTTCTATGCAAAAACATAGATATTGAAACAAACAATTCTAAAACGGCAATAGAGCATGCTGGGAAATATGATAATGATGGGTGTGGTTTCGGAGACCAGCTGGAGCAGCATACACACAAAGAAAAAGGTTCTTCAGGGGTTCTTTGTCAGGGGTGATGTGTGTAACACTGCATATCAGGAAGGGTTCACTACTGTTGTGGTGGTTGTGAAGAACCACCATGTTTTCCGTTTATGCTATAAAATGCACTGTTAAGTTCCTGTCATTTTACGGTACACTACAGGCTACTGGTTGCAGTAAAAGTAAGGTAAACAACAACAAGTTACTCAAGTTTTTCAGACCAATTATTATATTTTTTTTTTCACCGTTATTTAACTAGGTAGGCCAGTTGAGAACAAGTTCTCATTTACAACTGCAACCTGGCCAAGATAAAGCAAAGCAGTGCGACACAAACAACACAGAGTTACACATGGGATAAACAAACGTACAGTCAATAACACAATAGAAAAACCTATATACAGTGTCTGCAAATGTAGTAAGATTAGGGAGGTAAGGCAATAAATAGGCCATAGTGGCGAAATAATTACAATTTAGCATTAACACTGGAGTGATAGATGAGCAGAAGATGAATGTGCAAGTGGAGATACTGGGGTGCAAAGGAGAAAAAAAAAGAAAAAAATAACAATATGGGGATGAGGTAGTTGGGTGGACTATTTACAGATGGGCTGTGTACAGGTGCAATGATTGGTAAGCTGCTCTGACAGCTGATGCTTAAAGTTAGAGGGAGATATGAGTGTCCAGCTTCAGTGATTTTTGCAATTCGTTCCAGTCACTGGCAGCAGAGAACTGTAAGGAAAGGCGGCCAAACGAGGAGTTGGCTTTGGGGATGGCCAGTGAAATATACCTGCTGGAGCGTGTGCTACGGGTGGGTGCTGCTATGGTGACCAGTGAGCTGAGATAAGGCAGGGATTTACCTAGCAAAGACTTATAGATGACCTGATGGGTTTGGCGACGAATATGAAGCGAGGGCCAGCCAACGAGAGCATACAGGTTGCAGTGGTGGGTAGTATATTGTGCTTTGGTGATAAAACGGATGGCACTGTGATAGACTACATCCAGTTTGCTGAGTAGAGTGATGGAGGCTATTTTGTAAATGACATCGCCGAAGTCAAGGATCGGTAGGATAGTCAGTTTTACGAGGGTATGTTTGGCAGCATGAATGAAGGATGCTTTGTTGCGAAATAGGAAGACGATTCTAGATTTCATTTTCGATTGGAGATGCTTAATGTGAGTCTGGAAGGAGAGTTTACAGTCTAACCAGACACCTAGGTATTTGTAGTTGTCCACATATTCTAAGTCAGAACCGTCCAGAGTAGTGATGCTAGACGGTCGGGCGGGTGCGGGCTGCGATCGGTTGAAGAGCATGCATTTAGTTTTACTTGCATTTAAGAGCAGTTGGAGGCCACGGAAGGAGTGTTGTATGGCATTGAGGCTCGTCTGGAGGTTTGTTAACACAGTGTCCAAAGAAGGGCCAGAAGTATACAGAATGGTGTCGTCTGCGTAGAGGTGGCTCAGAGAATCACCAGCAGCAAGAGCGACATCATTGATGTATACAGAGAAAAGAGTCGGCCCAAGGATTGAGCCCTGTGGCACCCCCATAGAGACTGCCAGAGGTCCGGACAACAGGCCCTCCGATTTGACACACTGAACTCGGTCTGAGAAGTAGTTGGTCAACCAGGCGAGGCAGTCATTAGAGAAACCAAGGCTGTTGTGTCTGCTGGTAAGAAATTAAGTTGTTATTGCTGTAAAAGGACAGAATGCTGCTGAATGTTGTTACTTGAGACTATACCCAACTGGGGGTTTGAACTCACAACCTGTTGGTTGTTAATGACATGAATAACCTGCTTATCCCACTAGGTCTGTGGGCATGACAGAGATTGGCCACAGAGAAACAACAAATGTCGGTACATGTAAGTGTCTTATATAGGCTGAAAGCTTAAATTCTTGTTAATATAACTGCACTGTCCAATTTACAGTAGCTATTACTGCGAATAAAATGCCATGCTATTGTTTGAGGAGAACTCCTAACAACAAAACACTTTTTTTCACCGCGATAGGTTTGATTAATTCACCTCTGAAGGTGAAATGTGTACTTACATTCTGAAATCTTGCTCTGATTTATCATCCAAAGGGTCCCAGAGATAACGTGAAGTGTCGTTTTGTTAGATAAAATAATTTTTCATATCCTAAAAAGGTCCATATAGCATGCACGATCAATTTTGTATTTCCACTCGTTCAATTTGCAAAGAAAGGAATCTGTGAAAATCTTACCCTAAACGTTGTTTCAACGAATCAAATCACGTTCGTATGTATTCCTCAGAGATCCTAGAACGTAACAGGACTTCACTATATTGTTAGGTGTGTAGTATATCCTATAGGACACCATATTTGGTCAGAGAGCGACGTCTTCATGGCACGTCGATGGTGCAGGCGGTCTTCACTTGAATGACTGTATCTTTGTCAAATAAAGCTAGCTAGATAGCCAATGAGCTGGGCTTTACGGGAGTATCCGGAAACCCTATGTCTGTTGCAAAATGTAGGTGCTAACCTTTTGCGACAGCATGCCTTTTCCTTTTGAACAAAAATGATAAGAACATACAGAGTTATGAAGTTATGAAAACTGATTGTTTTGCAAATGTTGAACTTATAAAATGGCTACTAATACTGGAAAGCTAAATCAAAGTCCAAGTATACAGATTTGACAATATTCTTGCAGAAAAATGTGATATGATTGCAAATGTCTCTTTCACGATTTGCCGAGATGTACCTAGGTGACTTCACACTAAATGTCCTGTAGCTCGCTCATACTTAAAGTTATCCATCTGAACATACACTGCACATACACTGCTGCCATCTTGTGGACACCATCGGAATTACAACCAGAGTGATGGCTGGAACTGGGACCTTTCTCTTGCATTTCAAAGATGGTGGTAGAAAAAAAACGGTTGGTTTTTTTCTTTGTAATTTCTTCTACCAGATCTATTGTGTTGTATTCTCCTACATTCAATTCACATTTCCACAAACTTGAAAGTGTTTCCTTTCAAATGGAACCAAGAATATGCATATCCTTGCTTCAGGGCCTGAGCTATAGGCAGTTAGATTTGGGTATGTCATTTAGGTGAAAAAAAGGGGGCTATCCCTAAGAAGTTAATGTCCTGAATGACCTGCTAAGCCCACCAGGTCTGTGGGCATGACAGGGATCGGCCACAGATTTAAAGGCAAGAATACATTTCTGCTCTAAAAGTTGCTAAGAACCAAGTAAATAATTGTCAGATTATCTGACAACACCAATGGAAAAAATACAGTGCTCAGGGCCACTTGATGTAAAGTGTGCATAAATACTTTGGGGATTTGAACTTGCAAGATTTTGGGCGGAAGCAGTGCCACCAGGAACATCTTTATTACCAAGAACATATATGCACACACTCTCAAAATGAGGGTACAGTTATTAGAGTACAGTCTTGTTCCCTGGAATACAAAAAGGTCAAAGGTAAGATACCTTTAGAGATACACATAGGAACTCACATGGTACTGGTCCGTTCCTTTTAGGGTACAGGTATGGATAATCTAGTATAATGGTACATTTTCTACCCAATATTTTGAATATAAGGTACAATCACTGCACTTTGAAATGTAGGTGGGGGGATGTGTTTGTGCCAACCGTCAGTTGAAATGTTGTACCAGTTTAAGGGGGTGATGTGGGTATGTTGTCAAAGGTTGAGCACCTCTTTTAACACTGTCACTTCTGCAATCTTTGTAAGAGCATGTGACAATAAAGACCTGCACTGTTAAGAGGTAGCGGCAGGTAGCATTGTGGTTAGAGCGTTAGACCAGTAACTAAAAGGTTGCAAGATCGAATCCCCGAGCTGACAAGGTAAAGATCTGTCCTTCTGCCCCTGAACAAGGCAGTTAACCCACTATTCCTAGGCTGTCATTGTAAATAAGAATTTGTTCTTAACTGACTTGCCTAGTTAAATAAAGGTATAAAATAAAAAAGAGGTTACTGTGCATTTCAGTAGTGATGACAAACCGAGGCTCTCTGAAGGATTTGACGCTTTCACCAAATTGTGCTGAAAAACACTTAATTACTCAGAGCTTCATTATCTGTTCACAATGTACATTAGTTGCATCTCCTGGTCAGCAATAAATAGCAGCGTATGATTATCATATAAAGTATTTCTTTCTCCACTGTTTTCATCAAAACCCCTATAGTCAGTTGGAACACCAGGTTCACATCTGTCATTATGCTTCCCTTTTTTACCTTCAAGTTGACTATTTTTCATAATCTGAATCTATGACATTATTTAGGATGCTGAAGACAGAAGCTTATACTATACCAAATAAAACTAATTATTTGAACAACAGTGTAGAAAGTGTGGTTTCACATAAAACAATTTTCTAAATAGTGTGCCTTCAACAAGATTCGACCACGTACCCTTGCGTCCCTGAATTGTTCCCTAATCTACTTGATAAATTACTGGTCAGATTAAGATATTTGTACAAAATCATTACTATATCTGTAAGTACAGTGTCCAGTAGAGGTCGATGTTTGAAAGCAGCTTGGAATCAAAGAAAGCACCGGAACCTCGACGAAATCAGTGGGATCTCGCATTTTGAAACACACGGTTTGAAAAAGCACGGAATCAAACGAAGCCTCGGACATCACTGATGACGTACTACTGATAAAATGATGCACGCATCGGCACACTGCTTCGAAGTTAGCTGCTTAGCAATTTCGACTCATGCCTCGGAGCTCCGTTACCAAACGTAACATGACTACATTTCACAGTAACTTAATGGAAATGAATTGGCTCGAAGTTGCTTTGAATTCTGCGTTACCTAATTGGTAACTCACTGACAACTAACTGCCAGTAACGTACTGGCACCTTAACTGGCAGCCAGTAAAGTGCACAGAAACTTACTTGCAGCCAGTAGCTCACTGTACCTTCCCTGAACCTTTCTGATTCCAAGATGGCGTATAACATTAGGTGACAACTACTCAGCATTCTTTGTGGTGTGCACACTTGGGAACCAGCCTCACCTCGCCTCAACCTCTTGGTTGATAGCAAACTGACCTTCCTGCCACACCTTCAGGTCAGTGAGCGTGACAGAGATCAGCCACAGTAAGTTACTGTGAATTTTACAATAACTGCTTGCAGCAAGCTGACAGTAAGTTAAGGAAAATTAAACATTAACTTCCTGATGAAAGTGCCATTAAGTTACTGGGAAATGCACAGTAACCTCTTAACAGCACAGCTCTTGATTGTCACAAGCTCTTAAAAAGATGTAGAACTGGGACCGGACAAATGAGGCGCTCAACCTTCATCTTCTATGATATCATGGCGGTCCACAAACAAACGTTTAAGGGCATGCCGTTACCTACTGTGCTGGAATCAATCATGATCTGTCCTATTCTGTACTACCATGAAAATAAAAACCAGATAAATTCCTACTAACTTCTACCACACCCTCTCCCAAAACCCCTCCCCAACCCCCCTACCCCATTAAACTTTACCTATTTAATACTGAAACACTCCACCCTTAGGATTGTTCAGCATGCCAACAACCATTTCACCAGTAACATCTGTTATCCCCCAATATCTCTTTTGCTGTCTCCACAATAACCTTCAACCTGGCATTTCTACTTCCCACAACCAGAGTCATATTGATAACCTTACCAATAAAAGCTATGAAGTCAACTGCATTCATTATCAAAGTGTCCATTGACACTGCAAATTCATGAGCGCAAGACTTCTGAACATGCCTCGAAACCATGCCAGGACCAGCAGAAACACCAGCCCAGACGTTAGGTCCACTTAGGAGCAGCCACGGAAGCGCCATCGTTCCACACTGTAACTCCACCAATCTGTCTTACAGCCTCTGCATACGATACATCATGACTAGTTGTGTATTTCTGAGCTTCTCTGGCCTCTCTGCACCTGACATCCACCGACTGCTACACTGTGTTCTCCCCTACACAATTACAACACTTAACCTTCACATTGCTCACACATTCACCGGAATCATGTTCCCCTCCACACTTGACACATCTTTTCCTTCCTTTACATTGAACAGCTACATATCCCATTCTTTGACATTTAAAACACTGCAACGGGGACGGGACAAATTCTCTGACATTGAAACTAAGGAATCCTCTCTGTACTTTCCCAGGCATAACCTTCTCAAACCTGAGCAGCACTGATAGGCTTCACTTCTTTGACCCTCTTTCCTACTGATCAACCTTTTGGCCTCAATCACTCTTCCTCCCTTCACATGTTCTTTAATATTATCTGTGGACATAGATATCAGGACCACAGTGATGACTCCCCTCAATATAGCATAATCACCAGGGACATGGCTTTTAATCTTCTTCCCATTAAGCTTTTCCATTTTCAGAATCTTGTCTTGCTGAGCCTGTCTACCACACAATATTAACAGTCTACTATTTCCAATGAACCAAGCTAATTTGACCTACATCTTTCTCTACGGCATTAGTTAGTCAGATAGGGTGTGAATGAGGCCCTGTGGTCTTTCCACTCTGACACATTATTACTTTTGCTTCCTACCTCGGCACTCTTTATGCTTTCTTTACTCAACGCTCCACTGCTTTCAGTATCATGATCTCTCTTCTTCCTATGTCTTTCCACTGCAGATCATTTCAGTCCTTGACCCTCATCCTCCCGCTCCATACCATCGGGACTGACACCCATATTTGTTCGCATTCCAGCACAGCTGTTGCTTCATCAACTTTTTCTCCATTTTGTCTGCACTACTCGCCGCCATTCCGACTCCCAGACACCACACATTACACTTAGATGATTGTACCGGTTGTCAATGTCTGCACTCATTGAGCAGCACACTGCACTGTGCGATAGTTCTACCTCCTCAACCTTCATCGACATAACGATAAAACCTCTTAAACTGGTACAATACTTCCACTGACAATTGGCAGAAATACAACATATTTTAGACCATGCCCCCCCCAAATATGCTAATTTTCCCCACCAGCACGTTGCCCCCACATCCATTTCAATGTGCAGTGAAAGTAAGGTAAACAACAAGTCATTTAAAATACAATAACACCTTAAATCAACTGTAAAAAAGCAATAATAGATAGTTAAATGGGTTCTCATGCACAAAATGCGTATCAGCCAATGAAAAGCGTTGATTTACTTGCATGTGACCAAATGCTAAATTGTAGCTGGTCCCATCAGATAACATGGTACAAGTTAACCCTATGCGAACTTCAACAGGTGGTACTGATTATATCCTGGCACAGGTGCGTCAGACAATTCAAATTGTCAAAGTAGTTGGGAGTGTCCTTGACATAACTAAGTCCAACAGCATGTTCTGATCATCAAAGCAACTATCGTGTGTTTTTGACTGACTGGTCAAATTGCTCTCTGTGTAAAGTGCCTAGTCCACGTAATTGTCGCAGATTGTGGCAAGGGTTTGAATCTCACATGAGTTTCCCCCCCTTTGAAATGTTGATTTACATGTATTGTGTTAGTGTGCAGTGCTTGAATTGGACTAAAATAGGTGCCGGTACACATTTTGGGTGCCGGTAATGTTTATATTTAAGTGCAGGTACTGTACAATACTTTTGAGCTAATATTTTATAAGGGGTGCAGTAGAACATTTGTGGTGCCGATACTCTGTTCTGGTGAGCTCCTGCCCAAGTGTTATTGTGTTGAAAAGGGACGCCTACAGCCAACAGCTTTAAAATGAAGATTATGAAGGAATTTAATATGGAGCTACCTCTTTCTTCAGCCTTGCACACAAACACATACAAATCATATTGCATCGGCTATATTACATGGTCGTGTACACCTAAATGTAGGGCTACAACGTTTTATAGGCTACGCATTATTAGAATCATCCACTTCATAACATGCGTTTTGAATCGAACATCAAGGACCGGCAGTGAACAGGTTTATGTTGTTGTAAGGACCTCATTTATATTTCCGCCCGTGAAAGCACATGGATGTGTGTGAAACTCGTAAACAACAACGTGGGGTGTTAGTTGTAGCTAGTAGCCTAATCAAAGATGCATCAGTGCAATATTGGCACACAACATTTTGTTACAGTAGTGAATCTTGAATTTGTAGGTTTAAAATATCCCTCTAGTGGCCAGGGTTGACCTATTTTAAGACATGACATTGGTTGGTCGATATAAAGTCTAAGCTCTTTCATAGGCTGATGAAGAAGTTGTGCCAGGACGTAATCAGTACCATTTGTTGAGGTTAGCATAGGGCTAACGTGTGCCATGTTATCTGATGAGACCAGCTACAATTTAGCGTCACATACAAGTAAATCAACCCTTTTTTATTGGCTGATACACATTTTGTGCATGAGAACCCATTTAACTTTAAATGCTTGCTTATGTTCATAAGTATGGCCCACTGTATTTTACTGCAACTCAGTAGCAGGGAACTTATACTTATAGGATACTTCAGGCACATCTGAAGTATCCTATAAGTATAACTGTAGAACCTGTCATTGGTTCTACCTGGAACTAGAGGGTTCTTCATGAGAGGGTTCTAAATGGAACTCAAAAGGTTTCCCCTACAGAGACAAATCAAAGGGTTCTACATGGCACCCAACAGTCATTCTGAAAAGTACCTTTACTCATGGCTAACTACTGTACCAGGAAGTTTGAAAAGACAAGATGAGTGGGTGGGGAGCTGATATTCATGAGCTCGCTTTGACTGACAGCTCTTTGAAACGCCTATGTCAAGCAACATGGTTTCAGTGAGCAGTGTTGCAGTAAAATCCTCTCAAGCTAATTTAGTGGTTCACTAAGCAACTCAAACGACATTGAAATTGCATTAATGATATCATTTCTTTTATATATACATCTCCCGTTTGGGATGTCTCTTGTGATGCGGTTCACAGCAGCACTGACGGATGTGTTGACTTGACAACTGCATCGCCGTTTTGAACGACCCCTCCCCCCTCATCTTCTAAACCATGGCAGTCATTCTGAATGCAGACTGTGTGGAATCCTCTCTGGTTAGATTCCAATAGGAATTAAACTTCACTTTGTAAGTCAGCATAATGTGACTTGATGCTGGTTTTTATTTAGCTGATGCTGGTCACCAGCAAAAACACAACGAAGGCTGGTCATCAGCGAAAACACAACGGAAACACAACGAAGGCTGGTCTGCCAGGATAACCAGCTAGACCATGCTGGTCAGACACCAGCTAGATCATACTGGTCGGCCAGCAGAACCAGAACATGCTGGTCAGACCAGCTAGACCACGCTGGTCAGACCAACTTGACTAGCATGAACCAGCTTGAAATGTATGCAGTTTTTTCCAGCATGGCTGCAGGTTTTATTCAGAATGTTGATGCTGTATTTTAAGGGTAGATGTGGTTTTACAAAATCAAAATATCCAATGACAATGTCTGTGAGACCTTGTACACGGCATAAACCACAGTGTGGTTTACCTTTATCTGTGGTTGATTGAATTGGATCCCAGGTTTATGTTTGATGACATGTGATGTGACTGCCTTTCCACCCTCATTCATTCCTAACCCAGGGCCACATTCTCTATCAGTAACGATGAAAAAAAAAGTCATTGGTGTTAGATAACGGTCATGTTCCCCTGCTCAGACGTTGCTGACAGCGCAGTCAACGATGTGGCATGCAACCATTGGTTGATGCATGCAACGTCCGAGCAGGGTAATGCGACTTTTCGCTCACTCTTAAAGGGATGGTGTTAGATTTTGGCTCATTCTTAAAATGTGGTATTGGATTTCTGGCTCACCCTTGAAGGGGTGTTGTGAGATTTTGGCAGATGCAACAACAGCTTGAGCTTGTGTCAAACCTTGATCTATTTTGCTCTACCTGGTCATTCTCCAGGGTATTGACATCTGTTCTCTAAAAATGTCAAACAGACCGACACAAGTTGTAGGAAATGCTGAGGAAGTAGTGGCAAAAACTACATTCTGAACGCCAGTCACAATGACTAGTTGGGAGTAATGCAAATTTGAACACTAATCTGGCGTAATAATATGTGCATAGAGGCTATCCACAACATGAAAAGGTGCAAAAACTGTGTTTTATGTTTACGTTCTACTACATCCCTGGGGAAGAAGGCAGTCTTGGACCATGAGAGGGAGTATGGGCCTGCATTCACAAACCGTCTCAGAGTAGGAGTGCTGATCTAGGATCAGGTCACCTCTGTACATTCAAATATTATCTTATTCATATTATTCGTTATGATCTAAAAGGTCAAACTGACCCGAGATCATTACTACTGTGAGGGGGCTCCGAGAGGAAGGTGTAAATGGTGAATAAGGGGAGGCAGCCAGGTTCTGTTGGGCCCGGTGAAGCTGTCAGTGTTTTCATAAGGTCTTCCACCACACACATACACACCCAGTAAATGTTCTGCTGATGTTTCTGTTCCCAAATCCTGACGACTTCACCAGGTCCAAGTTGGTCACGTTGTTGTTATTCTGGGGAGGTGCTGAATAGAGCTTTGACTGTATGTACTGTTGCCCTGTCCATCTGTCTGTCCCTCTGTCTGATGTCTGTCTGTCTGGAGGATTAGAATTCAGTGTTGGAGGCTAAAACATCTGGATGCTGAGTCTGCCCTCTCTCTTTTCCAGTATCTCCCTTTTTCTGAGAGACACATAAGTGTTCTTCCCTCTCTTTGTGTGTGCCAGAGGGAGCTAAAAGTCACTGGAGCTTGACACCAGCTGTTTTATCCATCAGTACTCTCCCCCTACTATATTCTACTGTACTGTGATGTACTCTACTGTGCTGTACTGTGTATGCTGACACTACTGACAGAGAGCACCATTTTGTATTGATGTGGCAAAATTTTGATGCCATATTTTCATAACTCATTTTCCTGTTTTGTCCTGTCTCTCCCGTCTGTCTGTCTTTCTCTCTGTCCCTTGTCTGTGGCCTTAACACTTGATTTGGATTTTTGGTTTGACTGTTGATTTGACTTGATTTGGTATGATTTTTTTACATTTTTTATTGTTTTTGTTTTTTGAAACCTATTTCTTCATAACAATCGCTATTCCTTGCTATTTCTAATCCATTATATATTTTAATGCGACATCTTTCTCTGTCATCCAAATTATATCCATATCCTCCTTAAACATGAAAAAAATTACATAATAATCATTAAAACATTTAAATTAACCACAAACATTTATGCAATTTTACTTTATTTTGTACCAAATGTCCTGCATTTAAACTGTTTTTAACCCTAAAACGACTTTTCCCCAAAACACCACTGTTAACTTCTGTCACCTCTCCGGTAACCCCTTGACCTCTAACCTAATGTAACCCTCTAACTATGACAACACGGTCACCACAGCGACAGGCTATGAGAAGTCTCGCAGCCTCAATAACATTTCGGGCATGTCAGGAGCCCCCATGCGCCTCACCCCCATCACCAACCCTTTCGAGCCCCCGGGAACCAACCTCCGCCGCTGTCACTCCCCCATCCCCTCCATTTTGTAGCGTCATGATGTGGAGAAGCAAGCCAACAAGTCAACTGCAGGAGGAGCATCAGGAAAGAGAGACATACCAACACCACTGTAATCCCAGTACTCCCATTTAAATTAGTCCGATAGTGATAATGATAATGAGCTGTAGGGGGTGCCATTTAGCCACATTTTAATAATGCTCTATATTGAAAGCCAGGTAGAGGGGGACATGCAGTGTAAAAGAGACTTAGAATGAATAGCAAAAATATCCACTATGACTACATGCACTTTACCACCACATGCAACGTGCAATATGTTAAGCCGAAGCAAAATGTTAAGAGGTATTCAGTGTAAGTCTACAGCAATGCTACGCCTGTTGGAGCAATGAGAACACACACCACCACACACACACACACACACACACACATATACTCTCACACACTTGCCTTATTAACATGGATTGAGTGTAGGTTAGTGATTGGGACTGATAAATAATGTAGTGAGCTACAATAGCAGGCCTCCCTGTGTTATAGTAAATGTGTGCTGTTCTTGCACTCAGTATTACCACTAATCCTAAAGAGCTCCCTTAGTCCAATGAGACTTCTGCTGATACTCTACACCCCCACACAACATCAAGCCTCGACAGCTAACCCATCCACTCACTCTCACACACACACATCGCTTGTATTTGGGATGAGAACACACAGTAACTAACACCAACAAAATATCGAATATATATTAAAATGCATGCATTCGTTTTTTGAAGAAGAAAAAAAAAATCACACAAAGAAATTCTTCTATTTAACAGAAAATCTTTGAAAAGAAAAGAGGCAAGCCCAAAGTAAGAAAATGATTTGTTAGTAGCACCCATAAAACAAGCCATGTACTGGTTAGTGCTAGATCTCCCAGGGGAGATGACTCATTGGACCGTTAAATGTGTTTCTGTGTGCAGAATATAAACTGTATCCACACACACACACACACACTTAGAGACTCACGACCGATCAAACGGCAATGTTTCATTTTAAAAGCTGGAGGGTGCTAGAGAGTTGTCCTGTACTAGCATTCATTCACTACTACTGTTATTATCATTATCATTATTGATATTATCAGTGCCATGTAGAGAGCTGGAGAGAACGCAAAGCGTTCTGGGATCTTTTGTGCAACACACAGACTCTGATGAAAGCCTGAACAACGGCCATCAATGTTTTAAAGAAGAGATTCCCGAGTAGCATCCTAACCCACAGAGAGGGAGGACATAATAACAAACTATTTTTATAATGGTTTTGAGGATTAAAGGGCAGAAGGGACGGATGGATTCTCTCTTCTTTCTCTAGGGAGCGGGGTTAGGTGTGGTAGAGAAGACAGGGTCGAGGTGGAACTCTCATTCCCGTTGGTCGGGAGCAGTAAAAGGGGCCATCGAAGCAGGGATCGGTATTTCTCATCATTGACCATATACCGTCCCTACCCCGCCCTACCTGCCCTCTTGTATGCAGGTGCATGAAATGAAATGAAGCTTCTTTCTCTTTTTCTAAATATGGCTCCTCAGAAATCAATCTGTACACATATCAAACTATACCTTTCAGTCTGCACATGTCAGTGTCAGGAGGGTGTGGCTTTATTCAGAAGTGGCTTCGGGTCACCCGTTGGACAAGAGATCAATTTCGGTCTTTTTCATTTTCATCATCGCTCTCCCTTCACTTCCTCAATCCTTTGTTGTCTTCCTGTATCGAGCATTTCGCCACATCGCCACTCTCACAATGACTCTTATGATTTTGAGTGTAGTGATTTTTTTCTTCAGTTTTCTTTTTTGCTTTCTCTCTTTTGTCCTTTTTGACCCCCCCCCCCCTCCCCCTCCCACCTCCCACCTCCCGCCCCCCACGTCTCCCGGTCCTGGCTGCTGAACCATCGCTCCTCACATAAAAAGAGGGCACCGTGAATGGAGGATGGACTGACAGCGCTTGGTAGAAGAACAGAACGAATCAATGATAAAATTAACAAAAGAGGCAACATACATATATAGAAATATGCAATGTATAGAAATATATTTGTATCTATGTATAGTTAATCCTACGAAGATATGCTGTATGCTATATATCTGTGGCGCACATGGGAGTTGTGTGGTTTTGTGTACACAGACATGCGTCTACCTCTGGTCCAAGATGCAAGAGTGCCAATTCATCAGAATTATACATCATTCCTTTCTTTCTCACTGTTTTCTGGGGGGGAAAAGGGAGGGAAAAGGAAGTGTTGAAGGAGGACAAATGTTTTCCCTCCATACCAGACATCAGGAAAAAAAAGAGACCAAAACTTCTTAAAATCCCGATTTCTTTTGAAATTTTGTTGAAATGTAGAAGATGACGAGGTTATAGTGACAATGTACAAAAAAAAAAAAAAATCTATCTTGATATACCCAATGTCGACATTTTCATTATTGTCACTCTTATGGATTGTATATTTTCATTTAAGCGGTTGATTTACAGAAATGTTTATTTTTGTATTTTCTGATGTTACTGTCGATTTTATTATTGATATTTATTGGCATAGAATGTTGCCATCTATTAAGGTAATGCTTGTGCCTCTAACTGTTCGTATCCAGTTCTGTTGCTTGAAATGTGTCTGTTTGATTTGATGTGGTTTTTTGGGGGGGGTTTGACCTTCCCATCCCTCCCCCTCCTCATTTCTCACTCTGCTACCTGCTCCTCTCTCACGAGAGACAGAGGGTTGTGTAAGGACTGAAGGTGAAATCTTTTCACATTTCGTAGAAATGGCAATCTCTACGGCTAACATTAGCATTAGCCTTATACAGGTGTGGACTGTATACACTCTAGATAGCGTTAAGCTAAAAAAGCTATTAGGGCAAACTCGCTCAGCGATCGAAGCAACAACAAAAAATACAATTAGACTAAACCGTTAGATAATTCAAAGCTCAGGACTCGTTCGGTTGAGAGCTGTGTCCTCTACAGGCTCAAGTGATGCTGTGAGAAGGTTTGACGCTTTATTAGTTTCAAATATGAACCGTTGTTGTGAGTCACGTGACATAACTCCATATCTGCATTTCATATCTGCACATATTCAATAGTAGCCCGAGTACCAGTTGGTTCGCACTCTATTACCAAGTCCTTGTCACTCATTGTCACATCAAACGTGTCATGTTTAGCTTGCCAATGACATAGGAGTTGGCTAGACAGCACAAACAGATCTGGGACCACTCTAATTCGATAGTAGTGGGTGAGAATCCGAAAAGCCTTCATCTGTGTAGAGTTTGAGGTGGGAGTGACAGGGAGGGTGAAAGCTTGACCTATAACTATGGTTGGGGTGGACTCCATTTTGATTGCAGTCAATTCAGGAGATGCATTGAATCTCAATTCATTCATTGAAAATCGCCTGTTATATTAAATGTGGGATTCTTTTTGATGAATGGTTTGGATTTTTATTCACCTCCAGAGTTGATATAATATAAATGGAGTTCACCCCAACTTGCACTAGTACTCTACACCCAGAGTAATATATATGATAATATAGTTATATATGGTAGTACACATAGATATATTCCCTATATATGGTTTTGTTGACACCCAGACACAAGTCTACAAACTACCAAATCGATTTTTTTCAAATTGTCTCTCTTCATCCCTACATCCCTCACTTTCTCCCCTGTCTTCTTCCCTTGATCTAGTGCTTTGGGTGTTAGTTCTTGTATTATAGGAATTCTTCTTATACCTGTTATTGGTCCAAATGTTCTGTACAGTTGTAAAGTTTTGACTTATTTCAGTCTTCATGGGGTTTCCATTGCAAGCAATAAGGAATTGACATGTCTATATCCATCATCAAGGAAATGTGATTTGAGAAGACATCAGATTTGATCATAAGCTTCATGAAGGTGTATATATTTACTGTATATATTAAGTGCATATGAATGTGTATATTTCTATACACATAACATATAGACTAACAGCATGCTATTAGGGAACAAAAGCACCCGGCCCTCATAGTTTTGTCTCAGAAGAGTTGGGCTTATATATGCATGTTAAGATGTTCTAGGGTGGAAGAGACCATTGGTACCCTAATGGGGAGGGGGTTTGGGAAAGTTGTATTTTTTAAGGATGGGGAAGGGTAACCAGTGGTCTTGTGTAGCCGCTCTGTTATTTCTTATTGACCTTACAAGACTAACTGGTAATAATAATTACTTTATGATTTATCATTTTTGTTATCTTTATACAGAGAACTATTCTGAGAGCTCAGTGCTTATCAGGTATATGCAAAAAGAAGCAGTAACTGTGAATTAATACTAGAGAAAAAAATCGACTTCTTCCTTTTTCCACGTTAATCAGAACACGTCCTCAAAACTCAATTTCCCTCGGTGAAAACCACATTGGCCAAAGCCCACCCAAACCTTGCCGACTTTTCTACACACTTCCTCTCCTCTCTGTTCTCCCTCTCTCTTGTTCCATCAATCCATCCTGTCCTGTCTTGTCCCTCTCTTGCTTGAAATATCCTGAGATACAGTACATACCCAACATTTTAGGGGTTTAACGTTTGTAACGATACGATAACCTCCACTATGTGGAGGGAAAGCTCACAGGACGTTTGCATTATTAGTGATATTTTTTGTTGTTTGATAAACTAATGACCTTTAACCAGGGATATGATGTGCATTACTTTCGTTTTTTGCTACACCTTGTGGTTACTTATTAGGACAGTTATTGAGTCACAGATAGAAAAACGAACCTCGACTGTCACGAACAATCTACAAATAGACTATACCTCTGGTGGTTGAATTCACACGTAACCAACCGTAGGCTACAGACATGGATGACTCATTGTTGAGCAAAAAATGCTTATGCTACATCCTTGTGCATCCTGCACATTCTTTCAACTTAGGGTGCATCTGAAATGGCACCCTAGTCCCTATGTAGTGCACTACTTTTGACCAGAGCCCTATTATAGGGAGTAGGAATAGTCAATACCCACTGGGAACACCGTGAAATAGACATTGAATTAACATCTGTGCCCAACGGGTAGTGAATATTCCCCCATTGTCACTGGGACAGGAAGTTGCTGCTCTTTGACAAGCAGTAAGAGGTGAGCATGTGACATTCTAGAATGGATCAGTAGAGGTTGTTGTGATAGGTGGTTATTTTGCTCATTATTGATGGGCAAGTTGATGGTTTAGTTAGTGGGGTCAGTTAGTAGAGTGATGGTCAGGTGTGTGTATCATTGCATGTTTTTGTTCAATCATTGCAGATAAAAACAAAAACACTCTGGGAAGAAGTTCTTCAGACACTTTTTTTGAGCATTCCTAAGAAAGGAGAAGGACTTTAAAGATGCTGAAATGGTGGTTGTTTGCAGTCTAGTCAACAACTGACGTAGAAATGAATTGAATAATATCACCAGTGCAATGTTTTTGACTACACCTCTGTCTTCCCCCTTTTCCACATTTCCCCTTTCCCTCTCTTCGTCAGTCTCCCTACATTCTCAACTCAGGTATATCTCTCTCTATGTTGGTTTAAATCAGTGCTTCCAGACGTAATGTCTATCAGAGCCGAACAGAGAGAAGGTTTGAAATGTTTTGCTTCCTCTCTACTGTATGTATGGACTTGTAAATATTGTATGTCCTGTGTCCTCATCCCAGCTCACCTATGTACCCTGTTATGTGATTCCGAGGTTGTTTTGTCCCTCCACTCTCCTCTCTCTCTCCGACACACACGTTTCACCCCATCTCAACCTATCCACTTTCTGCTATTCTTTTTTTTTTTGTATTGGTATTTTGAGATGTGCTATCTCTACTGCTTCCATTACAAAACCCCAAACTGAAACAACAGACTTTGGGAAAATGAAAAGACCCATAAACGTTAAAGTTTCATCTCCCCTAAAAGTGGATTACAAACATCTCCTGAGGATAGGAGTGGACAGAAAAAAGGACAGAAAGACTGTCATATGATGTTTTTTTTGGGGGGGGGGAGTAGGAACTGTATATTAAAAAAAAGGATTGTCATCAAAGGAAGAACCATGAAATGGAGGACAGTTTGGGGAAGAAAGAAAAAAACTAAATGAGAGGAGGAAGTATGCTGATCACTTCTCAGTGTAAGAATGTGTTTTGTGTTCTGTGTGCTGTTTCGCTCTGTGCTTCGTGTGGTGTGTTTTCGCAGTGCATGTTTGCGTGTGTGTGTAACTGTGTTTTGTGTTGCGTGTGTGTCTTGTTTTTTTGTGCTTCGCTCTGTTTCATGTCTAATTTTTTCCTCCATGTTGCCTATCTGTGTGTGTAGGCTGTAGGATACATACAGTGCTTTCAGAAAGTATTCATACCCCTTGATTTATTCCACATTTTGTTGTGTTCAAAATGGATGAAATATTTTTTTTGCTTCTCACCCATCTACACACAATACCCCATAATGACAAAGTGAAACCCTGTTTTTAGATTTTTTTTTTGCAAATGTATTTAAAATTAAATACAGAAGAATCTAATTTACATAAGTATTCATACCCCCATGAGTCAATACATGTTAGAATCATTTTTGGCAGCGATTACAGCTGTGAGTTTTTCTGGGTAAGTCGCTAAGAGTTTTGTACAACTGGATTATACAATATTTGCAGATTATTCTTTTTAAAATTGTTCAAGCTCTGTCAAATTGGGTTGTTGATCATTGCTAGACAGCCATTTTCAAGATTTTCAACCTAATTTAATCCAAAACCGCATGCCAGTCAGGAACATTGAATGTTACCTTGGCAAAATCCTTAGTCCTTGCCAATGACAAGCATAGCCATAACCAGATTGCAGCCACCACCATGCTTGAAAATATGAAGAGTGATACTCAGTGATGTGTTGGATTTGCCAAAAACATAGCATTCATTTCTTTGCTAAATTTTGTGCAGTTTTACTTTAGTGCCTTATTGCAAACAGGATGCATGTTTTGGAATACTTTTATTCTGTACAGGCTTCCTTCTTTTCAATCTGTCATTTAGGTTAGTATTGTGGAGTAACTACAATGTTGTTGATCCATCCTCACTTTTCTCCTATCAGACACATTAAACTCTGTAACTGTTTTAAAGTCACCATTGGCCTCATGGTGAAATCCCTTTGCGGTTTCCTTCCTCTCCGGAAACGGGGTTAGGAAGGATGCCTGTATCTTTGTACTGACGTTGTGTATTGATACAGCATCCAAAGTGTAATCAATAACTTCACCACGCTCAAAGGGATATTCAATGTCTTTTTTTTTTTTACCCATCTACCCATTTGGAAAACCTTCCTGGTCTTAGTGGTTGAATCTGTGTTTGAAATGTACTACTCGACTGTGGGACGTTACAGATAATTACCGAGATGAGGTAGTCATTCAGAAATCATGTTAAACACTATAATTGCACACAGAGTGAGCCCATGCAACTTATTATATGACTTGTTAACCAAATCTTTACTCCTGAACTTATTTAGGCTTGCCATAACAAAGGGGTTGAATACTTATTGACTCAAGACATTTTAGCATTTCATTTGTAATTATTTTGTAATTTTTTATTTTTTTAAACATAATTCCACTTTGACATTATGTATGTAGGCCAACAAAATGTGGAAAAGTCAAGGGGTATGAATACTTTCTGAAGTGCTCTCAGCTCTTGGTCTGTGTTTAGCTAAACTAACATTCCTGGTGTGCTGTAGTCCTGTGTGGGAATGACCTCCAAAATCACTGACTCAGTCCTTTTTGCTGGAAAAGCACCCTATTGGACTATGACTAACCAATGAATTAAGAGGTAGACGAACACCAGCAGACTAAACAGCCCACAAGGACTGAAACCACCCACGGCAATTGTATCGGTGTCTGTGCGTGTGTCCGTGCAAAACTTACAGGCTTTTCTGCCTTTTCGTAATTTGTGTACATGCATGTCAGATGTGCTTTGCAAAAAAAAGGTATTTCGTTTGCTTTATCGTCTATCGATCAGTTGAATCATTTGCTTTGAACAGTTGTACTCATCATAAGTAAACCCATCCAGTCATACAATCAAACACTTGACTATAACTATTGAGAATGTGAAATGAATTCAAACTCCCATTCAAGCTCATGTTAGGTTAATAGTATCAACTAAACTACCCTGGATCATGTAGGTTTTTAAACATCCAGTCGTAGCTGGTTGATATTCTAGGTTTGCTGGAACTTCCACTGATTCTTCTCCTTGTTTCTCTCCTCTTTTTTTTTCCAGTGTTGAGTTTCTAAAATTCCCCTTCCTGTCCAAGAAGAGGAACAACCATAGGACACATTCACCCAGAGCTCCCTACTGGATTCACTGTGGGCTGAAGGGATACGTAACCGGGGAGAGAGAGAGAGGGAGAGAAAAAAGGAGAGAGAGCGAGAGAACGAAAGAGAACTGAAGGTGATGGTGATAATGGGCGGATGATAGAGGACAAAGAGAGTCAAAGAGATTTGTTCATCCCTCCGCACCAGAAGCATCCTTCGTTCCCGTGGACTCCTCGATCAGCACCATCCTGTAGAAAACAAACTCCAGACCAACATAACAGACTTACAGACTGAAACACATACCTTATGTCAGCATACTTTACAGTGTCTTATTATACTAAGTTTATTGACATTGAAATCCCAGACAAACGATAAAAGAAACAAACAATAGAACAGAATGCCCCTAGGAAAGAGCCAAAGGGTTATGGGACAGTAGGACAATGTTCCACAACTTGGTTGTCATCCTACTGTATCATAGACAATGTATGCTCTTAACCACTGTCAAATGTTCCCTTAGACAACTGACATGTTACCGGCTCTCAGATACAGCATATTCAATTGTTTTTATATCTTCCTATTTGGTACTTCAAAGATCGGACATACAGTACGGTAGGCAACATAAACAAACTACTGCAGTGGTCTGAGATTACTCGACACAGTCAGCGTGGATGTGACTACAGAAAAGGCGAGCCAGGTGCTAGCTAATGGCAAAATAAATTTACATAACAGTCATTTTACTGTTTTACAGCCAAACACTATGCAAAGCTATGAGGCTGAATGACCATTGCGTCCAGTGACTCTTGAGTCAGCCCACTATGGTGACGCTACCTTCTTATGTTCAGTCAGTCACGGCTGTTGGACTGTTTTCAGTGATTGACAGCCCTTCTCTTACCTCTCACAAGAGACACACTTCAGAATATACTGAATTATGGGCCACAATAGTAGAACAACCAGTTATATAGTATACCAGGCCATTGGCCATATCATAGAAACCTGCACATAGGTCTGACATACGATACACTCCCTGACTGACTGATGCTGACTTGTGTTGCATGAGAGAGGATGTCGGCTGACCCTAACAGACCTACTCATCGACCACTTTGAAGGATTTGGGCCTAAAGAAAACCGGCGCGTGTGTGAGAGTGTGTGTGCTGGAGAGATGAGGAGGACGCCAAAGGAGAGAGACACTGGAAGCATGACCGCAATGCGCATGCCAAGAACGCCAGCGACTGCTGGAAAACAAGGACAGACATTGCCCTCTCTTTCTCGCTCTCAATCTCTCCCTCTCTTTATCTCCACCCCTCTGCATCTCAGCATTGCTCCTCCTCCGTAGCAAACTGCATGGCATGATCGAAAAAACCTGAGGAACGAAACGTAGAGAACAAAAGGATGGAGAGAGAGACCAGAGAGACTTTATTTTTTAAACCAAACAATCATAGTCACATCAACCTTTTTCAAAAAGATCAAATTGGTAACTATTTGCAAGTGTCAAGATAACATGCGGTCGACTGCTCGTTGAGAGAGTGGCTACTGTAAAGGTCTCTCTCCTTTCTGTAGAAAGGAGGAAGGTCAAAGAGCACTGCACCTCTGGGGGGGATCAGAGAGGTTCACAAGGAAGTGCGAGAAAAGAGCGGGAAGAGGGTGAACTTTGATAAACAATTCCGGGAAAAAGTGAAAATGCATTTTTATTACTTTGTTTACCAGCATGACTATTCTGCATGAGTCTACTTCTGCAAGCCCTAACCCCACCCCCTCCCTAAAAAAGAGGGCTAGGAATTGAAAAAAATGTACAAAATCGAGACGAAACAAAAAATATTTATGTTATATGCAACTAATTTTAAAAAAGAGCAGGATTATATTAAAAAAAATATCTATATTTTGTTTTGGGATAATAAAAAAAGGAATAACGAAAAAAATATATAGGATTGCAAGATACACATTGAACAATGTTTTCTTAGACAAATAAGATACACACACACCACAAAATCTACCAGAGATGAACTGTGCGAGGAACTTCCCCTGATACTACAACTACTCTACTACTACTTCGATGACTACTCTTCTCCCTCTCTGCTACTTCTTCTTCTACTGCTCTCACTCTCTGGTCCTACCGCCCTGATTGCGCCCCCTGCTGCCAATTCACTGTCTTCCACCCCACTGTCCATCTAGGTCCCCTCTCCACTGTCTGTCTGCATAACTCTGTTTAGTTGGACTGTGCTCAGATCCGATGGGTCATATTTACCAGGATCCAAACGGGCCCGAACGGGAGGGACTATACCTGAACTTGTCTAACAAGTTTTCCGCTGCAAAGTTGTTTTCTACGGTGTGCACCAATGAATACGACCATGATGGACTCTGTTTTTGTTCTTTCAGTCTCATGCTCAAGGTCGGAGATGGCAACTTCACCACCGGGACGCGGTTGTAGACTCTTAAGGTCTCGGCTAGCTAAAGCAGTGTAGCGATACCTAGCAGAGATTAGACCTCACCCCGTCCCCGGGCTAAAAGCCCACTGCGCATTGGGAGAAAGTATCTGATCTGGTGAACGAGATTAGCGATGACCTAACACACAAAAAAATAACATTGATTGGATTGTGTAGCCCAATAATACTGTAGCTCTGACCCTGTACTGTAGCTAGCACCTGTAGCACTGCACTGGCTGGCCATAGATAGCGCCATATTAGCTCAGCCCTGCTATTGTAGCTATACAATGCGTAGCTTTGTGCTGCTATGACATAATGTACTGTAGGCCTATCTCCCTGATTATGGGGATGTGTATAACATGTCGTTGTGGCATTTAACACAACCCCCCTACTCGCTTACTCTACAGCCTATGTGATAGTCAACAGTGTTTGTTTTACACATGCTGGTGCCCCCGGCGTTGGTGAAGCAGCCATCTTTGCTCCATTTCCCAGGTGGGGATAGCATATTGCCAGGAAAACTGCTGTTCAGAGATGCGTGAAGGGAACGCCAAACTGTCTATCTATGCTATCATAATGAGTTTATCTAGATAAATTGTTGTCGTTTCTGTTGATGAGCAAAAGCTCTTGTTGACCTTCCACCACCCCTGCCTGTTTTGCGGTACGGCTGTATGCCTCGCACCAGGCACCTCACCACACTCTCAACAACAACATATATTTTGTTTTATTTCCCCGTTTTCCCATGTTTCTTTTCAAGTGATTTTTGTTGTTGCTATGTTCTGTTTCTAGGCCTGTATGTATAGGTAATGTCGCCAGTCACCGCAAACCCTTAGCTAGGCCCACATCAGAGTTGAGATATGTCGTTTATCCCCAATGAAGAGTGCCATCATCTGAGTCGTGGTTTGTCTCTGGTGACACTGGTCTAGCCGAGTGTTCCAGCAGAGCAGGGTTCATCTCAAGGGTGATATTTAATGTTACAATGGGGGAGGAGGAGAGGATAGTTAATCATGTCTGGGGGGGGGTAAATGACGTCACTTCAGACCGTGTCAAATACAATTTGGGTCACATTCATTTGCATATTGCTCGTTTTAGATTTTTGTCTCAAATGAGTGTTAACTTGTGTTCACTTCCCAAAACGGTTCCTTTGTTTTTGTTTGTTTTTGTTATTACGCAATGATGATGATTTTGATGATGTTCCAGAGATGCTGGGGGCTAACTGTACTGAGAACTGAGCAACTAACTATGCAAGAGTTTGACTGTAGCATACGATTAACTTCAGTGTTTCATTGTGCCAAAGGAGTTCAGTGTGTTGGGTCTGTCTGTCTGTTGTGTGGGAGGGCAAGAATGGGGCAGGGTAAGGATGGAAAAAGGGGGCAGCTACTATATCTAGTATGGTGCATTGTTTACTGAAATAAATGGGAGTGTGGGGGTTAAAGTAATTCGAATAGGGGCCCCCCTGAAGACCTCTGGAGTATGCCACTCAGGATATGTCCCTGTACCCGCAGTTTTCATTTGATACACTGGATCTCTGTCATTCATCACCTTATGTCTGATTCCTCCCCCTTTTCCTTCTCCTCCTCAACCCCCATCCCTTTCACATTCATTCCTTCTCCCTCTCAACTCCTGCCTACTCCTTCTCTCACTCTCTCCCTTTCCAAAAAAAAGTTTATAATGGCACGATGTTTGTTACAAAAAGAATGATTTGAAATGATAGAGATATGTAACCATAGATTATGGAAGGACGCATCACTACTAGACATTTCATTCTGAAGATGGAAATGATTGTTTGTGAGGTAGAGAAGGCGAGGGATCGGGTGCAAGGTGGATGGGAAGAAGAGGGGATGGGCACAACTGGCTTAGATAGAGCTAAAGACAGAGGTGAATGGATCATACCCCCCCCCCCCCCATCAACCTTCTGGTAGCACACCCCACACAGACACGTTAAATGGAAACATAGACCGTTCCATTTAAAATGTCAGGGGGGAGGGGGGGTCTATTGTCAGAGCAATAATTTGTTCCAAACCCTCGATTTTGTGGGGGAGTCCAATGCCATTTACCTAAACTTACTGTCAAAGCAACCTTACCACCTGTTAAAAAAAATAAAAAAAAGAACCTGTTAAATACTTTATTCTGTATTGTTTTCATCTTGATTTTAAAGCATGCGTACACATCTAGTCTGAGTTTTGGGATGGGTTTTCACAAAACAGGTGGTGAATATACTGTGAATAACCACCATCTTATGTGAATGACTGTACTACCACTGTGTGTCAGTGGGAATGTATGTGTGTGCGCTACCAGAAGACACGTTGTGCAGGTGGGGGGTGTGTGTGATCCTCCTCCACGCCCACTTGAGAGGATTGACAGCTCAACACTTGCATAACTTTACTTGAAACCCAAATACAAAACATATCAAGAAAGGAGCAGAGTAAAGCCAGAAACCCCGCTGTCATATATTCTCTTTCCCCGTCTTCCTCCCTCTCATCCCCGTCTCCTATCCCCTTCTCTTTCTCTCCCTCCTCCACACATTTTTGAGGAAGAAGCTCTTTTTGCATCCTTGTTCTTGTGTTTTTCTAACATATTGTTTGAAGTTGAATTCTAATGCATGCGTGGGAGAAAAAAAAAGACGACTTAACTTCTTTGTGAATGGCCAGAATGAAGTAACTCTCTTTTCGCCGGCAATCTCTGTCTTCCTCTTTCTCTGTCAGCCAGTGGTGAGAGGATGGGGGGGAATATGCAAACTGAAACACTCTTTAAAAAAAAAAAATGTCTATATCACTGTTTTATGTTCATTTTTTTGTTGTAATATTTTTAGTTTTTACTGCAGTGTGGCTTGACTGAATTGGTAGAAATACACTGGCTATCTTTCTATGTGTATTGCACTTGAAAGGAAAGGGAGGTGAAATGGGCTCAGTTTCATGAGTCCGATATCTTTCCTGATACACATACAACAGTTTGGGAGATCTCAGCAGTGCTAGTAGCATTGTGCCAATCTGTCCATTCTGTTCCATTTGTACATGTCCATCTGTCTTTTGCATCTGTACATCTCTATATATCATTCTGCCTGTCACTTCTTCTGTCTATAACAGTAGATGTATATTAATCTACCCCTCTAGATGCAGATACGTCAATATCTTTGTTTTGTATCAGTTGTTTTCTGTTAATTGTCTTTATTTGGAGCTTTTACTTAATTTCTTATCATTTGGTGCCTTGTTTTACTCTTTTGTCTGATTCATGTTGTCGGTGATTTGTTTTTGTGAATTTTACATTTCAAAGAACATTGCACTACTAGCGCCAATGCAGCTAATGTTTCTATTGGTCCTGCCAACTGTTGTGACTACATCGCCGCTAAGCGAATAAGGCACTGGGTGCAGCCATGCCACTTTCCTATCAGGGGAGAAAGAGAGGGAAGACAGAGACGGAAGAAGAGGAGGTTACTACAATAACACTGAATGGGGTTTATGCTATAAAGACTGATGCTGGATACAATTTTAATGTCATAACACAGGAAAAAAATAAAAATAATCAAGAACTGTATAAAATATATTTCAATGGAATGTTTATTATTTACCTTTTATATTTTTGAAATGTGTAAAGAAAAAATACGAATAAACCGTAATAATTTAACCAAGTTTGTGAAAAAAAGAGACTTAAACACAGTTCTATTATTAAAAGTATGAAAGTTTGAAAGTGAATGCTAATTAAACTGAAAAACTCTTCTCCATTACAGATAGGAAAATAAAACAAGAATAATAAAACGAAATACCCACAAAATTAACTGGAAAAACAAACGAATCCAATTTAAAGATAAAACGTCAAAAACTCTATAAAAATATTAAAAGCTTATGCCAAAATTTTCTATTTGTGTCCTGTGCATTTTTTTGTACATTTAGCTAACAATTACTATCACAACTGATATTATGGAGCTGACTGACTGACTCATGTTGAGGACTTTTAGGGGTCATAGTTAAAACATGATTATTGCAGAACAAACATCATCGTTAACTCATATTTATTTTGTTTATCCTAATAAAATGTCACATTTAATACATTACATTCAAGTCAAACGTCCCAGACGTTTTATTCATTATCAAAATACATGTTTCCTACATTTTCATAAACTTAAAAAAGATTCAATCGGTATTCATGTGTTATTTCTGTATAATATTGTATTGAAAAATAATATGGCAATTCTGTTAAAACCAACCACATAACATGATGCTTGGCTGTCTGTTAGACTTACACTGGTTTCTCATTTCAGGCACAGATACCCTAGTCTAGCAGAATACCAACAAACATGATGATATACCCTTATGGGAAAAACCACATGATTTCACATGTGAAATTTCCACATTTTGCACATATAACATTTTATTTCACATGTGAAATTTCACATGGGAAATCATTTGAAACCATGTGGTTTTGGAACACTTCATGTGATATACATTTTTGTTGTTGTTGCAGTTTCACATGTGAAAATCACATTTTCACATTTGAAATCATATTTACACGTGAAATAACTGTTCACATGTTGAGCTGAAATGTTCACATTTCAAAACAAAAAGAGACACATGCGAGCTCAGTTCTTCACATGTGAAACCATTTGTTCAACAGAGTTCACACCACCCTTTCATATGTGAGAATATCATGTTTTCACCTCACATGTGAATTGCAGTTTCACACGTGAAAGACTTTCAAATGTTGTGAGGTGTAGTTTCATAGTATCACATGTTGATATTTTGCAATTTCATATTATCACGTGTTGCTTTAACATGTTATCACATTAACTTCCCATAAGATCACATGTTAAACACGTGATCATGTGAAATTCATGTATTTTTTTCCCCGTAAGGGTAGTGAGACAAAATGTACTGAGCTCTGCCCCAACACTTTGGGTTCTTTACTGTAGGTCAATATATACAGTGCCTTCAGAACGTATTCACACCCCTTTGTGTTACAGCCTGAATTTAAAATGGATTACATTGAGATTTTGGGTCACGGATACACACACAATACCCCATAATTTCAAAGTGGAATTATGTTTTTAGATTTTTTTTTAACTAATTATTAAAAAATGAAAAGCTGGAATGTCTCGAGTCAATAAGTATTTAACCCCTTTGTTATGGCAAGCCTAAATAAGTTCAGGGGTAAAAATGTCCCATAATAAGTTGCATGGACTCATTGTGTGTGCAATAATAAGTGTTTAAAACAGAATCATTTCCTACACCAACATTAGACAACTATACCGAAAACCCTCAAATTACTGAAATAAGTCAATTAAATCAATGAGAGAAAAGTCAGATTAACTGATGACTAAAATAGCAGTGCAGATGACACTTTTTTGCTAAGTGCAGAGATGTATAGAGTATTTTGTGTAGATCATTGACAAAAATAAATGTATTAAATCCCTTTTAATCCCACTTTGTAACACTACAGAATGTGGAAAAATGAGTTTTATTCGATTTAAGCCTTATTTTACCAGGTAGGTTTGACTGAGAACACATTCTCATTTACAGCAACCACCTGGGGAATAGTTACAGGGGATGATTAGGTGACCGTGATGGTATGAGGGCCAGATTGGGAATTTAACCAGGACACCAGGGTTAATACCCCTACTCTTACAATAAGTGCCATGGGATCTTTACTGACCACAGAGAGTCAGGACACGTTTTAATGTCCAATCCAAAAGACAGCACCCTACAAGGGGGAATGCCCCCAATCTTTGCACTGGGATCTCTTTTTTTTTTTTTGACCACAGGAAAGATTGTCTCCTACTGGCTCTCCAACACCACTTTCAGCAGCATCTGGTCATCTTATTTATCCTGAGCAAACCAGAAGGTAGGTAACTAATAATACATAGACTAGATAAACAAATGTATTTGTGTGTGTGTGTGTGTGTGTGTGTGTGTGTGTGTGTGTGTGTGTGTGTGTGCACGCCCACACGTTTGCGTGTCCTCACACAATTGCGTTTGAACCGGAGTGGAACTGTGTGTGTGTGTGTGTGTCAGGTCCTCCTGGCCAGTTTCCAGGTGATAACACTACCCAGTATGACACCTCCGAGGAAGACCAGGATGAACCCTGAGGACCAGGTGTTCATAGAGGACATCTTCTCCACCTGCACACGTGCCAGCTCAGCAAAACTGTTCATCTGGGTGGAGAGAGAGAAAGATAGGGGGGGGGGAGAGAAAGAGGGGGAAGAAATAAAGATGAGGAGAAAGGGGGAGAAAATAAGGGGGAGAGAAATAAAATGGAGAGAAAGAAAGAGGGCAGAAAGAAAGAGAAATCAATGACAATCCAAGTTCCGTTTTCTCTAACAATAGTTAATACCACATAATTTATTTTTATGTAACCTTTATTTAACTAGGGTTGTCAGTTAAGAACAAATTCTTATTTACAATGACGGCCTATCTCGGCCAAACCCGGGCCAGTTGTGCAATGCCCTATGGGACTCCCAATCACTGCCGGCTGTGATTCAGCCTGGATTCGAACCAGGGACTGTAGTGACGCCTCTTGCACTGAGATGCAGTGCTTAGACCGCTGCGCCACTACTCTACAACCAATACCAAGTTTATATCAATATAGAATATTGGCAATTTGGTTTATTTTAATACAAAGGGGAAACACTTGGGGTCAGCCTCTGATGGTATCCATATCTTACCCATCCTCCATGTTTCTGGATCCAATCCAGTAATTTGTTTCTGAAGTACTCCAGAGTCCACTTCAGAATGTCCTTCACTAACTGGGGGATGTGAGCAATCACCACCTAACAGAGACGAAAAGACTGATTTAATACACACACGCACACACAATTGTTATTATTATTATTATTGGACGTACAGTACAAAGTAACAAGAACACTGTATAACATACCTTGACAGCTATCCTCCCTGCTACGTAAAACAGCACAGCAATTCTCTCCCAGGTGATTTGACTGTCCTCAAATACCTTTTCTACCAACTTCCAGTAGCTGGTCTTGCTGGTCATTTTCCCCACCATTCCATCTATCGCACTGGAGGTAGGGTAGGAATTAGACTACTGACTTAGACCATTGTTAACTAACACACAGATGGACACACATACAGTACCAGTCAAAAGTTTGGTCACACCTGCTCATTCAAGGGTTTTTCTTTATTTTTACTATTGTAGAATAATAGTGAAGACATCAAAACTGTGAAATCAATCAAAATATATTTTATATTTGAGATTCTTCAAACAGCCAACCTTTTCCTTGATGACAGCTTTGCACACTCGTGACATTCTCTCAACCATCTTCATGAGGTAGTCACCTGGAATGCATTTCAATTAATGCCTTCTTAAAAGTTAATTTGTGGAATTTCTTTCCTTCTTAATGCATTGAGCCAATCAGTTGTGTTGTGACAAGGGGAGGGGTATACAGAAGATAGCCCTACTTGGTATTATGGCAAGAGCAGCTCAAATAATCAAAGAGAAACCACAGTCCATCATTACTTTAAGATATGAAGGTCAGTCAATACGGAACATTTCAAGAACTTTGAAAGTTTCTTCAAGTGCAGTCGCAAAAACCGTCAAGTGCTATGATGAAACTGGCTTGCATAAGGACCGCCACAGGAAAGGAAGACCCTGAGTTACCTCTGCTGCAGAGGATAAGTTCATTAGAGTTACCAGCCTCAGAAATCGCAGCCCAAATAAATGAGTTCAAGTAACAGACATATCTCAACATCAACTGTTCAGATGAGACTGTGTGAATCAGGCCTTCATGCACAAATTGCTGCAAAGAAACCACTACTAAAGTGGAAATTTGTCCTTTGGGCTGGAGTCGAAATTGGAAAGTTTTGGTTCCAACCGCCGTGTCTGTGAAACGCAGTGTGGGTGAACGGATGATCTCCGCATGTGTATTTCGAACCGTAAAGCATGGAGGAGGAGGGGTTATGGTGCGGGGATGCTTTGCTGGTGACACTGTCTGTGATTTATTTAGAATTCAAGGCACACTTAACCAGCATGGCTATCACAGCATTCTGCAGCGATACGCCATCCCATCTGGTTTGCGCTTAGTGGGACTATCATTTGTTTTTCAACAGGACAATGATCCAACACACCTCCAGGCTGTGTAAGGGCTATTTTACCAAGAAGGAGGGTGATGGAGTGCTGCATCAGATCACCTGGCCTCCACAATCACCCGACCTCAACCCAATTGAGATAGTTTGCGATAAGTCGGAATGCAGAGTGAAGGAAAAGCTGCCAACAAGTGCTCAGCATATGTGGGAACTCCTTCAAGACTGTTGGAAAAGCATTCCAGGTGAAGCTGATTGAGAGAATGCCAAGAGTGTGCAAAGCTGTCATCAAGGCAAAGGGTGGCTATTTGAAGAATCTCAAATATTAAATATATTTTGATTTGTATAATACTTCTTTGGTTACTACGTGACTCCGTATGTGTTATTTCAAAGTTTTGATGTCTTCACTATTATTTTACAATGTAGAAAATAGTAAAAATAAAGAAAAACCCTTGAATGAGTAGGTGTTCTAAAACTTTTGACCGGTAGTGCACTCTATATTCATATTTCTTTACCTACCCAGCAAACCAAAATTGGTTCTGTGAAAGTTCCCAGAACATTCGTTAGGTTGCGGCAAATGTTCTCATAACACAAAAACTGTCCAGTTGTGCTGATGATTATACAGTGTTTGTATAAAACATTTGCCTGATGTTGCAAGAAAGTTCCCAGAACACATTTAGTTTTTGTTATTACATTACCTGGAAATCTAAATGAGAACATTTGGGGAATGTCCTGTCGTGATTATTACAAATGTTGTTCACAACATTTTAGTGAATGTTAGGAGAACATTCCAAGGATATTTAATTTAAAACATTTTCTGAAGTAAAAAAGGCTAATGTTAGATAAAGCCCTAACTAGAACTTAATGTGATTCGTAGATAATGTTATGGGAATGTTCCCAGTTTGCTGGGTAGTCTTTGCATCAAATTCATCAATGTGAATTCACATGAATAATAGTTTGAGAAATTGAACAGGTACTGTAAAACACAAAGCAATGGCAACTGACTCGTCCAGCTTCCCGTCCTTCTTGACGGCGTCTCCGATGGTCCGTATCATCATAGCTAGCTGTGACACAATCTTCTGCTCCTGATCACTCTCCACCTCCTGGGTTTCTGTGGAGACCACTACCGGGATGTCTGATGACACCTCATCCAGCTGCTCCTGCATCACTCTGGGGATGAGAGAGCATTCTGGTCCAGAACCACTCCTTCTTAGAGCACATAACTGGGGAGTGGGGCTGGGGCGGCATGTAGCCAAGTGGTTAGAGCGTTGGACCAGTAACCGAAAGGTTGCTTGATCGAATCCCCGAGCTGACAAGGTAAATATCTATCGTTCTGCCCCTGAACAAGGCAGTTAACCCACTGTTCCTAGGCCGTCATCGTAAATAAGAATTTGTTCTTAACTGACTTGCCTAGTTAAATAAAAAAATTGGCTACTGTGTGTTCAACTAAACTGCTGTTGTCACGACACACAGTGTCTGACGGTTTTTATTTGTTCCTTGCACTTAGCTGATAACGTAGAGAATACATCATATTTTTTCTGTCTGTTTTGTCAATTCCCAACCCCATGGAAAGTGCATACACGCATACACATCCAAGCAAGAGGCTGGAAGCAGCCAGTGGTATTAAGTACTTAAGTAAAAATACTTTAAAGTACTACTTAAGTAGTTTTTGGGGGTATCTGTACTTTACTATTTATATTTTTGACAACTTTTACTTCACGACATTCCCAAAGAAAATAATGTTCTTTTTACTCCAATTCACACACTTTTCAAGAGAACATCCCTGGTTATCTCTACTGCCTCTGATCTGGTGGACTCACTAAACACAAACGCTTTGCTTGTAATGTATGTCTGTGTTAGTGTTCCCCTGGCTATCTGTAAAGAAAATAAAATTGAACACACGAATTGTGCCGTCTGGTTTGCTTAATATAAGGAATTTTAAATTATTTATATTTTTACTTTGATACTTACAGTTGAAGTCGGAAGTTTATTTACACTTAGGTTGGAGTCATTAAAACTCGTTTTCAACCACTCCACACATTTCTTGTTAACAAACTAGAGTTTTGGCAAGTCAGTTAGGACATCTACTTTGTGCATGACACATGTACTTTTTCCAACAATTGTTTACAGACAGATTATTTCACTTATAATTCACTGTATCACAATTCCAGTGGATCAGAAGTTTACATACACTAAGTTGACTGTGCCTTTAAACAGCTTGGAAAAGTACAGAAACTGATGTCATGGCTTTAGAAGCTTCTGATAGGCTAATTGACATCATTTGAGTCAATTGGAGGTGTACCTGTGGATGTATTTCAAGGCCTACCTTCAAACTCAGTGTCTCTTTGCTTGACATCATGGGAAAATCAAAAGAAATCAGCCAAGACATCAGAAAACAAAATTGTAGACCTCCACAAGTCTGGTTCATCCTTGGGAGCAATTTCCAAACGCCTGAAGGTACCACGTTCATCTGTACAAACAATAGTACGCAAGTATAAACACCATGGGACCACGCAGCCGTCATACCCCTCAGGAAGGAGACGTGTTCTGTCTCCTAGAGATTAACGTACTTTGGTGCGAAAAGTGCAAATCAATCCCAGAACAGCAGCAAATGACCTTGTGAAGATGCTGGAGAAAACAGGTACAAAAGTATTTATATCCACAGTAAAACGAGTCCTATATCGACATAACCTGAAAGGCCGCTCAGCAAGGAAGAAGCCACCGCTCCAAAACCGCCTTAAAGAAGCCAGACTACGGTTTGCAACTGCACATGGGGACAAAGATTGTACTTTTGGAGAATGTCCTTTGGTCTGATGAAACAAAAATAGAACTGTTTGGCCATAATGACCATCGTTATGTTTGGAGTAAAAAGGGGGAGGCTTGCAAGCTGAAGAACACCATCCCAACCGTGAAGCACGGGGGTGGCAGCATCATGTTGTGGGGGTGCTTTGCTGCAGGAGGGACTGGTGCACTTCACAAAATAGATGGCATCATGAGGCAGGAAAATTATGTGGATATATTGAAGCAACATCTCAAGACATCAGTCAGGAAGTTAAAGCTTGGTCGCAAATGGGTCTTCCAAATGGACAATGACCCCAAGCATACTTCCAAAGTTGTGGCAAATTGGCTTAAGGACAATAAAGTCAAGGTATTGGAGTGGCCATCACAAAGCCCTGACCTCAATCCTATAGAAAACTTGTGGGCAGAACTGAAAAAGTGTGTGCGAGCAAGGAGGCCTACAAACCTGACTCAGTTACACCAGCTGTCAGGAGGAATGGGCCAAAATTCACCCAACTTATTGTGGGAAGCTTGTGGAAGGCTACCTGAAACATTTGACCCAAGTTAAACAATGTAAAGGCAACGCTACCAAATACTAATTGAGTGTATGTAAACGTCTGACCCACTGGGAATGTGATGAAAGAAATAAAAGCTGAAATAAGTCACTTTAAACTATTATTCTGACATTCTTAAAATAAAGTGGTAATCCTAACTGACCTAAGACAGGGAATTTTTACTAGGAGTAAATGTCAGGAATTGTGAAAAACTGAGTTTAAATGTATTTGGCTGAGGTGTATGTAAACTTCCGACTTCAACTGTAAGTATATTTTAGCAATTCCATTTACTTTGATACTTAAGTACATTTAAAACCAAATACTTTTACTCAAGTAGTATTTTACTGGGTGACTCACTTAGACATGAGTCATTTTCTATTACTGAAGTAGGATAATTGGGTACTTATCCCACCACTAGAAGCAGCACAGTGTCAGCCACAGGTTTACAGCTAGGTGTCGATATGATGCGTCTTTCTATTTTCTATCTGTGAAAGTAAAACTCACCTATTCAGCAGGACCTCTCCTACTCTGTAATCTGTAGAACAAATAAAACATTAACCAAAATCAGCTTAGATCTAATCAACATTAAAAAATATATATATATATAAATGTAAAATAGAACAGAATCATGATAGCTTGCAATGACAATGTACTGATAACTTGGTAACGTTGTTGCAGCAATGAGACATTGCACTGGCAAGCTAGCTACCTGATGTCTCTACACACGCCATTGGCAGTCCACACACAGCCAGAACGATAACGTTAGCTAGCTACTATCACTAACTTCAGAAAACTTCAGTATCGTAATTGTAGTTATTCTCTTATAACATAAAACTATTATAGCTCTATTTGACAGACGATGGTTGCTGCTGTTTTATCTCTATTAAGAAAATATTACACTCTTTAGAGATAATATGCAGAATCTACAAGCGCAAAAAATAAGAAAGACCACAGACAATAACAAGACCAGACAGCAAAACGAAAGTGGAGAGCAGACGAGAAACGAACAGACAATCGGCCCATGCGCATTGTCAACATGGGTCCACACGCTAATGTGTCGGTGTAGAAACTGACTACTGTACACAACATGGTAGCTAGTTGATTTTAGTCCGACTAGTTAAAGCAAAGAGGGCAGCGACGAAGCTAGTAAAGTAGGGGAGAGTTAGTGCGACAGGGCAGAACATTCCTTCTTTATTCAACACGTTGCAGTTCGTCGCGGGGAACTTTTCTTTTGATATCTGAACTCGCAGACCACAGATTTAGCAAAGCTAGCTAGCATTATTTCTGGTTAGCACGCTGACGGATTCGAGCAGCAGCAAGCAAGCCAGTGTCTGATATATAGTATTCTTGTTGATCAAAACAAGTTATAAATTACTTCTTGCAACATTGTGTAATGGCTGGCAGCACCTCCAAGACAATACACGATATCTTTCAATCTATGGAGTACGGACCGAGTAGTTCCAGCACTGCTACTGCTCAGGTAAAAAAAAAAAAAAAAAACATGTATTTGCTGCACAAGAGTCGAGATATTAATTGCATAGGTCTAAGTAGTAGTAAGACACATACCTTCGAGGTCAATTTACTCGAAATAAAGAACATTTTGTTAGAATTTCACCCATGTAATGACATTTAACCTCTCTCTCTCGTCATGTTTTAGATAATAGGATTTATGTTAGCTGGCTATTACCATGTGAAGTATATTACGGTAACTAACTCAAAGGCAGTCATGTGAGAAATGGTCTTGGAGATCAAGTTGGATGGGATATTCTGTAGAGAACAGCAGTCTGTCTGACTCTTTCAACAGCTAACCACCTAACATGTCCAGATTACGTTTCAGAAATGTAGTTTTTGCTAGATTATGTGCAGTATGGTGTGCTTGGAACTAGTGAAACGTGTATCCTGACCGCCCTACTCTCTGTGTTGGAGGTGTCTGTCTCTGCAGCCAATCAAATGTGACCATAGCCCAACTCAGAATTGGTCTCATTCATGTCTACCTGTCCAGATTTTAATAGGTCTACATTTATAAATAGGGCTGACCCCAATTAGTCGATGTTTGGACACACCTACTCATTCCAGGGTTTTTCTTTCTTTATATTATTTTCTAAATTGTAGAATAATAGTGAAGACATCATCTATGAAATAGCACATATGGAATAATGTAGTAACCAATAAAGTGTTAAACATATCAAAATATGAATCTTCAAAGAAGCCACCCTTTGACTTGATGACAGCTTTGCACACTCTTGGCAATCTCTCAACCAGCTTCATGAGGTGGGTCAGCTGGTCAGCAGTTTAACCTGTTATGGCTAGGGGGCAGTATTGACACAGCCGGATAAAAAACGTACCCGATTTAATCTGGTTACTACTCCTGCCCAGTAACTAGAATATGCATATAATTATTGGCTTTGGATAGAAAACACCCTAAAGTTTCTAAAACTGTTTGAATGGTGTCTGTGAGTATAACAGAACTCATATGGCAGGCCAAAACCTGAGAAGATTCCATGCAGGAAGTGGCCTGTCTGACAAGATGTTTCATCTAGGCTGTTTTTATTGAAGATTTAGGATCTTTGCTCTAACGTGACACTTCCTACGGCTCCCATAGGCTCTCAGAGCCCGGGAAAAAGCTGAACGATATCGAGGCAGGCTCTGGCTGAAACACTTTATCGCGTTTGGCAAGTGGCCGCTCAGAGTACTGTGGGCTTAGGTGCGTGCCCGAGTCGACCGAATGCTTTATTTTTTTTTCGTCTGTTTACCTAAATGCAGATTCCCGGTCGGAATATTATCGCTTTTTTACGAGAAAAATGGCATAAAAATGGATTTCAAACAGCGGTTGACATGCTTCGAAGTACGGTAATGGAATATTTAGATTTTTTTTTGTCACGAATTGCGCCATGCTCGTAACCCTTATTTACCCTTTCGGATAGTGTCTTGAACGCACGAACAAAACGCCGCTGTTTGGATATAACGATGGATTATTTTGGACCAAACCAACATTTGTTATTGAAGTAGAAGTCCTTGGAGTGCATTCTGACGAAGACAGCAAAGGTAATAACATTTTTCTTATAGTAAATCTGACTTTGATGAGTGCTAAACTTGCTGGGTGTCTAAATAGCTAGCCCTGTGATGCCGGGCTATCTACTGAGAATATTGCAAAATGTGCTTTCACCGAAAAGCTATTTTAAAATCAGACATATCGAGTGCATAGAGGAGTTCTGTATCTATAATTCTTAAAATAATTTATGCTTTTTGTGAACGTTTATCGTGAGTAATTTAGTAAATTCACCGGCAGTGTTCGGTGGGAATGCTAGTCACATGCTAGTCACATGCTAATGTAAAAAGCTGGTTTTTGATATAAATATGAACTTGATTGAACAAAACATGCATGTATTGTATAACATAATGTCCTAGGGTTGTCATCTGATGAAGATCATCAAAGGTTAGTGCTACATTTAGCTGTGGTTTGGGTTTATGTGACATTATATGCTAGCTTGAAAAATGGGTGTCTGATTATTTCTGGCTGGGTACTCTGCTGACATAATCTAATGTTTTGCTTTCGTTGTAAAGCCTTTTTGAAATCGGACAGTGTGGTTAGATTAACGAGAGTCTTGTCTTTAAAATGGTGTAAAATAGTCATATGTTTGAGAAATTGAGTAATAGCATTTCTAAGGTTTTTGAATAACGCGCCACGGGATTGCACTGGTTGTTACGTAGGTGGGACGATTTGGTGCCACCTAGCCCAGAGAGGTTAAAGTAAATTTGTGGAATTTCTTTCCTTCTTAATGCGTTTGAGCCAATCAGTTGTGTTGTGACAAGGTAGGGGTGGTATACAGAACATATACCTAATTGGTAAAAGACCAAGTCCATATTATGGCAAGAATACCTTGAATAAGCAAAGAGAAATGTCCATTATTACTTTTTGGAAAATTTCAAAAACTGAACGTTTCTTCAAGTGCAGTCACAAAAACCATCAAACGCTATGATGAAACTGGCTCTCATGAGGACCGCCACAGGAATGGAAGTCCCAGAGTTACCTCTGCTGCAGAGGATAAGTTCATTACAGTTACCAGCCTCAGAAATTGCAGACCAAATAAATGCTTCGGAGTTCAAGATCGACTGTTCAGAGGAGAATGCATGAATCAGGCCTTCATGGTTGAATTGTTGCAAAGAACCCACTACTAAAGGACATCAATAAGAAGAGACTTGCTTGGGCCAAGAAACTCAAGCAATGGACATTAGACCCGTGGAAATTTGTCCTTTGGGCTGATGAGTCCAAATGTGAGATTATTTTTCTTCAAGGCACACTTAACTAGCATGGCTACCACCACATTTTGCAGAGACATGCCATCCCATCTGGTTTGCGCTTAGTTTGTTTTTCAACAGGACAATGACCCAAAACACACCTCCATGTTGTGTAAGGGCTATTTGACCAAGAAAGAGTGATGGAGTGCTGCATCAGATGACCTGGCCACCACAATCACCTGACCTCAACCCAATTGAGATGGTTTGGGATGAGTTGGACCGCAGGGTGACGCAAAAGCAGCAAATAACTGCTCAACATATGTGGGAACTCCTTCAACACGGTTGGAAAAGCCTTCCAGGTGAAGCTGGTTGAGAGAATACCAAGAGTGTGCAAAGCTGTCATCAAGGCAAAGGGTGGCTACTTTGAAGAATCTCAAATATATATTTTGATTTAACAATTTGTTTTGGTTAATATATGATTCCATATGTGTTATTTCATCGTTTTGATATCTTCACTATTCTACCATATATTAAAAAATAAAGAACCCTGGAATGAGTAACTTTTGACTGGTACTTATATAATCACTACTGTTCAAAAGTTTGGGGTCACTTCAATTTCCTTGGTTTTGAAAGAAAAACACTTTTTTTTTTGTCCATTAAAATAACAGCAAATTGTTCAGAAATACAGTGGAGACGTTGTAAATGGCTATTGTAGCTGGAAACGGCTTTTATTTTGATGGAATATCTAAATAGGCGTACAGAGGCCCATTGTCAGCAACCATCACTCCTGTGTTCCAATGGCACGTTGTGTTAGCTAATCCAAGTTTATCATTTTAAAAGGCTAATTGCTCATTAGAAAACCATTTTGCAATTATGTTAGCACAGCTGAAAACTGTTGTTCTGATTAAAGAACCAATTAAACTGACCTTTAGACGAGTTGAGTATCTGAATCATCAGCATTTGTGGATTCGATTACAGGCTCAAAATGGCCAGAAACAAAGAACTTTCTTCTGAAACTTGTCAGGCAATTTCTCAGAACAAGAATAAAGGCTATTCCATGTGAGAAATTACTAAGAAACTCAAGATCTCATACAACGCTGTGGACTACTCCCTTCAAAGAACAGCGCAAATTGGCTCTAACCAGAATAGAAGGAGTGGGAGGCCCCGGCGCACAACTGAGCAAGAGGACAAGTACATTAGTGTCTAGTTTGAGAAACAGATGCCTCACAAGTCCTCACCTGGCAGCTTCATTAAATAGTACCCGCAAAACACCAGTCTCAACGTCAACAGTGAAGAGGTGACTCCGGGATGCTGGCCTTCTAGGCAGATTTGCAGAGAAAAAGCCATATCTCAGACTGGCCAATAAAAATAAAAGAGAGGCAAAAGAACACAGACACTGGACAGAGGAACTCTGCCTAGAAGGCCAGCATCCTGGAGTCGCCTCTTCACTGTTGATGTTGAGACTGGTGTTTTGCGGGTACTTGAGGTGTCTTTTTCTCAAACTAGACACTAATGTACAAGGACATTTCTAGGTGACCTCAAACTTTTGAATGGTAGTGTGTGTATGTGATGTATGTATGTATGTATGTATCTATGTATGTATGTACAGTTGAAGTTGGAAGTTTACATACACCTTAGCCAAATACATTTGAACTCAGTTTTTCACAATTACTAACATTTAATCCTAGTAAAAATACCCTGTCTTAGGTCAGTTAGGATCACCACTTTATTTTTCGAATGTGAAATGTCAGAATTATAGTAGAGAGAATTATTTATTTCAGCTTGTATTTCTTTCATCACATTCCCAGTGGGTCAGAAGTTTACATACACTCAATTAGTATTTGGTAGCATTGCCTTTAATATGTTTAACTTGGGTCAAACATTTCGGGTAGTCACAATAGATTGGGTGAATTTTGGCCCATTCCTCCTGACCGAGTTGGTGTAACTGAATCAGGTTTGTAGGCCTCCTTGCTTGCACACGCTTTTTCAGTTCTGCCCACACATTTTCTATAGGATTGACGTCAGGGCTTTGTGATGGCCTTATGATTTTATTGTCCTTAAGCCATTTTACCACAACTTTGGAAGTATGCTTGGGGTCATTGTCCATTTGGAAACACCCATTTGCGACCAAGCTTTAACTTCCTGACTGATGTCTTGAGATGTTGCTTCAATAAATCCACATAATTTTCCTGCCTCATGATGCCATCTATTTTGTGAAGTGCACCAGTCCCTCCTGCAGCAAAGCACCCCCACAACATGATGCTGCCACCCCCGTGCTTCACGGTTGGGATGGTGTTCTTCACCTTGCAAGCGTCCCCCTTTTTCCTCCAAACATAACGATGGTCATTATGGCCAAACAGTTCTATTTTTGTTTCATCAGACCAGAGGACATTTCTCCAAAAAACTACGATCTTTGTCCCCATGTGCAGTTGCAAACTGTAGTCTTGCTTTTTTATAGCGCTTTTGGAGCAGTGGCTTCTTCCTTGCTGAGCGGCCTTTCAGGTTATGTCGATATCGGACTCGTTTTACTGTGGATATAGATTATTTTGTACCTGTTTACCTCTAGCATCTTCACAAGGTCATTTGCTGTTGTTCTGGGATCGATTTGCACTTTTCGCATCAAAGTACGTTCATCTCTAGGAGACAGAACGCATCTCCTTCCTGAGCGGTATGACGGCTGCGTGGTCCCATGGTGTTTATACTTGCGTACTATTGTTTGTACAGATGAACGTGGTACCTTAAGGTGTTTGAAAATTGCTCCCAAGGATGAACCAGACTTGTGGATTTTCTTTCTGAGGTCTTGATTTTCCCTTGATGTCAAGCAAAGCGGCACTGAGTTTGAAGATATGCCTTGAAATACATCCACAGGTACACCTCCAATTGCCTCAAATGATGTCAATTAGCCTATCAGAAGCTTCTAAAGCCATGATATAATTTTCAGCAATTTTCCAAGCTGTTAAAGGCACAGACAACTTAGTGTATGTAAACTTCTGATCCACTGGAATGGTGATACAGTGAAATGATCTGTCTGTAAACAATTGTTGGACAAATTACTCGTGTCATGCACAAAGTAGATGTCCTAACCGACTTGCCAAAACTCTAGTTTGTTAACAAGAAATTTGTGGAGTGGTTGAAAAATGAGTTTTAATGACTCCAACCTGAGTGTATGTAAACTTCTGACTTCAACTGTGTCTGTATGTGTGTGTGTGTGTGTGTGTGTATGTATATATAGCATTGCTAGCATTAGCATTTGGCTATATATATATCTCACACACACACACACACACACACACACACACACACACACACACACACACACACACACAGTTGAAGTATATATAAATAATATAAAATCCCCTATCCTCCATTGTATAGCCTACTCTCTCAAACACACTGATGTAAGCTCTATCTTTCCTCAGGCTTGGCTTGAGTCTCAGTCTCGTGCTCTCGGCCTGTTCATCGATGGAAAGTTTGTCCGTTCTGCAGACAGACAGACATGCAATCTGACCGACTCTTCAGGTATAAAGAGAACCTACAGGGGAGCTATCCCCTTAATTTAATATTGTTGTTCTATCTATGTCTCTTGTCCTCCACTGCCCACTGTTTTCTCTTGTTATATTTTAAATGCATCATCAATAAAATACTATTTTGACATGTTTTTCCTCCCACTCCCTCCCTAGGTGGTACTGTGTGTAGTACTGTGTGTGCTGTGGATGAGGATGCATCCCTGTCTGTGTCCTGTGGGGCCAGTGGCTTCAAGGCCTGGAGTGCTCTCCCCTGTCATCTCAGAGCCAAGACTCTACTCAGGTAGCTACACACCACCCCTTTACCTCTGTCTAGGGTTCACTGATACACCCCTTTACCTCTGTCTAGGGTTCACTGATACACCCCTTTACCTCTGTCTAGGGTTCACTGATACACCCCTTTACCTCTGTCTAGGGTTCACTGATACACCCCTTTACCTCTGTCTAGGGTTCACTGATACACCCCTTTACCTCTGTCTAGGGTTCACTGATACACCCCTTTACCTCTGTCTAGGGTTCACTGATACACCCCTTTACCTCTGTCTAGGGTTCACTGATACACCCCTTTACCTCTGTCTAGGGTTCACTGATACACCCCTTTACCTCTGTCTAGGGTTCACTGATACGCCCCTTTACCTCTGTCTAGGGTTCACTGATACGCCCCTTTACCTCTGTCTAGGGTTCACTGATACACCCCTTTACCTCTGTCTAGGGTTCACTGATACACCCCTTTACCTCTGTCTAGGGTTCACCGATACACCCCTTTACCTCTGTCTAGGGTTCACTGATACACCCCTTTACCTCTGTCTAGGGTTCACTGATACACCCCTTTACCTCTGTCTAGGGTTCACTGATACGCCCCTTTACCTCTGTCTAGGGTTCACTGATACGCCCCTTTACCTCTGTCTAGGGTTCACTGATACACCCCTTTACCTCTGTCTAGGGTTCACTGATACACCCCTTTACCTCTGTCTAGGGTTCACCGATACGCCCCTTTACCTCTGTCTAGGGTTCACCGATACACCCCTTTACCTCTGTCTAGGGTTCACTGATACACCCCTCTACCTCTGTCTAGGGTTCACTGATACACCCCTCTACCTCTGTCTAGGGTTCACTGATACACCCCTTTACCTCTGTCTAGGGTTCACTGATACACCCCTTTACCTCTGTCTAGGGTTCACTGATACACCCCTTTACCTCTGTCTAGGGTTCACTGATACACCCCTTTACCTCTGTCTAGGGTTCACCGATACGCCCCTTTACCTCTGTCTAGGGTTCACTGATACGCCCCTTTACCTCTGTCTAGGGTTCACTGATACGCCCCTCTACCTCTGTCTAGGGTTCACTGATACACCCCTTTACCTCTGTCTAGGGTTCACTGATACACCCCTTTACCTCTGTCTAGGGTTCACTGATACACCCCTTTACCTCTGTCTAGGGTTCAATGATACACCCCTTTACCTCTGTCTAGGGTTCAATGATACACCCCTTTACCTCTGTCTAGGGTTCACCGATACACCCCTTTACCTCTGTCAATGGCTCACTGAGATACACACTAATAATACTTAATGTAAAGTGCTTCTCTCACCCAAGATGCTGAATGAAAATAATAGAAAATAAATTAATAACAATCAGAAACACAGAACATTGTAAGCGGACCACAATCAAAGCTATATACAGGTGTCGCCAGGAGAACAGAATTAACATAGGTCTTTGAAAGCTTTTCTGAACAGCTCTGTCTTTAGCATGTGCCTTAAACGAGGCCAGAGACTCTCCAGCCCTAACAGTGACTGGAATGCTGCACTGAGGTCCAGCACTATGAGGGTGCTGGCAGCCCCAGAGTCGGCATTCATGAGTCGGCATTCATGAGCTGTGTCCAGCTCTGATGCCCAGCTGGAAGGGCTCGAGTAGGTTGTGAGTGGCCAGATGGCGTTAAAGTTGGCTACACACAGCACGTTCGATAAGCTTACTCAGAAATGGCAGGTTGAAGATGGGCCTGTAGTTCTAGAGGTTGTCGGGGTCAGAACCAGGCTTTTTTAAGTACTGGTATGACGGCAGCGAGTTTGAGCTGAGGAGGGACACACCCAGTGGTGAGGAATGTGTTGATGATTTCCGTGAAAGAAAGGCTCCAGAGCAGGTAAACAGGTCTTGACAAGGGAGGTGGTGACAGGGTCAAGTGAGCAAGTGCTGGGCCTCATTTGTTCTAACCAGCTTGGTTACATTTTTTTACATTATATATTTTTTTACATTTTTAGTCATTTAGCAGACGCTCTTATCCAGAGCGACTTACAGTAGTGAATGCATACATTTCATACAATTTCATACATTTTTTTGCTGGCCCCCCGTGGGAATCGAACCCACAACCCTGGCATTGCAAACACCATGCTCTACCAACTGAGCTACAGGGAAGGCTGCGGTGACTGTGGAGAACCTTGACTCAGGGAGGAGAGGACCGGCTAGATCAACCACAGGCGCTGGAGAGGACAGAATGGTGTTGTTGACGTTTTCAATTTTGCTTTGGAAGCACAGGTATTGATTGCAGTGTTCTGGGGAGGCTGAGGCCGGAGGAGCTTACTCCCAGTAGGAGACCACACCCAATAGCTTCCACTGCCTTTGCTGATCAGTTGGGAGTAGTAGGATGTCTGAGCTTTAAGGCCTGTTTGTAGTCTTTCTGATGTCGCTCTAACATCTGCACGTGTACAGTTAGCTCGGTTTTCTTATACTGCCGTTCTAGACGACGGCCAGTTGCTTTGAGAGAGCGTAAGCTCCTCGTTGTACCAGGGAGAAGATATGGAGGGAAAACGTTTTCAAAGGAGCAACTTCATCAAGTTTGGAGGCCAAGGCAGTGTTGTATTGAGCCACAGAGTCAGTAACTGGCAGGTTGGAGATGGATTCAGTAAGCTGGGCTGTGTTTGTATAGTTTTAAGACTCCTAACCCGACTAGAGCGTTTCTTGGGCTGAGTGGGCAGAGGAATAGCTAGGGTGAAGGTGATGAGTTTGTGGTCGGACAGGCCTGGCATAAATCCATCCAGTGTGGCCAGATCCACGCCTCTGATTACAGACCAGCTCTAGTGCAATGGCCTTTGTTGTGGGTGGCAAAGTCCACATGCTGTTGGAGTCCACAAAGTTATCCAGAACATCAGCCAGGCCAGTAGAGAGAATGCAGTCAGGGGAGTCGACTTGCATGTTGAAATCACCAAACACTAGCATAGCAGGGCACAAGTCTTAGGAGTGTTCGTAGCTCAGATAGTTCAGCAAGAAAGTCACAGTTGAGCTTTTTTTTTAAACATTTTTATATAATTATTATTATATATGTTTTTTAAAATCAACACAGCCAGTACTGACGCAGATCCAGTGATCTTGAAAACCACGCATTCAAAAGATGAGACAGCTGGTACTGGAGTAGACTTCACAATAGTCAGTCCTGTAGATTTACAGCCAATCCTCCACCCCATCCGGATGTGAGAGGACAGTCCCAGGTCGGTGTAGCCAGTTGCAGCGCATTGGCTGAGGGAAGATATACTCATTGCGCTGATGCCAAGTCTCAATGAGGCAGAAAGTCCAGACCTCTATCAGCGACCACGTCATTCAGCAGTAAAAGCTCTTGTTGTTTATGGATCTTGCATTTTCAAAAGACCTCAGCTGAATGACTTTGGGAGTTGCCCTGAGGCCCAGTGTCCGTTATCATCCAACTCTGGCGTGCATGGTCTACTGCACTCATTAGGAGTGCACGCAATAGACGTTTGTTAAAAAGTCTGGTACCGGGTCCCATATTGAAAGAGGCTGTTCTCAAAGCTTCTCACACGGGGGTTGTTTTAATATGTTGCAAAACTTCTGCGGAATCATAATGAGTGAAGGTGTGCTGCCACTTCTGAATCTTTTGGTGCAGACTTCGGTCCTGTCCGTGGTAGATGAGTTGAGATGACGATCTAGCTAGTCTGGTATTTGAATCCAAACAATTAGCTAGTTGATTGGAGAAGTAGCCAAATGTGTCAGCTAATTTAACAATGATAATAAAACCTTTTTAAAATGAGATTCCTGTCTTCTATTCCTGATAAGCTGGGGCGGCAGCGTAGCCTAGTGGTTAGAGCGTTGGACTAGTAACCGAAAGCTGACAAGGTACAAATCTGTCGTTCTTCCCCTGAACAAGGCAGTTAACTCACTGTTCCTAGGCCGTCATTGAAAATAAGAATTTGTTCTTAACTGACTTATATAAAATAACAACAAGAAGTTGATAAACAATGCACATTAAAAACAATGCCAGCCAAACACTACAGATCACAATTGAATATCTAATATTTATGCCGGGCAAATTCAAGTTAGCATTTTGAGAAATGTTCTATATTATCTGTATAACGTCTCTCTTCGCGTGTGCTTGCGTGTGTGTGTGTGTCAGGTTGGTGAGTGGCCTCCAGAGACACGGTCAGTGTCTGTCAGAGCTGTGTGACCTGGCCCGGTCTCCCAGTTCCCCTTCAGCACTGGTCAGACTGCTGCAGTACTACTCCGGCTGGGCTCAGCTCAGAGACTCACTCATTCCCGACTGGACACCACGCGGTAAGGCCGTGCGCAGTGTGCGCGCGTTTGTAAGTGAATCTTTAATCCGTGTGTGCGCGTGGACGTAGTGAAGATCTTTCCTTGAGTATTGTACAGCTGTGATTGTGAAGTGTGTGTGTTGAATGTACTCTGTGTTTGTGTCTTTCAGGTGTGGTGGTAGTGGTTGTCTCTGACGACTGTTCTCTCTACTCTCTCATGCTGAAAGTCTTGCCTGCACTGGCCATGGGTATGACACACACACACACACACACAGTTACAGATCCAGGCTATCTAATCAACACGACCAAAGGTCAATTTCCTAGAAAGTCATGGGGGGAAAAAGTATCAAAACGGACCCTGTCACATTCTACCCTGACTAAGATACCCTTCGGGATGGTAAAGCTTTACTCTACCGTTTGTGACCCTTAATGTTTCTGTTTCCCAGGCAACGCAGTGGTGGCGATCCCTGGTGCGGGGACAGCGCCTCCTGTTCTGTTATTGGCTCAGCTGTTTGTGGAGGCGGGACTTCCTGCGGGGGTGCTGAATGTGGTGACGGGCAACGTTTTGTCACTGGGTTCTAAAGTGTCTCAAAACCCGCACGTCAGCTATGTCACTTACAGTGGCAATAAAAAGGTGGCCCACACACACACACACACACACACACACACACACACACACACACACACACACTCAAACCAGTGTGTTAGTCAGTAGGGCTTATGCATCCTTTTTGATGTCTTTCTTCCTGTCTGCTCGTGCGTCTTCTTACTAGCACTCATTTCACTGATAACTTCTTTATCGTGGAATGTTTTCACTTGCTGTGACTGTGATATGCTGTCGTTTTATCTGCCCTAGTTGAAACCACTGACTGTAAGTCGCTCCGGGTAAGAGGGTCTGCCAAATGACCAGAATTCTCTGTAAATGTAATGGGACTGCAATTAGCTGTGTGACGTGAACGTTTTCCGGTTGGCGCGGCAGTGAATTCGACAGTTGTCCCGTGACAGTCGCGTGTGTGTGTGTGTGTGTGTGTGCTTTCGATTGAACTTCCTCTTTTCTCTCTCTCTCTCACACTAACTAGTAACTTCCCTCCAATCTCTTCTTTCCTGCTTTTTCAGGATGGAGAGATTCTGTGCAGGGCCACAGCAGGCATGGGTGTTCCCGTCTCTCTCTCCCTCTCCCTCGGAGCCACCTGTCCCTTCATCATCTTTGAGTCTGCCGATATCGACAGTGCCGTGGATGGAGTGATAGAGACCGCCTTTAAGAAGAACAGAGAGGTGAAACAGATGGCTTTCTTTTCTCACTCGTTTATTTTTATTTTTTTAATTTTCTAAAGCAAAATCATTGAATGAATCGAGATTCCGGTGAAAGAACAAGATGCAATCCGAATCATGGCCACAGGTGGTCAGTGTTGGTCATACTGTACAATCTGTACCTCTCCCTCGCTACAAAATCAATAAAATAATTAAAGCCCCCATTTAAAGCCCCCTCTCAATGACTCAGTAGGCCTATATGACTTATATGAACAGTAGACTAATAAAATAACCTGCCCCCCCCCCATATCTTTATTTTTCTCTTTCTCACCCTCCTCCCTCAGTACCAGTGGATGCTGTGTGTCCAGGAGTCAGTGTTGGACAGTGTTGTAGCCCGTCTGAAGGTTCGGATGGCAGGGATGAAGAGTGTTCCTCTCCTGGCCGAGGGGGACCGAAGGCTGGTAGACGCTGCAGTACAGGAGGCCCAACAGCAGGGGGCCACGGTCAGTCACGATATTTACATTTAACGTTTTAGTCGTTTAGGAGATGCTCTTATCCAGAGTGACTTACATGAGCAATTAGGGTTAAGTGCCTTGTTAAGGGCCCATGTTGACTCCAATGCTTCCCACAGTTGTCAAGTTGGCTGGATGTCCTTTGGGCGCTGGACCTGAAACTGTTGAGCGTGAAAAACCCAGCAGTATTGCAGTTCTTGACACACTCAACCCGGGTTCGCCTGGCACCTACTAACATACCTCGTTTAAAGGCACTTCAATAGTTCATCTCGCCTATTCACCCTCTGAATGGCACACCTACACAATCCATGTCCGAAAGCTGAAAAAATCCTTCTTTAACCTTGCTCTTCCCCTTCATCTACTCTGATTTGAAGTGGATTTAAGAGGTGACATCGATAAGGGATCATAGATTTCAGCTGGATTCGCTTGGTCAGTCAATGTCATGGAATGTTTTGTCCACTCAGTGTACAAACTATAACCTGTGAAAGTAACCGCCCGTTCCGCTTTACTTCTGGGTCATGTCCCCTCATGTTTTTATGGGCTTGACGATTACAGTGAATCATAGAATGTGTGAAACCGGGGGCATTTTAGATATACAATTATATTAGTGTTCTTGGAGAAACATACTTCTTCAAATGCCTTTGTATGACATATTTGACTTGAAGACGTACAGCCTTAGTATAGGTGGGGGACATCAGTCACTCAATATCAATTAGGCCATAGGAGGGCAAAATGTTGTACAAGCATTTTGAACAAGCACTGCAGTGAGCAAAATAGTCATAACATTTCAAGAAGACCTGAAGGCAGTAAATCCAATGCAAGTTCCAAATACTGCAACTCGAAATTGCATCTTGGACTATATGGACTATTTCATCTTGCTTTTTTTGTCATTTGCATTTTCTTTGTTTGTACCATCATTTTGTTAGATATGGTGTTGAGCACAATGAATAAAAATTACCTTTAAAAATAAAATCAATTGTCACCTAATTGTGTTTTGCTTGTATCAGCTGATCCAGCCGTGTCCCCCGCCCTCCTCCGGTGCTGCCTATCCCCCCACGGTGCTGTGTGGAGTAGCCCCCTCCTGCTCCTGTGTGGTGACCCCATCGCCCGGCCCTCTGTTACCCCTCCTCTCCTTCAGGAGCCACGGGGAGGGCGTCACTCTGGGTAAGAAGGACCACACCATACTGTCTCTATGCCCACACCAACCACTAATGAAACACTCATCTATCCATCTGTTTTATCTGTCTTGACAGGGAACCACAGCCCTCACGGCCAGGCTGCCTCTCTCTGGACTGAAGACCTAACTCTGGCCCTGGAGGCTGCCAAGAGGTACAGGACACACAAATGCACCCATACTTCACACACACACACACACACACACACACTATCTTGGTCTCCCAATATTAATCTCAAGTCACCATGGCTGAAAACATTTTAGTGTGGTGTGTCCTCTCTGCGTTAGATGTATAATTCCTATCACCCAGAAGCCACCTGACAAATAATGGACTATGAGATATAACACATACACACCTTATTAACCCTTCCTCGAACCTCTCTCCCCAGCCTGTCTGTGGGTGCAGTGTGGGTAAACTCCCACTCTGTGATGGACCCTTCCCTGCCTATCTCTGGCCACAAGGAGAGTGGCAACTGCATCGACGGAGGGAAGGAGGTATGGACAATAGCCATGTTCTGTCCCTGTCCAGAGGGAATTTTGTTGATAATGCTTGTAATTATCCCATTTTTTTCTGATATTCACACATGCCTTCTAGAGTGTCGGGCTATAGGTTGCTTGTAGACAGCGTGCCTTTATGTCTGAGTGTCTCCTAAATGACTCTTTCCTTCTCTTTTCCAGGGTCTGTTCCAATTCCTCCGCCCTTCCTCCTCTCCTCCTCTAACCCGCTCCTCTCCAGCCTCTGTTGATTACTCCAAGTTCGGAACGGCGGCATCATCGGCCATCATTCCAGAGGGATCTAATTCATCCAGGTGTGTGTGTCTTCCTTGACTTCTTTTTAAAGTTGCTTTTGTACTTATTCAGTCACTTGTAATGTTCTTAATTCCCTCTTTCCCTCCCTCCCTGTTTCTCTCTCCTTCAGTACCCCTCGTTCCTATCTGCAGTATGTGGGCGGGAAGCTGTGTAAGTCTGAGTCTGGCAGCAGTGTGTGTGTCCTGGCACCAGGGGGAACTGTCCTCGCCTACTGTCCTGACGGGGGGAGGAAAGACGTCCGCAACGCCGTGGAGGTGGCCATTAAGGTCCAACCTGGGTAAGCTCTGCTCTAGGCTGGATTTTTAATCGACCAAACGTCACCGACACAGTGTCGTCAGGGCCATATGGTACTGTGGCAGTATGGAGGTGTGTTTGACCCCTGTATACTGACATATCGGGGGGACACACACACACACACCAACAAATAGCACTTCATTGTATTCCAGTAGAGTATGTAAGTGAGCTGTGTTTAATGTGAATCTAGCGTTGTCTCTGAGGGGTTGGGTTAAATGAGGAAGACATATTTCGGGTGAATGCGTTCAGTTGTGCAACTCACTTAGGTGTCCCCCTTTCCCTTTAACTCTGGCAAGCACCACATTCTCTTTGCAGAGCCCTCTGCGGTGTGGTGAAGGCGGTTACGGAGTACGTTTAGTGGAGCATTAATCTTACTCTGGGCTCTATACAGTATGGACTATCATATATAAATGCCCTCTCTCATCTCTCCTTTGAAATGACTGGCATGAAAGGAGTTTGAAAAGAAAATGCATTTGAGTCTGTGTGTGATTTACACTGAGTATACCAAACATTAGGAACACCTTCCTAATATTGAGTTGCGCACCCTCAACCACCCCCTTTTGCCTTCAGAACAGCCTCAATTCTTCAGGGCATGGACTCTACAAGGTGTCAAGTGTTCCACAGGGATGCTGGTCCATGTTGACTCCACTTCCCACAGTTGTGTCAAGTTGGCTGGATGTCTTTTGGGTGGTGGGCCATTCTTGATACACACGGGAAACTGTTGAGCGTGAAAAACCCTGCAGCGTTGCAGTTCTTGACACAAACCGGTGCGCCTGGCACCTACTACCATACCCTGTTTAAAGGCACTTAAAAAAATGTTGTCTTGCCCATTCACCCTCTGAATGGCACACATACACAATCCATGTCTCAATTGTCTCAAGACTTAAAAATCCTTCTTTAACTGGTCTCCTCCCTTTCATCTACACTGATTGTAGTGGATTTAACAAGTGACATCAATAAGGGATCATATCTTTCAGCTGGATTCACCTGGTCAGTGTGTCATGGAAAGAGCAGGTGTTAATAATGTTGTGTGTGCTGTGTATATTTTCTCTCGCTCTCCTGACAGTTGGATGAAGAAGAGCCCTGTGGCCAGAGCTCAGTGCCTCTTCTCTCTGGCTGAGACCTTGGAGCTGATGAGACGGGACGTGGCCGCGTCACTCCACTCCCAGACAGGCCTCTCATTGGAGAAGGCGGACATGGAGGTGGAGCTGAGCATCGCTCAGCTCTGTGATTGGGCTGCCCGCTGTGATAAGGAAAGGGGCGGAGTTCCGGTGAGACTTTATGTATTCTGTCCTAATAGTAGTAACTTCTGTATAATACTAGTGGCTGTTTGTGTTCAACACTTACTCACGCACCCCCAACGCTCTGGCTGGCACACAGGCCACCAACAAAGCCTCTCCACTTTAGGAGGTCATACTGTAGATAAAGTGTCTCTTCTCGAACCTCCTTTTCTCTAGTCCGTCCCGCAGTCTGGTTCGGCTCTGTCCATCCCCGAAGCTCTAGGAGTGGTGGGTGTGGTTCTCCCTGACTCCTCCCCCCTCCTCTCTATGGTCTCCCTGCTGGCAGCTGCTGTTGCCATGGGCAACGCTGTCGTCATGGTGCCCAGTCCAAAGTACCCCCTGCCTGCTCTAGAGTTCATCCAGGTGAGTTCTGTCCTGCCCCCTGACATTTTGATTCAACTGTGTACTTGTGTGCACACGCTTGCTTGTGTATGTTGTTGCGTGTGTGTGCATGTATTTTCGCCCAAACACATCTATTCCCTGTCTCTCTAGGTTCTCCAGTCCTCAGATCTTCCAGGAGGCGTGGTCAGCATTATAACTGGTGGCAGAGATCAGCTGACCCAGGCTCTAGCCAATCACAGTGTCATCAAGGCCATATGGTACTGGGGGAGTATGGAGGTGTGTTTGACCCCTGTATACTCACACAACAACAAATAGCACTTAATTGCATTCCAGTAGAGTATATAAATGAGCTGTGTAATCTCTCTCTCTCTCACACACACACACACACACACACACACAGGGTTGCCAGTTCCTACAGCACACGTGTGCCAGCCCTCTGAAGAGCCTGTGGCTTCACTGCCAGGAGGAGGATGGAGGGAGAGACTGGGCCCAGCCTCATGCCTCACTCCAGGAAGAGATGTGGAGACAGGCCGTCCAGTGGAAGAGTGTCTGGATACCCACTGCTTAGAGAGAGGGGGGGAAGAGGGAGGGAAAGAGACAGATAGGTGAGAGAGAAAGAGGCAGGGGGAGACAGATGGGAGACAGTAGAGTGAGAGATTAAGTCTATTAAAACAATAACATTTTATTTGAAGGGGGCGGGGGGTTGTAAGGGTCATTCTTAGTCGCATTCTGGGAACGATTTTATGTAACGCACTTGACTATGAAACCTTCTAGGATGTTCCAGTGGTTTCCTCCCATCAGAGGACTGTATGCCGACGACTCAGTGGTAAATAACACCAGATACATAGAAGTCAGTTATAACATCTCTCTACTTCCAGCGCTCCTATGCCTGATCTGATGCCTTAATAGCACTGGCGGTGATGCATTCTCTACAGGAAGCCAGCTTTAGTCAGCCAACAATGCCTTCATAATTTTGCCTTACTGTATGTTATTAAGAAGGGCCTTAGATTGAGGAAGAAAAAAAAAAAAGTTGACTTCTGTCCCCCATGAGAAGTTAGTACAACTGTATCAATTTTTTGATTATTTGTACCGTATTATGTTAAACTGTAGTCGTGTTCCAAACACAAAAGTAGACATTCCTTTTGTGGGGATCTTCAATCGTGCCAGATATGCTGAAACAGTAGGCCTAGCCTGAGTAGTCTTCACGTTTTAGTCTTAATTTTCCATGTCCAGTTAGACATTTGGAAATATATATGATAAAAACATTCTAAATAATGTAGTTCTGATGTTCAAAAGCCATAATAAAAAGATAATCACCTCATGAAATATCTTGTGCCCTCTTTTTAAGGAGTAGGCCATCTTAGTCCATGAGGGCTGGTCATGAGATTGCTTTTTCAGGAAGTGATTGTATGACTGGCGTGTGTGTAAGGTCATGAAGATGTTATTTTTTTTACCTCAATTGTATACCATGATGAATTGAACTGTTTATAAATTCGTTCCCCACTGTAAAGCGGCAGGCAGCTACAGGTTTTCTGTGGCTTTACATCACACAGTGCTGCTCTATTTTCTTTAGGTGTGTGAAAACGGTTGGACGCTAAATCCGGCACGACCTAGGACCATGTAAAAACAGCTAGCTGGAGTTTGTCTGCGCCCTCAGCTGCTATGTATTTAATGCTGAGGCTACATTACAGGCACCCTAGTCTGATGGCGTCTCACATTTCATTATTGTGCTGATAGTGCATCCTTTACGGTTATAATTGTATTATACAAGGGCAGTGACTTTCCCACGTTGTGGTCATTTCCAGGTCCAGTGCTTTATCATAGCCTTATAGCATACCCGACATGGCTAATGCTAGCTTCAGGCTCTACCTGAGCCTGCTTTTATTATACTGAACAAAAATATAAATGCAGTATGCAACAATTTCAAAGATTTTACTGAGTTGGTTTGGATAAGGAAATCAGTCAATCGAAATAAATTAAGCCCTAATCTATGGATTTCACATGACTTGGCAGGGGTGCAGCCATGGGTGGGCCTGGGAGGGCATAGGCCCACCCACTGGGGAGCCAGGCTCAGCCAATCAGAAATATTTTTTCCCCACACGGGCTTTATTACATACCAAAATACTCAGCACACCCCTCTACAGTTGCCTTGTACACAGAGTATACCAAACATTAGGAACACCTTCCTATTGAGTTGCATCCCCTATTGCTCTCAGATCAGCCTGAATTTGTTGAGGCATGGACTCTAAAAGGTGTCGAAAGTGTTCCATAGGGGTGCTGGCCCATGTTGACTCCAATGCTTCCCACGGTTGTGTCCAGTTGGCTGGATGTCCTTTGGGTGCTGCACCATTCTTAATGCACACGGGAAACTGTTGAGCGTGAAAAACCCTGCAGCGTTGCAGTTCTTGACACACTCACACCGGTGCACCTGGCACCTACTACCATAGCCTGTTCAAAGGCACTTTAATCTGTCTTGCCCATTCACCCTCTGAATGGCACATACACCACCCGTGTCTCAAATGTGTCAAGGCTTAGAAATCCTTCTTTAACCTGTCACCTCCCCTTCATCTACACTGATTCAAGTGGCTCTAACAAGTGACATCAATAATGGATCATAGCATTCACCTGGTCAGTCTGTCATGGAAAGAGCAGGTGTTCCTGATGTTTTGTACACTGTGTATAGTCTTGTGTTTGTGTACGATTTGCATGTATCTCTTTCCTCCTAGAAGCCACACACCCATCTGAATATGTACCAAGTGAACAGGGGTGCAGTAAGACCCACGCAGTATACGAAACAATAACACCTGCTCTTTCCATGACAGACTGACCAGGTGAATCCAGGTGAAAGCTATGATCCCTTATTGATGTCACTCGTTAAATCCACTTCAAATCAGTGTAGATCAGGCCTCCCCATCCCTGTTCCTGGAGAGCTACTCTCCTGTAGGTTTTCACACCAGGAACAGGAATGGAGACCTCTGGTGTAGATGAAGGGGATGAGACCATTCAGAGGGTGAATGGGCAAGGGGTATGGTAGTAGATGCCAGGTGCACCTGTTTGTCAAGAATTGCAACTCTTGAGTTTCACGCTCAACAGTTTCCCATGTGTTTCAAGAATGGTCCACCACCAAAAGGACAACAGCGGGAGGCATTGAAGTCAACATGGGCCAGCATCCCTGTGGAACGCTTTTGACAACTTGTGGAGTCCATGCCCCGGTGAATTGAGGCTGTTCTGAGAGCAAGGGGGTTGCAACTCAATATTAGGAAGGTGTTCCTAATATTTGGTACACTCAGTGTATGTGTGTCTTTGATTAGAAATTATTTCCCTACTGTAAAGCGCCACGCAGCTACTGGCCTTCTGTGGCTTACGCCACGCAATGCTACTCAGTTCCACATTTGAATGTGGGCTCAATTCCTCATTTTGTGTTTGAAACCCGGTGCTGCCAATTACGCTTTTGGTTGGTCCTGAGGCAGAAGTTTGTGATGGGGGGAAAAAAGTTGAACAAGGCTTATAAAAGAGAACAGAGGCGCAATACGTCTTCACTCTTTTCCCTTTTGTGACGGTGATGTGGAAATATGGCCAACAATGTCCTCATCACCTAATTTTTATATAGTATTCTGTAACGAATATAATAATATTGTATAGTGGCCTATTCCTCTCGAGGCATGTAAAAACTGTTGGGTGCTAAATCTGGTAAGACCACGTAAAAACGGCTTGCTGGAGCTCATCTGAACCGTTGGCTTCTGAGCCCTCATCCTCTATGTACTTAATGCTGAGGCTACGTACAAACACCCTAGTCTGATGGCCGTCTCATTTCATTTTTATGCTGATAGTGCATCATTTAACTGTCAGTATTGTACGCTACAAGGGCAGTGCCTTTCCCACATTGTGGTCATTTCCAGGCCTAATGCTTTATTATAGCATTAGCCATGTCAGGTATGCTATAAGGCTATCTTCAGCCTCTATCTGGACCTGCTTACTGTTCAGCCATCCGTGTTCATTGACATGTGATTCAGGCACTGCAATCATGTATGTTTAGCTTTTGGGCTCTTCAATCAGATTAGCTTTAGCTGACATTCGCATAGCGGTTGTTTTGGCGGCGTCAGAGGTGGAATTGCGTTGGTGGAACTGGCATTATAACTAAAGTGGACATTGCCATTGACCACACGGAGTCGCATTAACAGAAATCCCATGCAGCCTTGTTCGCCACAATGAAACGGGGGAGGAGACTGTGGATCAGTTTTCGTCCGTTAGTATGTTAGGTCACGCGATATTAGACCGCACTGGCCAATTTTGACGAAACTTGTGTGAATGATGCGTCTTGCAATAGTCTGACATTTACAAAATTACACAGGTTGGCCACATGGTGGCGCTATAACAAGAGATTGAAAATGCAAATGTCAAAGGTCATGCCCATCACCTCATTTGACCTAAAGTCATGAAATTTGGTACACACATCAATCTCCTCAAAAGGAACAAATTTGCCTCGGTGACCCATAAGGTCCACCCTGATGGATTGTCTGCCATTTTGAATTTGATAAACACTTAAAATGCTACTCTTCTGGCACCGAATGACCGATCTGCACAAAACTTGGACAAAGGTCTCTTAATGCAATATTTCCTAATACCTAAAACAACATGGATGCTACTGGCCAATAAACATTCACGAGGGCGTGGTCTGGCACATAAATCATTCAAGGATATTAATATTATAACAACATTTGGTGCACATTGTCATGACTGGCCTGTGAGGATCATCTCTACAGAGATATCTCCCCATCCCGCAGAGGAGGAGAGGTATGGAGGTGGGGGGGGGGGGGGTTTTATGACCTCACGCCCATTGTAAACTAAGGCAGCAGACCAACTCCTTTCCAGTCTCTAATGCAAGAGATCGGAATGTCCTTGTGCCTTAGGGAGAATCTACTGCCCAAAACTACAGAACATCAAATAAATGGACTTTGGGACAATATATTTCATCATCCGCATGGGTGGGAATAATGATGGATGGCATATGAAAATTAATGTCTATTTTATGGTGTTAATCTAACCACACTGTCCGATTTCAAAAAGGCTTTACAACGAAAGCAAAACATTAGATTATGTCAGCAGAGTACCCAGCCAGAAATAATCAGACACCCATTTTTCAAGCTAGCATATAATGTCACATAAACCCAGAAGACAGCTAAATGCAGCACTAACCTTTGATGATCTTCATCAGATGACAACCCTAGGACATTATGTTATACAATACATGCATGTTTTGTTCAATCAAGTTCATATTTATATCAAAAACCAGCTTTTTACATTAGCATGTGACTAGCATTCCCACCGAACACTGCCGGTGAATTTACTAAATTACTCACGATAAACGTTCACAAAAAGCATAAATTATTTTAAGAATGATAGATACAGAACTCCTCTATGCACTCGATATGTCCGATTTTAAAATAGCTTTTCGGTGAAAGCACATTTTGCAATATTCTCAGTAGATAGCCCGGCATCACAGGGCTAGCTATTTAGACACCCAGCAAATGTAGCACTCACCAAAGTCAGATTTACTATAAGAAAAATGTTATTACCTTTGCTGTCTTCGTCAGAAGGCACTCCCAGGACTTCTACTTCAATAACAAATGTTGGTTTGGTTCAAAATAATCCATAGTTATATCCAAATAGCGGCGTTTTGTTCGTGCGTTCAAGACACTATCCGAAAGGGTAAATAAGGGTGACGAGCATGGCGCAATTCGTGACAAAAAAAATTCTAAATACTTCGAAGCATGTCAACCGCTGTTTAAAATCAATTTTTATGCCATTTTTCTCATAAAAAAGCAATAATATTCCGACCGGGAATCTGCGTTTAGGTAAACAGACGAAGGAAAATAAAGCATTCGGTCGACTCAGGCACGCACTAAGGCACGCACCTAAGCCCATAGTACTCTGATCGGCCACTTGCCAAAAGCGATAATGTGTTTCAGCCAGAGGCTGCCTCGATATCGTTCAGCTTTTTCCCGGGCTCTGAGAGCCTATGGGAGCCGTAGGAAGTGTCACGTTAGAGCAAAGATCCTCAGTCTTCAATAAAAAGAGCCAAGATGAAACACAACTTCTCAGACAGGCCACTTCCTGCATGGAATCTTCTCAGGTTTTGGCCTGCCATATGAGTTCTGTTATACTCACAGACACCATTCAAACAGTTTTAGAAACTTTAGGGTGTTTTCTATCCAAAGCCAATAATTGTATGCATATTCTAGTTACTGGGCAGGAGTAGTAACCAGATTAAATCGGGTATGTTTTTTATCCGGCCGTGTCAATACTGCCCCCTAGCCCTAACAGGTTAACCTCTTACATCTAGACGTTCCGCTAGCGGAACACCTGCTCCAATATCCAATGATAGGCGTGGCGCGAATTACAAATTCCTCAAAAATACAAAAACTTCAATTTTTCAAACATATGACTATTTCACAGCATTTTAAAGATAAGACTCTCCTTTATCTAACCACACTGTCCGATTTCAAAAAGGCTTTACAACGAAAGCAAAACATTAGATTATGTCAGCAGAGTACCCAGCCAGAAATAATCAGACACCCATTTTTCAAGCTAGCATATAATGTCACATAAACCCAAACCACAGCTAAATGCAGTACTAACCTTTGATGATCTTCATCAGATGACAACCCTAGGACATTATGTTATACAATACATGCATGTTTTGTTCAATCAAGTTCATATTTATATCAAAACCCAGCTTTTTACATTAGCATGTGACTAGCATGTGACTAGCATTCCCACCGAACACTGCCGGTGAATATACTAAATTACTCACGATAAACGTTCACAAAAAGCATAACAATTATTTTAAGAATTATAGATACAGAACTCCTCTATGCACTTGATATGTCCGATTTTAAAATAGCTTTTTGGTGAAAGCACATTTTGCAATATTCTAAGTACATAGCCCAGGCATCACGGGCTAGCTATTTAGACACCCAGCAAGTTTAGCACTCACCAATATCAGATTTACTATTATAAAAGATAGATTACCTTTTGTTGTCTTCGTCAGAATGCACTCCCAGGACTGCTACTTCAATAACAAATGTTGGTTTGGTCCAAAATAATCCATCGTTATATCCGAATAGCGGCGTTTTGTTCGTGCGTCCCAGACACTATCTGAAATGGTAAATCAGGGTCGCGCGCATGGCGCAATTCGTGACCAAAAAAATCTAAATATTCCATTACCGTACTTCGAAGCATGTCAACCGCTGTTTAAAATCCATTTTTATGCCATTTTTCTCGTAAAAAAAGCGATAATATTCCGACCGGGAATCTCCTTTTAGCTAAACAGAGGAAAGTAAACAAAGCTTTCGGTCGACGCGGGCACGAGCCTGAGTCTCACAGTACTGTAACCAGCCACTACCCAAACGCGCTACTTTTTTTCAGCCAGAGCCTGCAAAGCCACGATTCAGCTTTTTACCGCCTTCTGAGACCCTATGGCAGCCGTAGGAAGTGTCACGGGACAGCTAAGATCCTCACTCTTCAATAAACAGAGACAAGAAGAACGACACCTTGTCAGACAGGCCACTTCCTGCATGAAACCTTGTCAGGTTTTTGCCTGCCAAATGAGTTCTGTTATACTCACAAACACCATTCAAACAGTTTTAGAAACTTTAGGGTGTTTTCTATCGATATGTAATAAGTATATGCATATTCTAGTTACTGGGTAGGAGTGGTAACCAGATTAAATCGGGTACATTTTTTTATCCAGCCGTGAAAATACTGCCCTCTAGCCATAACAGGTTAACGAGAGTCTTGTCTTTAAAATGGTGTAAAATCGTCATATGTTTGAAAAATTGAAGTTTTTGCATTTTTGAGGTTTTTGAATAACGTGCCACGGGATTACACTGGCTGTTACGTAGGTGGGACGATTTGGTGCCACCTACCCTAGAGAGGTTAATAAAAGTTAGAGGACGTTATAATGAAAACACTTGAAGAGTTCATAATGTGTATATGTTTACATCCTTCACGTTGTGTAGAAAATATCCAGATTAACCTGTTAGGGCTAGGGGGCAGTATTGACACGGCTGGATAAAAAACATACCCGATTTAATCTGGTTACCACTCCTACCCAGTAACTAGAATATGCATATACTTATTACATATGGATAGAAAACACCCTAAATTTTCTAAAACTGTTTGAATGGTGTCTGTGAGTATAACAGAACTCAAATGGCAGGTCAAAACCTGAGAGATTCCTTTACAGGAAGTGGCCTGTCTGACCATTTCTTGAACTTCTTTTCCATCTCTATCATTTACTAAGGATCTCTGCTCTAACGTGACACTTCCCACGTCGTCCATAGGCGCTCAGAGCCCGGGAAAAAACAGAATGTCGTCATTCCAGCCCCAGGCTGAAACACATTATCGCCTTTCTCAAGTGGCCGATCAAGGGACACTGGGCTTAGGCGCGTGACCCGACCGCCCCCGCCTTTGGGATTTTTTCCTCTGTTTGCCGAAAAGGAGATTCCCTGTCGGAATATTATCGCTTTTCTACGAGAAAAATGGCGTAAAAATTGATTTTAAACAGCGGTTGACATGCTTCGAAGTACGGTAATGGAATATTTAGAATTTTATTGTCACGAATTGCGCCATGCGCGCGACACTTCTTTACTATTTCAAATCATCGGTTGTCTACACGGCTTCCATCCCCACACCGGGATAATCGACATGGCTGATTAGCCGTCCTCAGAAGATCCCATCTCACAGAACGAGTGCAAGGAAACAGACAACTAAGAGAAAGGACATTGTGACATCTTGTGGACAATCAAAGACTTACACCTGATAACAAAAGAGACCGCCATCCAAAGAACAGGCATCTGTCGAACCTCTCCCACTAAGTAGAACTCGGCCCACCAAAGCCTGGGCCCAACCGTGATGCCCAACGGAGACCTTCAACACGTAAATACATGCAGTTTGGGGCAAGGAATTAGGGCTAAACTAAGCATAGTTTACAACACTTGGATACATTTGCTTTACTCTCTTTCTCTCTCTCTTTAAAATCTCCATCTTGTGTAATACTGTGTTGGTCCGCTAGGGACCTGTTGTCATTGTATTAAGTTCTAATCAATAGCCTAGACTGTGTGTGTAACTTATGTTATCTTTTAGCGTGTTAGTAAATAAATAAATCAACTCAATTTGTGTGGTACGGAATGATTAACCTGTTGGGGGTAGGGGGCAGTATTTACACGGCCGGATAAAAAACGTACCCGATTTAATCTGGTTATTACTACTGCCCAGAAACTAGAATATGCATATAATTATTGGCTTTGGATAGAAAACACCCTAAAGTTTCTAAAACTGTTTGAATGGTGTCTGTGAGTATAACAGAACTCATATGGCAGGCAAAAACCTGAGAAGATTCCTTACAGGAAGTGCCCTCTCTGACCATTCCTTGAGCTTCTTGTCTCTGTTTATTGAAGACTGAGGATCTTTGCTGTAACGTGACACTTCCTACGGCTCCCATAGGCTCTCAGAGCCCGGGAAAAAGCTGAATGATGTAATTTCAGCCACAGGCTGAAACACATTAGCGTTTTTGGCAAGTGGCCGATCAGAGGACAATGGGCTTAGGTGCGTGCACGAGTCGACCCCATGCTTTATTTTCTTTCGTCTTTTTACCTAAACGCAGATTCCTGGTCGGAATATTATCGCTTTTTTACGAGAAAAATGGCATAAAAATTTATTTTAAACAGCGGTTGACATGCTTCGAAGTACGGTAATGGAATATTTAGAATTTTTTTGTCACGAATTGCGCCATGCGCGCGACACTTCTTTACTATTTCGGATAGTGTCTGGAACGCACGAACAAAACGCCGCTATTCGGATATAACGATGGATTATTTTGGACCAAACCAACATTTGTTATTGAAGTAGCAGTCCTGGGTGTGCATTCTGACGAAGACAACAAAAGGTAATCAAACTTTTATAATAGTAAATATGATTATGGTGAGTGCTAAACTTGCCGGGTGTCTAAATAGCGAGCCCGTGATGCCTGGGCTATGTACTTAGAATATTGCAAAATGTGCTTTCACCAAAAAGCTATTTTAAAATCGGACATATCGAGTGCATAGAGGAGGTCTGTATCTATAATTCTTAAAATAATTGTTATGCTTTTTGTGAACGTTTATCGTGAGTAATTTAGTAAAATGTTAGCGAATTCCCCGGAAGTTTGCGGGGGGTATGCTAGTTCTGAACGTCACATGCTAATGTAAAAAGCTGGTTTTTGATATAAATATGAACTTGATTGAACAAAACATGCATGTATTGTATAACATAATGTCCTCGGGTTGTCATCTGATGAAGATAATCAAAGGTGAGTGCTGCATTTAGCTGTCTTCTGGGTTTTGGTGACATTATATGCTGGCTTGAAAAATGGGTGTCTGATTATTTCTGGCTTGGTACTCTGCTGACATAATCTAATGTTTTGCTTTCGTTGTAAAGCCTTTTTGAAATCGGACAGTGTGGTTAGATTAACGAGAGTCTTGTCTTTAAATAGCTGTAAAATAGTCATATGTTTGAGAAATTGAAGTAATAGGATTTTTAATGTTTTGAAAATCGCGCCACAGGCTGCAAGTGGCTGTTACGTAGGTGGGACGAATTCGTCCCGCCTAGCCTAGAGAGGTTAAAGAGTGTTTTTGTGACGATGAGGCTGTGATTTTAGTTGTCTAACGAGATCATAGTCAATTGTGATACCTTGCCTCGTAACGAGCTACAGCCCAGAGAGTGTGCCATAAAGATGGAAACGCCTCCTTTCTACCCTAGGGTATAAAACAGAGTGAAGAATTTACATATCAGACTAAAACAGACCACAGCTGCAGCGTGATCTAAGACAGTCGCGACCCCAAATGCAACACGAGGTTGAAGACAAAGAACACCTCTGAACAATCAAGGCTATGGTGGAGTAGCTATTCCAAGTACTGTATCTAGGAAGGTGAATTTAAGCAGGACCCTCCGGCTATTCTCTTCAAATCATCGGTTGTCTACACGGCTTCCATCCCCACACCGGGATAATCGACATGGCTGATTAGCCGTCCTCAGAAGATCCCATCTCACAGAACGAGTGCAAGGAAACAGACAACTAAGAGAAAGGACATTGTGACATCTTGTGGACAATCAAAGACTTACACCTGATAACAAAAGAGACCGCCATCCAAAGAACAGGCATCTGTCGAACCTCTCCCACTAAGTAGAACTCGGCCCACCAAAGCCTGGGCCCAACCGTGATGCCCAACGGAGACCTTCAACACGTAAATACATGCAGTTTGGGGCAAGGAATTAGGGCTAAACTAAGCATAGTTTACAACACTTGGATACATTTGCTTTACTCTCTTTCTCTCTCTCTTTAAAATCTCCATCTTGTGTAATACTGTGTTGGTCCGCTAGGGACCTGTTGTCATTGTATTAAGTTCTAATCAATAGCCTAGACTGTGTGTGTAACTTATGTTATCTTTTAGCGTGTTAGTAAATAAATAAATCAACTCAATTTGTGTGGTACGGAATGATTAACCTGTTGGGGGTAGGGGGCAGTATTTACACGGCCGGATAAAAAACGTACCCGATTTAATCTGGTTATTACTACTGCCCAGAAACTAGAATATGCATATAATTATTGGCTTTGGATAGAAAACACCCTAAAGTTTCTAAAACTGTTTGAATGGTGTCTGTGAGTATAACAGAACTCATATGGCAGGCAAAAACCTGAGAAGATTCCTTACAGGAAGTGCCCTCTCTGACCATTCCTTGAGCTTCTTGTCTCTGTTTATTGAAGACTGAGGATCTTTGCTGTAACGTGACACTTCCTACGGCTCCCATAGGCTCTCAGAGCCCGGGAAAAAGCTGAATGATGTAATTTCAGCCACAGGCTGAAACACATTAGCGTTTTTGGCAAGTGGCCGATCAGAGGACAATGGGCTTAGGTGCGTGCACGAGTCGACCCCATGCTTTATTTTCTTTCGTCTTTTTACCTAAACGCAGATTCCTGGTCGGAATATTATCGCTTTTTTACGAGAAAAATGGCATAAAAATTGATTTTAAACAGCGGTTGACATGCTTCGAAGTACGGTAATGGAATATTTAGAATTTTTTTGTCACGAATTGCGCCATGCGCGCGACACTTCTTTACTATTTCGGATAGTGTCTGGAACGCACGAACAAAACGCCGCTATTCGGATATAACGATGGATTATTTTGGACCAAACCAACATTTGTTATTGAAGTAGCAGTCCTGGGTGTGCATTCTGACGAAGACAACAAAAGGTAATCAAACTTTTATAATAGTAAATATGATTATGGTGAGTGCTAAACTTGCCGGGTGTCTAAATAGCGAGCCCGTGATGCCTGGGCTATGTACTTAGAATATTGCAAAATGTGCTTTCACCAAAAAGCTATTTTAAAATCGGACATATCGAGTGCATAGAGGAGGTCTGTATCTATAATTCTTAAAATAATTGTTATGCTTTTTGTGAACGTTTATCGTGAGTAATTTAGTAAAATGTTAGCGAATTCCCCGGAAGTTTGCGGGGGGTATGCTAGTTCTGAACGTCACATGCTAATGTAAAAAGCTGGTTTTTGATATAAATATGAACTTGATTGAACAAAACATGCATGTATTGTATAACATAATGTCCTCGGGTTGTCATCTGATGAAGATAATCAAAGGTGAGTGCTGCATTTAGCTGTCTTCTGGGTTTTGGTGACATTATATGCTGGCTTGAAAAATGGGTGTCTGATTATTTCTGGCTTGGTACTCTGCTGACATAATCTAATGTTTTGCTTTCGTTGTAAAGCCTTTTTGAAATCGGACAGTGTGGTTAGATTAACGAGAGTCTTGTCTTTAAATAGCTGTAAAATAGTCATATGTTTGAGAAATTGAAGTAATAGGATTTTTAATGTTTTGAAAATCGCGCCACAGGCTGCAAGTGGCTGTTACGTAGGTGGGACGAATTCGTCCCGCCTAGCCTAGAGAGGTTAAAGAGTGTTTTTGTGACGATGAGGCTGTGATTTTAGTTGTCTAACGAGATCATAGTCAATTGTGATACCTTGCCTCGTAACGAGCTACAGCCCAGAGAGTGTGCCATAAAGATGGAAACGCCTCCTTTCTACCCTAGGGTATAAAACAGAGTGAAGAATTTACATATCAGACTAAAACAGACCACAGCTGCAGCGTGATCTAAGACAGTCGCGACCCCAAATGCAACACGAGGTTGAAGACAAAGCACACCTCTGAACAATCAAGGCTATGGTGGAGTAGCTATTCCAAGTACTGTATCTAGGAAGGTGAATTTAAGCAGGACCCTCCGGCTATTCTCTTCAAATCATCGGTTGTCTACACGGCTTCCATCCCCACACCGGGATAATCGACATGGCTGATTAGCCGTCCTCAGAAGATCCCATCTCACAGAACGAGTGCAAGGAAACAGACAACTAAGAGAAAGGACATTGTGACATCTTGTGGACAATCAAAGACTTACACCTGATAACAAAAGAGACCGCCATCCAAAGAACAGGCATCTGTCGAACCTCTCCCACTAAGTAGAACTCGGCCCACCAAAGCCTGGGCCCAACCGTGATGCCCAACGGAGACCTTCAACACGTAAATACATGCAGTTTGGGGCAAGGAATTAGGGCTAAACTAAGCATAGTTTACAACACTTGGATACATTTGCTTTACTCTCTTTCTCTCTCTCTTTAAAATCTCCATCTTGTGTAATACTGTGTTGGTCCGCTAGGGACCTGTTGTCATTGTATTAAGTTCTAATCAATAGCCTAGACTGTGTGTGTAACTTATGTTATCTTTTAGCGTGTTAGTAAATAAATAAATCAACTCAATTTGTGTGGTACGGAATGATTAACCTGTTGGGGGTAGGGGGCAGTATTTACACGGCCGGATAAAAAACGTACCCGATTTAATCTGGTTATTACTACTGCCCAGAAACTAGAATATGCATATAATTATTGGCTTTGGATAGAAAACACCCTAAAGTTTCTAAAACTGTTTGAATGGTGTCTGTGAGTATAACAGAACTCATATGGCAGGCAAAAACCTGAGAAGATTCCTTACAGGAAGTGCCCTCTCTGACCATTCCTTGAGCTTCTTGTCTCTGTTTATTGAAGACTGAGGATCTTTGCTGTAACGTGACACTTCCTACGGCTCCCATAGGCTCTCAGAGCCCGGGAAAAAGCTGAATGATGTAATTTCAGCCACAGGCTGAAACACATTAGCGTTTTTGGCAAGTGGCCGATCAGAGGACAATGGGCTTAGGTGCGTGCACGAGTCGACCCCATGCTTTATTTTCTTTCGTCTTTTTACCTAAACGCAGATTCCTGGTCGGAATATTATCGCTTTTTTACGAGAAAAATGGCATAAAAATTGATTTTAAACAGCGGTTGACATGCTTCGAAGTACGGTAATGGAATATTTAGAATTTTTTTGTCACGAAATGCGTCGTGCTCGTCACCCTTCTTTACCATTCGGATAGTGTCTTGAACGCACGAACAAAACGCCGCTATTTGGATATAACTATGGATTATTTTGAACCAAACCAACATTTGTTATTGAAGTAGAAGTCCTGGGAGTGCATTCTGACGAAGAACACCAAAGGTAATAACATTTTTCTTATAGTAAATCTGACTTTGGTGAGTGCTAAACTTGCTGGGTGTCTAAATAGCTAGCCCTGTGATGCCGGGCTATCTACTGAGAATATTGCAAAATGTGCTTTCACCGAAAAGCTATTTTAAAATCGGACATATCGAGTGCATAGAGGAGTTCTGTATCTATAATTCTTAAAATAATTGTTATGCTAGTTCTGAACGTCACATGCTAATGTAAAAAGCTGGTTTTTGATATAAATATGAACTTGATTGAACAAAACATGCATGTATTGTATAACATAATGTCCTAGGGTTGTCATCTGATGAAGATCATCAAAGGTTAGTGCTGCATTTAGCTGTCTTCTGGGTTTATGTGACATTATATGCTAGCTTGAAAAATGGGAGTCTGATTATTTCTGGCTGGGTACTCTGCTGACATAATCTAATGGTTTGCTTTCATTGTAAAGCCTTTTTGAAATCAGACAGTGTGGTTAGATTAACGAGAGCCTTGTCTTTAAAATGATGTAAAATAGTCATTTCTAAGGTATTTGAATAACGCGCCACAGGATTCCACTGGCTGTTACGTAGGTGGGACGATTTCGTCCCGCCGACCCTAGAGAGGTTAATGAAACCTGGGTTTGTGCAGATTTAACGGATTATGCAACGTTCAGAATGAGACTGATATGACGAAATGATTCACTGCTGTGATAGAGATTCTGATCTATTCTTGAGTTCATTTGGGAAACGGTAACTCATTAAACCAACTTTTCCTGTGGTGCCCCAGGTTACTAATGAGTTAATTGTTACATGATTAATTTAGTCACAATAATTAACCATAGTTAAGTCGATAAATAGCATGTCATCACATTAATGATAGCAACGTCACGACAACATGTTGCACACATTCAAAGACTCAACATATGCAAGAACTCATATCGACCGCATGGTTGCGCTATAACGGACACGTTTTTGTACCTCTTCATCTGATTGACCCAGAGTGATGAAATTTGCCACACATGCTCAGGGATATGAGTCTAGCTAACCCACACGATCTCTCAGATACCACTGGCCTGATTTTGACTGATCTTGGTTTTGCGCCCCCTCGGGCTCGTGCGATGGAAGAGATCTTCATGGGCTATACTCAGCCTTGTCTCAGGGTAGTAAGTTCATGGTCTGTTGATATCCCTCTAGTGGTGTGGGGGCTGTGCTTTTGCAAAGTGGGTAGGGTTATATCCTGCCTGGTTGGTCCTGTCCAGGGTTATCATCGGACGGGGCCACAGTGTCCCCCAACCCCTCCTGTCTCAGCCTCCACTATCTATGCTGCAGTAGTCTATGTGCCAGGGGGCTAGAGTCAGTCTGTTATATCTGGTGTAATTCTCCTGTCTTATGTTGTCCTGTGTGAATTGTTGTCTTAAGTATGATCCCTCTAATTCTCTCTCTCCCCCCTCCCCTTCCGGAGGACCTGAGCCCTAGCACCATGCCTCTGGACTACCTGACTACTCCTGGCTGTCCCCAGTCCACCTGGTCATGCTGCTTCTCCAGTTTCAACTGTTCTGCCTGCGGCTATGGAACCCTGACCTGTTCACCGGACATGCTACCTTGTCCCGGACCTGCTGTTTTCGACTCTCTACCGCACCTGCTGTCTCGACCTCAATGCTTGGCTATGAAAAGTGAAATGACATTTACTCCTGAGCTACTGACCTGTTACACCCTCTACAACCATGCTGGTCATCATATACGTTTCAACATCTTGAAGAACAATCTGGCCTTAATGGCCATATACTCTTATCTCCACCCGGCACAACCAGAAGAGGACTGGCCACCCCTCAGAGCCTGGTTCCTCTCAAGGTTTCTTCCTAGGTTCCTGCCTTCCTAGGGAGTTTTCCCCAGCCACTGTGCTTCTACATCTGCATTGCTTGCCATTTGGGGTTTTAGGCTGGGTTTCTGTATACCACTCTGTCACATCTGCTGATGAAAATAGGGCTTTATAAATAAAGACCCATCATTTATAAAATTGCACTGGTTGGCCCAAGGGGTGCCCAAGGGGTGCCCTGCATCGTTCATGGGGGATGATATGTTTACTGTTGCCCTGTTTCCAAGTTCAACACAAGACTCTTCCTTGTGGCTAGCTGAGGAATGCTCAACGCCATTCTCTTATAGAGGCAGAGTTAAGTATTGATAACTGGTCACGCAATTTGTTAGCAAGAACATTGTCACCATTCATCATCAATCGATACCTATAAAATGTCAATTCTGAAAATGCTTACCTGTACATCTGCGGGCCTTCTGCATGGTGCTGAAATTCCAAACAGATGCAACGTGGTACATCTCCCGTGTTAATTCTGTGGAAGACAGGACAAACAAATGGTTCATTAAACGGAAGCTAGCTCCACAGAGTGATGAGCAATTGACTTATGACCACAGCCATACATTTAAATGTCAACTTGACTCAGGATCCAACAGTGAATGTCATAAGCTATGGGGACCTACAACGTGTCATGCAAGACGGCAATCCAGTTCCCCTGTCAAGCAAAGCCACACTCAAGCTATATGACGACACACTGATAAAGCCAACAGGAGAATGCAATGTCAAAGTAGACCACGATGGAAAAGTGCTTACTCTCAAGTTTAAGGTCATGGAGACATCACAGATTCCTCTGCTGTCAACTGACACGTGAGACTCAACCTACTACATGTGAACCACAGCCATGTGTTAAATCATGTCGACACCCCAAGCACCACATCCGCTGAGGCACCGTGACAACTGAGGAAATCATCTCCAAGTATAACCTAGATAGAAGCGGACACAGCAGCCCGGCCCAGCAGCAGCTACAGAGATTAATATCTATTCCACTGATGGAAAAGATTACAAAGGCCATACATTCAATGGACAAAGCAGACATCATCACAAAAGTCACTGGACACCCATAAGCAGGTATAGATGGCTCAGAATGGCATTTTGAATCAAGCCACCAGCTTGTCGTGGAAATTACCACTAGGGACAGCTGACGTCCATCTTAAATAAATAATTATTTATTATCAGCCAGCTGGAGAGGTTCCAACAAACTTAATGCAACATAGTACATGTTGGTTGGGAGCTACGCCGGGGCAATCCTGTTAGTTCTCTTATGTACTGCTTACACAGACAAGATATATTTGCATGATTATGCTTATTCATTATTCATAAATAATTTATCATTAACGTTTGGTTCATGCATGTGACCGACCAATACCTCACAAGACTTCTTCTCTCCAAGCTGAGACCTTGAAACTGAGACACCCCTTTCGGTTCTCAAAACAATGTTCTGGGGTACTGCCAAATTGCTGAAGTTGAACACGGACCACTTCCCATGTCTCCGCCGTGTGCCTGAACCAGTCGTCCACCGCAGGAGCCTCGGTTTGACTCTGATGCCAAGGCCCCAGAACCGGCTGGTACCCCAGTACGCACTGGAAGGGAGAGAGGTTAGTGGAGGAGTGGCTAAGCGAGTTCTGTGCCATCTCAGCCCAGGGCACAAACGCCGCCCACTCCCCCGGCCGGTCCTGGCAATAGGACCGCAGAAACCTGCCCACATCCTGGCTTACTCTCTCCACCTGCCCATTACTCTCGGGGTGAAACCCTGAAGTAAGGCTGACCGAGACCCCCAGACGTTCCATGAACGCCTTCCAGACCCTAGACGTGAACTGGGGACCTCGATCAGACACTATATGCTCAGGCTCCCCGTAGTGCCAGAAGACGTGCGTAAACAAGGCCTCCGCAGTCTGTAGGGAGACCGGGCAGAGAGGGAGGAGACGACAGGACTTAGAGAAACGATCCACAACGACATATTACATTTTTTTTAAACATTTTAGTCATTTAGCAGACGCTCTTATCCAGAGCGACTAACAGTAGTGAATGCATACATTTCATTTCATGCATTTATAATTTTTTTCCTTGTACTGGCCCCCCATGGGAATCAAACCCACAACCCTGGCGTTGCACACACCATGCTGGCATTGCAAACACCATGCTCTACCAACTGAGCCACAGGATCGCTGTGTTACCCTGTGAGGGTGGAAGACTCTGTGAGGGTGGAGGATCGCGGTGTTACCCTGTGAGGGTGGAAGATCAGTCAGAAAATCCACCGACAGGTGTGACCAAGGCCGTTGTGGAACGGGTAAGGGGTGTAGCTTACCTCTGGGCAGGTGCCGTGGAGCCTTACACTGGGCGCACACCAAGCAGGAGGAAACATAAACCCTCACGTCCTTAGCCAAGGTAGGCCACCAGTACCTCCTGCTCAAACAGCGCACTGTCCGACCGATCCCAGGATGACCAGAGGAGGGTGACGTGTGGGCCCAATAGATCAACCGGTCATGAACAGCAGACGGGAAGTACAGACGCCCAGCAGGACACTGGACGGGAGCGGGCTCTGCACGTAACGCCTGCTCAATGTTTGTGTCCAGCTCCCACACTACCGGCGCCAACAGGCAGGGGACGGGGAGTATGGGACTGGGATCCATGGGCCGCTCCTCTGTGTCATACAGTCGGGACAATGCGTCTGCCTTCATGTTCTGGGAGCCTGGTCTGTAGGAAAGGGTAAACACAAAACGAGTGAAAAACATGGCCCACCTTGCCTGGCGAGGGTCCAGTCTCCTCGCTGCCTGGATGTACTCCAGATTGCGGGTGTTTAGCCCCCTCAAGTCAATGTCTCCACGCCTTCAAGGCCTTGACAACAGCCAACAGCTCCCGGTCCCCCACGTCATAGTTTCGCTCCGCCGGACTGAGCTTCTTCGAGAAGAAGGCACAGAGGCTTCGGTGGCGTACCAGAGCGCTGAGAGAGCACAGCTCCTATCCCAGCCTCGGATGCGTCCACCTCCACTATGAAAGCCAAAGAGGGATCCGGATGGGCCAGCATGGAAGCCGAGGTAAACAGAGCCCTCAGGTGACTAAAAGCCCTGTCCGCCTCAGCTGACCACTGCAAACGCACCGGGCCCCCTTCAGCAGTGAGGTAATGGGAGCTGCTACCTGACCAAAATCTTGGATAAACCTCCGGTAGTAGTTGGCAAACCCTAAGAACCACTGCACCTCCTTTACCGTGGTGGGAGTCGGCCAATTACGCACGGCTGAAATGTGGTCACTCTTCATCTCCACCCCTGAGGTGGAAATACGATACCCTAGGAAGAAGACGGACTGCTGGAAAAACAGGCATTTCTCAGCCTTGACGTACAGGTCATGCTCCAACAGGCGACCAAGCACCCTGCGCACCAGGGACACATGCTCGGCACGTGTAGCGGAGTAAATCAGAATGTCATCAATATACACCACTACACCCTGCCCGTGCAGGTCCCTGAAAATCTTGTCTACAAAGGCTTGGAAGACTGATGGTGCATTCATCAACCCGTACGGCATGACGAGGTACTCATACTGCCCTGAGGTGGTACTGAAAGCTGTCTCCCTCTCGTATACGCACCAGGTTGTAAGCGCTCCTGAGATCTAATTTGGTGAGGAAGCGCGCCCCGTGCATTGATCGCTGTGGCTACGAGTGGTAGCGGGTAACTATACCTCACAGTGATCTGGTTAAGACCCCGATAGTCAATACACGGGCGCAGACCTCCCTCCTTCACAAAAAAGAAACGGAGGAGACGGGTGACGTGGAAGACCGAATGTACCCCTGACGCAGGGATTCGGAGACATATGTTTCCATAGCCTCCGTCTCCGCCTGTGAGAGGGGATACACGTGACTCCTGGGAAGTGCAGCGTCTACCAGGAGATTTATCGCACAATCGCCTCATCGATGGGGTGGTAATTGAGTCGCCTTCTTTTTAGAGAAGGTGAGAGCCAAATCGGCATATTCAGGGGAATGCGCAGGGTGGAGACCTGGTCTGGACTTTCCACCATCGTAGCACCAACGAAAACCCCTAAACACCTCCCCAAGCACTCCCGCAACCACCCCGTGAGAGCCCTCTGTGGCCAAGAAACAGTGGGGTCATGACAAACTAACCAGGGTAGGCCTAGCACCACGGGAAATGCAGGAGAGTCAATAAGGAAGAGACTAATTCTCTCCTTGTGCCCCCCCTGCGTCACCATGCCCAGAGGAGCGGTGGCCTCCCTAATCAAACCTGACCCTAATGGTCGACTATCTAAGGCGTGAACGGGGAAGGGCACAGCTACGGGAACAATGGGGATCCCTAAACTATGAGTGAACGATCTATCTATAAAATTCCCAGCCGCGCCTGAATCGACGAGCACCTTATGCGGGGAAAAGTGACATACACAAACATATGTGCAACAGAGGGCTCTGTGTGAGAATGGTGCCATCACACCTGGTGTGACGCCAGAGCGCCCTGCCTGCTGCCTCGATCCCCAGAGGAACCAACCCGGCACCGACCGGCAGTGTGACCTCTTTGGCCACAGATGGTGCACGAGCTGGAACCCCCTCCGGTCTCCCTGCGCACCGCCCCTCCCAGCTCCATGGGTATAGGAGAGGGGGTGCGGGGGGATGGAACCAACAGACCCCGATCTGGACGTCCGCGGGTAACCAGCAGGTTGTCCAGCCGGATGGACAGGTCCACCAGCTGGTCGAACGTGAGGTTGGTGTCTCTGCAGGCCAACTCCCAACGGACGTCCTCGCGCAGACTGCAGCGTAAGTGGTTGATCAGGGCCCTGTCGTTCCATCCCGCGTCGGCAGCCAGGATCCTAAACTCCAGGGCGAACTCCTGGGCGCTCCTCGTCCCCTGCCTCAGATGGAAGAGGCGGGTGAACTCCTCAAACTGTTCCAACGCCGCATCTCCCTCTCTCAACACGGCATTGGCCCACTCCAGGGCTTTCCCGGTGAGGCACGAGACGAGGGCGGACACCCTCTCATGGCCCAAAGGAGCCGGGTGGACGGTGGCCAGGTATAGGTCCAGTTGTAAAAGAAACCCCTGGCAGTTCGCAGCCTTCCCATCGTATTTCTGGGGCAGGGAGAGACGAATCCCACTGGGACCAGGTGAAGGAGGAGCGCTTAGTGGAGACCCCGGTTGTGCTGGTGGAGGCACTTGGAGAACTCCCTGTCTCTCCCAGCGGTTCATTGTCTGGACAACACGGTCCATGGCGGGGCCCAGACGCGCTTCTCCACCCCTATACCCGGGGTACCTGCTCCTGCTGACTCCATAGCTTGGGTCCGGAATTTTGTAACGTGGTGCGTACTGGAAGCAGAGAAGTCAGGCGCAGGAGAGCGAAAACTGATTTACAACGGTGTCGTTTAATAAACATAAAAAAACACCGTAAACAGAACAATCAATGAATGGGTCAAACAAAACCCGGTATCCACCAGCATAACGTGCACAAGCACTACAAGAAACAATTCCGGACAAGGACATGGGGGGAAACAGAGGGTTAAATACACAACATGTAATTGATGGAATTGGAACCAGGTGTGAGGAAGACAAGACAAAACCAAGGGAAAATGAAAGGTGGATCGGCGATGGCTAGAAAGCCTTGTGACGTCGACCGCCGAACGCCGCCTGAACAAGGAGAGGGACCAACTTCGGCAGAAGTTGTGACACCACCTATTTGATGTGTGCTAGACGACTGACTGACACGGACATTGAATGGACATGGCTATCACAGCATGACGCAGCAGTTGAGACTATAAAACAGCTAGTCACACAGCACCCAGTCCTCAAATACTATGACCTGAATGATGAAGTCACTCTACAGTGTGACTCCAGTGGGATAGGCCTCAACAGATATCTTTCAAATGTTAAAAACACCATGTTATCAAGTAAAAAAATTGCCAACGCACCTTTGGACTTACATTATGTATCTAAATGATTGAGAAGATGGGTAATTTCCTCGGAATATGACCTTAAACTGGAGATGGATGTTCTAACATAGGCGTTTAGGCTACAATTTATGTAATATCAAAATGAAACCGCTACCCAGCAGATGAAAGTGTTACATTTGGTAGAGATGCTCTTTTGGGATGTATTAATTGATATTAGGAGTGCCCAAAAATTGGGGCATGGCACCCCAATTTTTTGGAACATAATCCAATATGGCCGCCAATACTGAATCAGATTTTGGAAAGGTGATATTACTGATATTAATTTTGGTTGCCATATATATTACAAATCTTGTGTATTTGTGAGTAGTGGACCAGTCTTTAACTTCTCTAGGGCCAGTGGGACGACCTACGTAACAGCCAGTGGAATCCCGTGGCGCGTTATTCAAATAACTTAGAAATGCTATTACTTCAATTTCTCAAACATATGACTATTTTACACCATTTTAAAGACAAGACTCTCGTTAATCTAACCACACTGTCCGATTTCAAAAAGGCTTTACAACGAAAGCAAAACATTAGATTATGTCAGCAGAGTACCCAGCCAGAAATAATCAGACACCCATTTTTCAAGCTAGCATATAATGTCACATAAACCCAAACCACAGCTAAATGCAGTACTAACCTTTGATGATCTTCATCAGATGACAACCCTAGGACATTATGTTATACAATACATGCATGTTTTGTTCAATCAAGTTCATATTTATATCAAAAACCAGCTTTTTACATTAGCATGTGACTAGCATGTGACTAGCATTCCCACCGAACACTGCCGGTGAATTTACTAAATTACTCACGATAAACGTTCACAAAAAGCATAACAATTATTTTAAGAATTATAGATACAGAACTCCTCTATGCACTCGATATGTCCGATTTTAAAATAGCTTTTCGGTGAAAGCACATTTTGCAATATTCTCAGTACATAGCCCAGCATCACAGGGCTAGCTATTTAGACACCCAGCAAGTTTAGCACTCACCAAAGTCAGATTTACTATAAGAAAAATGTTATTACCTTTGCTGTTCTTCGTCAGAATGCACTCCCAGGACTTCTACTTCAATAACAAATGTTGGTTTGGTCCCAAATAATCCATTGTTATATCCAAATAGCGGTGTTTTGTTCGTGCGTTCAAGACACTATCCGAAAGGGTAAATAAGGGCGACGAGCATGGTGCATTTCGTGACAAAAAAATTCTAAATATTCCATTACCGTACTTCGAAGCATGTCAACCGCTGTTTAAAATCAATTTTTATGCCATTTTTCTCGTAAAAAAGCGATAATATTCCGACCGGGAATCTGCGTTTAGGTAAAAAGAGGAAAGAAAATAAAGCACGGGGTCGACTCGTGCACGCGCCTAAGCCCATAGTACTCTGATCGGCCACTTGCCAAACGCGATAATGTGTTTCAGCCAGAGGCTGCCTCGATATCATTCAGCTTTTTCCCGGGCTCTGAGAGCCTATGGGAGCCGTAGGAAGTGTCACGTTATAGCAAAGATCCTCAGTCTTCAATAAAAAGAGCCAAGATGAACAACAACTTGTCAGACAGGCCACTTCCTGCATGGAATCTTCTCAGGTTTTGGCCTGCCATATGAGTTCTGTTATACTCACAGACACCATTCAAACAGTTTTAGAAACTTTAGGGTGTTTTCTATCCAAAGCCAATAATTATATGCATATTCTAGTTACTGGGCAGGAGTAGTAACCAGATTAAATCGGGTACGTTTTTTATCCGTGTCAATACTGCCCCCTAGCCCTAACAGGTTAACACTTTTTTGGTTACTACATGATTCCATATATGTTATTTCATAGTTTTGATGGCTTCACTATTATTCTACAATGTAGAAAATAGTACAAATAAAGAAAATCCCTTGAATGAGTAGGTGTTCGAAAACCTTTGACAAGTAGTGTATACAGTTGAAGTCAGAAGTTTACATACACTAAGGTTGGAGTCATTAAAACTCATTTTTCAACCACTCCACAAATGCCTTGTTAACAAACTAGAGTTTTTCCAAGTTGGTTAGGACATCTACTTTGTGCATGACACAAGTCATTTTTCCAACAATTGTTTACAGACAGATTATTTCACTTATAATTCACTGTATCACAATTCCAGTGGGTCAGAAGTTTACATACACTAAGTTGACTGTGCCTTTAAACAGCTTGGAAAATTCCAGAAAATGATGTCATAGCTTTAGAAGGTTCTGATAGGCTAATTGGCATATTTTCAGTCAATTGGAGGTGTACCTGTGGATGTATTTCAAGGCCTACCTTCAAACTCAGTGCCTCTTTGCTTGACATCATGGGAAAATCAAAAGAAATCAGCCAAGACGTCAGAAAAAACATTGTAGACCTCCACAAGTCTGGTTCATCCTTGCGAGCAATTTTCAAATGCCTGAAGGTACCACGTTCATCTGTATAAACAATAGTACGCAAGTATGAACATCATGAGACCACGGAGCCGTCATACCTCTCAGGAAGGAGACGCGTTCTGTCTCCTAGCGATGAACGTACTTTGGTGCGAAAAGTGCAAATCAATCCCAGAACAACGCAAAGGATCTTGTGAAGATGCTGGAGGAAACAGGTACAAAAGTATCTATATCCACAGTAAAACGAGTCCTATATCGACATAACCTGAAAGGCCGCTCAGTAAGGAAGAAGCCACTGCTCCAAAACCGCCATAAAGAAAGCCAGACTACGGTTTGCAACTGCACATGGGGACAAAGATCATCGTTTTTGGAGAAATGTCCTCTGGTCTGATGAAACAAAAATAGAACTGTTTGGCCATATTGACCATCGTTATGTTTGGAGGAAAAAGGGGGAGGCTTGCAAACCGAAGAACACCATCCCAACCGAGAAGCACGGGGGTGGCAGCATCATGTTTTGGGGGTGCTTTGCTGTAGGAGGGGCTGTTGCACTTCACAAAATAGATGGCGTCATTAGGAATGAAATTTAAGTGGATATATTGAATAAACTTCTCTTGACATCAGCAGCAAGTTAAAGCTTGGTCGCAAATGGGTCTTCCAAATGGACAATGACCCCAAGCATACTTCCAAAGTTGTGGCAAAATGGCTTAAGGACAACAAAGTCAAGGTATTGCAGTGGCCATCACAAAGCCCTGACCGCAAACCTATAGAAAATATGTGAGCAGAACTGAAAAACTGTGTGCGAGCAGGGAGGCCAACAAACCTGACTCAGTTACACCAGCTCTGTCAGGAGGAATGGGCCAAAATTCACCCAACTTATTGTGGGAAGCTTGTGGAAGGCTACCTGAAACGTTTGACCCAAGTTAAACAATTTAATGGCAATGCTACCAAATACTAATTGAGTGTATGTAAACTTCTGACCCACTGGGAATGTGATGAAAGAAATAAAAGCTCAAATAAATCATTCTCTCTATTATTCTGACATTTCACATTCTTAAAATAAAGTGGTGATCCTAACTGACCTAAGCCAGCGAATTTTTACTGGGATTAAATGTCAGGAATTGTGAAAAACTGAGTTTAAATGTATATGGATAAGGTGTATGTAAACTTCCGACTTCAACTGTAGGTATTTGTAGGATGACACTTTTTAAATGGATAAGCCACCAGATGTGACAATGCTAATGTTCTCTGGCAGAGTTCTAGCTCTGGTAAAGGTCATGAATGTAGTTTGTTGTACATTCAAGACCAGTTTGAGACCATAAAGGGAGGCCTGCAGTGACTAAAAAGCAGTTTGGAGCTCTTCAACAGCCTTAACCAGAGAAGGAGATTTGAGATTCTTCAAATAGCCACCCTTTGCCTTGATGACAGCTTTGCACACTCTTGGCATTCCTTCAACCAGCTTCACTTGGAATGCTTTTCCAACAGTCTTTATTTAACTAGGCAAGTCAGTTAAGAACAAATTCTTATTTACAATGACAGCCTACCAAAAGGCAAAAGGCCTCCTGCGGGCAGGGACTAAAAACTAAAATAAATTAAATAAAAATAATGGACAAAACACACATCACGACAAGAGAGACAACACAACACCACATAAAGAGAGACCTAAGACGACAACATAGCATGGCAGCAACACAACATGACAACAACATGGTAGCCACACAACATGGCAGCAGCACAACATGCTAGCAACACAAAACATGGTACAAACATTGTTGGGCACAGACAACAGCACAAATATGCTGAGCACTTGTTGGCTGCTTTTCCTTCACTCTGCGATCCGACTCATCCCAAACCATCTCAATTTGGTTGAGTTCGGGGGATTGTGGAGACCATGTCATCTGATGCAGCACTCCATCACTCTCCTTCTTGGTCAAATAGCCCTTACACGGCCTGGAAGTGTGTTGGGTCATTGTCCTGTTGGAAAACAAATGATAGTCCCACTAAGTGCAAACTGGATGGGATGGCGTATCATAGTAGAATGCTGTGGTAGCCATGCTGGTTAAGTGTGCCTTGAATTCTCAATAAATCCCAGACAGTGTCACCAGCAAAGCATCCCCACACCGTAACACCTTCTCCTCCATGCTTCACAGTGGGAAATACACGTGGAGATCATCCATTCACCTACTCTGCGTCTCACAAAGACACGGCGGTTGGAAACAAAAATCTCCAATTTGGACTCCAGACCAAAGGACAAATTCCCACTGGTCTAATGTCCATTGCTCGTGTTTCTTGGCCCGAGCAAGTCTCTTCTTATTATTGGTGTCCTTTAGTAGTGGTTTCTTTACAGCAATTCGACCATGAAGGCCCGATTCACGCAGTCTCCTCTGAACAGTTGATGTTGAGATGTGTCTGTTACTTGAACTCTGTGAAGCATTTATTTGGGCTGCATTCTGAGGTGCAGTTAACTGTAATGAACTTATCCTCTGCAGCAGAGGTAGCCCTGGGTCTTCCTTTCCTGTTGCGGTCCTCATGAGAGCCAGTTTCATCATAGTGCTTTTTGCGACTGATGGTTGGCCTGGGTCCAACAGAGATAAACGATGAAAGAAGACATTCAAACACGTAAATACATGTATTATTTCTTACTCCAAACGGGCGGCGGGTCGGGTGTATTATGATTACTGTGAGCATAGTTCCAAGTGTATAAGTGTTTTCTATTTTTCTCTCTCTCCACTCCTCCCTCTTTTGATAAACAAGCAGTCATGTTGGTGTTAGTCCACATGGGACCTATTTTCATCGTATTAAGTTTATCATCAATAACCTATACCATGTGTGTGTATCCTGTGTTATCATTTAGTTAGTTAGTAAATAAATAATTACAATCAATTTGTGTTGTACGGAATGATCAGTAAGCTGGGGTTTGTGCATTTGCAAGGAGTATGTGAAGTTCAGAATTATGAAACTGATTTGAGGTAATGATTAATAAATGACTGTTAATTGATTAATTTATTTAATCAAGTAACAATTAAACCTAGTAAGTTGATTCGATACATAACAGTCATCAGATTAATGTTAAGTCACGTCACGCCACTTTCCTGTGGTGGTCCTCACGAGAGCCAGGATCATCATAGCGCTTGATGGTTTTTTAAAAGTTCAAGTTCTTTAAATTTTCTGCATTGACTGACCTTCATGTCTTAAAGTAATGATAGTGTCATTTCTCTTTGCTTATTTCAGCTGTTCTTGCTGTTATATGGACTTGGTATTTTACCAAATAGGTCTATCTTCTGTATACCACCCCTCCCATTGTCACAACACAGCTGGCTCAAATTAAATCAATTCGTTAAATGAACTTTTAACAAGGCACATCTGTTAATTGAAATGTATATTAGGTAACTACCTCATGAAGCTGGTTGAAAGAATGCCAAGAGTGTGCAAAGCTGTCATTCTTTTTATTTATTTAACTAGGCAAGTCAGTTAAGAACAAATTCTTATTTTCAATGACAGCCTAGCAACACTGGGTTAACTGCCTTGTTCAGGGCCAGAACAACAGATTTTTATCTTGTCAGCTCTGAGCTTCAATCTTACAACCTTTCAGATACTAGTCCAATGCTCTAACCACTAGGCTACCTGCCGTCATTAAGGCAAAGGGTGGCTACTTTGAGGAATCTCAAATACAAAATACATTTCATTTGTTTAACACTTTTCTGGTTACGACATGATTCCATTTGTGTTATTTCATAGTTTTGAAGTAATACAGAAAAATATTGATTGACTATATTGGGCTCCCGAGTGACACAGCAGTCTGAGGCACTGCATCTCAGTGATAGGGGTGTCACTACAGACCCTGGTTCGATCCCGAGCTGTATCACAACCGGCCGGCGCACAATTGGTCCAGCATCGTCTTGGTTAGGGGAGAGTTTGTCCGGGGTAGTCCGTCATTGTAAAATAAGAATTTTTTATTTTTTATTTAACTTTTATTTAACTAGGCAAGTCAGTTAAAAACAAATTCTAATTTACAATGACGGCCTACCACGGCCAAACCCTAACCCGGACGGAGCTAGGCCAATTGTGTGCCACCCTGTGGGACTCCCAATCACGGCCGGTTGTGATACAGCCTGGAATCGAACCAGGGTTTGTAGTGACTTCTCTAGCACTGAGATTTATGTAATGGTTAACCATTTACAGTATTACTTACTGTTTATAACTTTTTGCGGCTGGTCACATGATGGACCTGGTCGTGACAACTTAACACATGTTCCCTGGTTTGAACATTACAGAACAGATTTGCATAAAAAAAATGAAGAAAATACTTTGTAAAAGGCTATTTTAATGCTCTGTTTGCCCTTCTGCTAAAACAAGGTCACTTAGAACAACCTGTACTCAGGGGTAGACGTAACATAGTAAATGTAAATCTGGGATACTTCAATTTGTATGGTATGTTTTGTATGGTATGTATTCATTTGTGGAAGTCCATCATCCATTTCGTATGATATGTTACAAACTGCAAATCGTACAATATGTTACGAATTGCAATTTGTACAATATGTTAGGAACTTGCAAAACATATGATATGTTACGAATTCCAATTTGTTGTGGCTAACGTTAGGTCATGCTGTTGGCCTGAAGTAGGACTAAATAGATGTAAATAGTGGAGTATGGTATTTATTTAATTTTTTTGTGAGTGTAGTTTTAGATGGTAGGGTATTTGTTGTATTTTTTGTTGTTGAAGTAGTTGATTAAAAAAAATAAGCAAAGTATAAGGGAGTTATACTCCAATGTAGTAGGTGGCGGTAATGCAACATTTATTGGATGCCAACCTGCCGTTAAATCTCATCGAAGAAGAGGGTCGATTTCACTGACGCGTTCCGTTCGGAACAATAAATAGAGCGAACAAGGCTCCTTCCAGTTCACAAGTCTGAGAAGACGCATGAAGAAGTTCTTGCTTCAACAGTGATTGAACGGAACTCCTCTGCCTTCGTCCCGCACTATAGAACATTCCGGATTGATAACGTAACACTTACTTGAACTGTCTTAGTAAAATAATCTAAGAATCTCTATTTTTGTACCGTTAATTTTGATAGAAAATGAAAATGAAGTCTCAGGTCCGCCAGAACTATCACGACGATTGCGAAGTTGCAATCAACCGGATGATCAACATGGAGATGTTTGCCTCCTACACCTACACTTCAATGGTAAGGAGTCTACCAAGATGACCGTTTTGTTGATCTACCTGTGTATTATTATGCCTGGGCCTAAATATTTTTCTGTACACCTAGGCAATTAACAGCCTTGAGGTAGACCTATCATTCAAATAAAGCTGATAGGCTCTGTCCAAGGATATATTTATCTTCTTGGCAGGTTACCAACTAGGCTAATGAGTTTCCGGATCATATTGCTGTGTCAATCATGCATAGATCCCTCAATAATAGAATGAGTCATGTTTGACATGTTTCTAAACACTTGTCTGTCCACCCAGGCTTTCTATTTCTCCCGTGACGATGTGGCTCTGCCTGGCTTCGCGCATTTCTTCAAGGAGAACAGCGACGAGGAGCGGGAGCACGCCGACAAGCTACTCTCCTTCCAGAACAAGAGAGGTGGACGCATTGTCCTTCAGGACATCAAGGTGAGCCCCTGAGCATCGATAAACCCAGTTAGATTGTATACTGCGCAACAAAAAGAACGTACATTTCTTCATAGAGGGTTCTCTGGTAGAAATGGTTCTTGTCTCAGTTGAAAATGTTCTACCTGGAACCAAGTGGTTGATCTAGACTAAAGAACCTTTATAGTCAATCTAGAGCCTCTTTTTCTAATACCTCTAACTTTTTAAGTTGTTTTGGATGAGTAGTCATTCATGTTAATACAGTTCATTGTAAGGCACGCCTTATGTGGCTGCCCTGGTATTAGAGCAAGGTGGCCAGAGGAGAAAATGTCCTGACTGCTTAGGCCTGAACACACTGCCTGCATGAGGGGTGTAACTCCATCCACTCTATCCAAACTCTCCCAATGTTAATATAATACATGCTCACTGACAGTTTCAAATTTGATTGGTCACGTGCACCGACTACAACAGGTGTAGACTTTACAGTGACATGTGTACTTATGAGCCCATTCCCAACAATGCAGAGTTAAAGGTAAATATTTGCTAAATAAAAAAGGAAATGGTAACACAAAGAATAGCAAGGCTTTATACAAGTACTGAGACCATGTGCAGGGGTACAAGGTAGTTGAGAGAATACAGTATGTAGGTAAGGGTGAAGAGTGACTAGGCAATCAGGATATGTGACTGGTGTCAATATGCGTGTAGGCTTATGTAGTGTCTGGGGGTATGGCCTAGTGAGTGTGAAATAAGTGGTTTATACATATCTACTCAGACCCCTGTTTGCCTCCAGAACAGCCTGCATTTTTGGGGGGATGTTCAGAAGGTGTCTGAAACAATCCACAGGAATGTTGGTCCATGTTCACACGCTGAAATCAGGCAGTTGCTGCAGATTTTACGGTGACGTAGTCATGCTGTGAACAGCCCGTTCCATCTCGTTCCAAAGATTCTTTATTAGTTTGAGGTCTTGGGACTGTGCAGTAAACTTAACTCGCTGTTGCAGGCTATGTTTTTCCACCCAATTGCCCACAGGAGTCACTTGTTTTTAGCTGAAAGGAGTGTAACCCGGTGTGGTCATCTGCTGCAATCGCCCATCCTTGAGAATGATCGACGAGTTGTGTTCTGAGCTGGGTTTCTGGAAACCTTATGGGTTGCAAGCTCCTTGCTCTATCAACTGAGCCACACCGGACCCATGATATGTGCTTCATAAACTCTAGCTTATGGGGTTGTTCATAGTGACTGTTAAAATGACTCAATCTTGGTCTTCCTGCATTTTCTCCAGATTGTCAGATATACTGATTTAATTGACTTTTAATTATGTCTAAACATCTGCTAGTAGTTCCTAACCCTCCTGTGTTCACTCTGTCCTGTGTAGAAGCCAGAACGTGATGAGTGGGGCAATGGGGTGGAGGCCATGCAGTGTGCTCTGCAGCTGGAGAAGAATGTGAACCAGGCCCTGCTGGACCTGCACAAGATTGCCTTGGACAAGGTTGACCCGCATGTAAGTAATATCACATAGAATACAGGTTCTGTCCTAGGAGCTGATCAGGTTGTTGTAGCTCTGATAACTAATGACACAGGATTGTGTGACCTGCTTCTTCACATGCACACAATAGTCCACAGATGCACACTATACACACAATGCAGCTCATGCAGGAGTTACAGCTGCAAACACCTCATTATCTGCCCTTATGCCATTACCACCAGGATCTTGTGTGTTACTGTATCTACAATAGTCTGTAGTTATTCTCTTGTCTGACCTGTGTTTTCCCTCTTTAGCTGTGTGACTTCCTGGAGACCCATTACCTGAACGAACAGGTGGAGGCCATTAAGAAGCTGGGTGACCACATCACCAACCTCACCAAGATGGATGCTGTCAAAAACAAGATGGCAGAGTACCTGTTTGACAAGCACACCCTGGGAGGCCAGAGCTAAACCACTTCCATCCCCAGGCTACCGCATCCAGCCTCAGACCAGGACTCCTGGCTTCTCTGATAGATCCTACTGGCTTTGCATTTATAGGGAGTAGTGTTAAACTGGTGCAGTGCAACACAGCTGTAACATTGAGGTGTTTTTGTTGACAACACTATTGTATTGGAGGCAAGGCATCTTGTAAAACAATAAAAAAATACCACTAGTTTTTCTTTTGTAAGTGTTGACCTGTAGTAACGGATGTTGTAACAGTCTATTCAGGTTCTTTGCTCCGTCTTACTGAGCATCTCAATTTCCTAGTGATAAATACTGACAATTGTAGACCTACTAGTGACTGAGGGTCATAACAATAGGAGAACTTTAACATGAGGTTTAGAGGACATTACTTTTGACCACAGAGGTCACTATTACAAGATATGTTAAAGACATCATGTCAAATGAGGTCCCAACCGTTAACGCTACCCCTAAAAGTGAAATGGGTAACTACAGTCAATGTGGACCTTTACTCTGTGTATCTCAAAAGGTCGTCATTAGACGGCCTAGAGGTAAATCAAACCCTTGCGTCCTGCTCGGTAAATCCATATGGCGTATTTCTCTGGTGATGGAAAGTTTGGCTCTTACTGACACCAAATTAAGTCTTTACTCATTTTATTTCAGTTGGTAATGCCCAGAAGTTCCCCTACAGCAAACTATGAACTGAATACTCAAAATAGTAATGATTCTACAAGCCTCTCGTTCACAATAAGGGGCTTATTGGAGCTGTCATATGGTTGCAAAGCTACTGGTAATTACCCAAAATTACTAAAGTCTTCTGTCATGAAAAGGCAATATAACTTTGGTAACTCACACTTTAACTGAAAATATTGTTATTTTTCATGTGTGCATGGGTTTCTACGTGATAGACCAGATGGTTGAAGGGGAAAGTGACTTCACATGGTAAAATTTACATTTTTGTAATGGTATCTAAGTTGGTTTATATTTAGGGTAATGTTTTGTGGCTTTGTCATTCTATTTTAAAGTATATTTTACATGTAAGGCCACACAGAGGGCCAGAGATTTTGAGATCTGAAGTACCCAAAAAGGCCACTAGATGGCAGCTGACTAAATGACATTATCCTTAATTGACCAGCATTTGTTATGGATCCCTATTAGCTGCTGTCAAGGCAGCAGTTACTCTTCATGGGGTCCAGCAAAATAAAGGCAGTTCTATACAATAAAACTAACATTAAATTACTAAACATATTTAACACATTAAGGGTTTTCTCAGGCCACTACTCTACTACCACATATCTACAACACAACATCCATGTGTGTGTGTCTATAGTGCATATGTTATTGTGTCTGTGCCTATGTCTCTTCACAGTCCCTGCTGTCTCATAAGGTGTATTTTTATCTATTTCTTAAAATATGATTTTACTGCTTGCATGAGTTACTTGATGTGGAATAGTAGCCATGTCATGGCTCTATGTAGTACTGTGCACCTCCCATAGTCTGTTCTGGACTTGGGGACTGTGAAGAGGCCTGGTGGCATGTCTTGTGGGGTATGATTTGGTGTCTGAGTTGTGTGCTAGTAGTTTAAACTGACAGCTCGGGGCATTCAACATGTCAATACTTCTCACAAATACAAGTAGTGATTAAATAAATCTCTACTTTGAGCCATGAGAGATTGACATTCATAATATTAATGTTAGCTCTCTGTGTACATTTAAGGGTGAGCCGTGCTGCCCAGTTCTGGGCCAATTGTAATTTTCCTGAGTCCCTCTTTGTGGCACCTGACCACACGACTGGACAGTAGTCCAGGTGCGACAAAACTAAGGCCTGTAGGACCTACCTTGTTGATAGCGTTGTTAAGAAGGCAGAGCAGTGCTTTATTATGGACAGACCTCTCCCCATCTTAGCTACTGTTGTATCAATATGTTTTGACCATGACAGTTTACAATCCAGGGTAACTCCAATAAGTTTAGTCTCAACTTGTTACATTTCCACATTATTCATTACAAGATTTAGTTGAGGTTTAGTGTTTAGTGTTTAGCTTCCCCTTTCATCTGTGCTATGACTATAGGACTGAGGGTTTTCTTGTCAGGTTATGTGGATTGGAAACACCCCTGGCCTAAGGTGGATCAAACTCTTTCAAACTACCATAAACCTTGCTCTTACTCATTATGAATCTGATACCAAAAGAGCCAGAGACAACAACTTCAATGGACAGCATACTCTTGTGTTTAATTAACTTCCATAGCAGGGATGAGCGTTATGCAAAGAAAAGTTACAATGTCTTTAAATATATAGTTCCCTCTATGCACAATGTTAAGCAATGGACAGACAGGTTTAAATTTTATGACATAATACCTATTATTTGTTCATCTGACTACAGTGCTCTTCTACAATTATTCATTCTAGGAGATTTATGAAAGGCAGAGTTATAATGAAGACAGTACACGTTGTAATCACTTTTTTTAATGCTCAAGTCATAAAAGCACTAACCTATTGTTGTCCTGGTCTCCATCTGGTCCACCAGAGGTTTGTTTACTAGGGCTCACTATAGGAACTGATTTCCTATCAAATCCAATTATTCAATCATTAAATCAACTTTTTTCAACATTTTCATTGAAAATAATATCCCCTTTTCATGAAGTAGATTTTATTGAATGTCATTCATTCTATTGCACTATTCTAACCAAACATGCATTACCAGTTCATATCAATAGGTGTCACTATACACTAGCTAGTCGAAAAAGACTGATGCCATGATAGCTGCATGTCTCTGTATATGTGAAAGTTCTGGTTGTGTTAGCTGGAATCCATCAATTCATTCTTTCTGAATTAGCCATTCATGTGTTATGGTTGGACAAACGTGTTGATTTCTTTTTCCTTTTTAAGACAGTGAAATTTGCACGACAAACATTTGTAAATAACCACCAGAGGTGGGAATAAAATACCAACAAACATTACTGGACTAACCTTCTCAGGAACTTCAATATACCTTGGCTTCGGGTAGCAGCAGGAGATCGTTTCATCTTTATAAAATGCCAAACACATTTATTCAGTGAGTCTATTGATAAAAGTCACCTTGTCCGAGAGAGATTTACATGGTTATCAAAACCTCACACCAAGGTAAGCCTACACGTCTCACTTCTGGTTCCCGTGACATGCATTGAAACATGGCTTTATTTTGCAAAATATCTGGAATGCATTTCAAATAACAGGTGTGCCATCGTAAATGTTAATTAGTGGAATTTCTTTCCTTCTTATTGCATTTGTACATTAAGGTAGGGGTGGTATACAGAATATAGCCCTATGTGGTAAAAGACCAAGTCTATATTATGGGAAGAGCAGCCCAAAAAGCAGAGAAACGACAGTCCATCATTACTTTAAGACATGATGGTCAGTCAACACATTCACCCAACCTCAACCCAAAAAACAGATAAAGCAACACCTCACGGCACAAAGCCTCTCCCTTATTTGACCTAGATAGTTTGTGTGTATGCATTGATATGTAGGATACGTGTGCCTTGCATTTTTTTCATGTAGTTCTGTCCTTGAGCTGCTCCTGTCTATTGATGTTCTGTATTGTTATGTTTCGTGTGGACCCCAGGAAGAGTATCTGCTGCTATCGCAACAGCTAATGGGGATTCTAATAAAATACCAATTACCAAATTGTGATGCTTTAGGATGAGTTGGACTGCAGAATGAAGGAAAAGCAGCCAACAGGTGCTCAGCATATGTGGGAACTTCTTCAAGACTGTTGGAAAAGCATTCCAGGTTAAGCTGGTTGAGAGAATGCCAAGAGTGTGCAAAGTTGTCATCAAGGCAAAGCGTGGCAACTCTGAAGAATCAAAAGTGTTTTCATAGTTTTGATGTCTTCACTATTATTCTACATTGTGGAAAATTGTAAAAATAAAGAAAATGATCCTGTCTTATCTGTATGCTCTGTATGCTCCACACACCAGAGGACCTGAGCCCTATGACCATGCCTCAGAACTACCTGGCCTGAAGACTCCCCAGTCCACCTGGTTGTGCTGCTTCTCCAGTTTCTGCTGTTCTGCCTGCAGCTATGGAACTCTTACCTGTTCACCTGACATGTTACCTTATCCCGGGACCTGCTGTTTCGTTTCTCCTCTGTCTCTATCGACCTCTCAACCTTTGAATGCTCGGCTATGACAAGCCAACTGACATTTACTCCTGAGGTGCTGACCTGTTGCGTCCTCTATAACCACTGTGATTATTAATTGCCCCTGCTAGTCACCTATGAACGTCTGAACATCTTGAAGAACCATCTGGCCTTAATGGCCTTATACAGTGCATTCAGAAAGTATTCAAACCCCTTGACTTTTTCCACATTTTGTGACTTTAAAGCCTTATTCTAAAACTGCTTAATTGTTTTTTCCCCCTCATCAGTATACACACAATACCCCATATTGGCGCAGCAAAAACAGGTTTTCAGACATTTTTGCAAATCTTTATAAAAATCAATAAATACGGAAATATCACATTTACTTATGTATTCAGACCCTTTACTCAGTACTTTGTTGAAGAACCTTTAGCAGCGATTACAGCCTGGAGTGTTCTTGGGTATGACATTACACGCTTGGCACACCTGTATTTGGGGTGTTTCTCCCATTCTTCTCTGCAGATCTTCTCAAGCTCTCAGCTCTGTCAGGTTGGATGGAGAGAGTCGCTACACACCTACTTTCAGTTCTCTCCAGAGATGTTCGATCGGGTTCATGTCCGGGCTCTGGCTGGGCCAATTAAGGACATTCAGAGCCTTGTCCTGAAGCCACTCCTGCGTTGTCTTGGCTGTGTGCTTAGGGTCATTGTCCTGTTGGAAGGTGTACCTTTGCCCCCAGTCTGAGGTCCTGAATGATCTGGAGCAGGTTTTCATCAAGGATCTCTCTGTACTTTTCTTTCTTCATCTTTCCCTCGATCCTTACTAGTCTCCCAGTCCCCTGCCGCTGAAAAACATTCCCACAGTATGATGCTGCCATCACCATGATTCACCGTAGGGATGGTGCCAGGTTTCCTCCAGACGTGACACCCTGCATTCAGGCCAAAGAGATCAGTCTTGGTTTCATCAGACCAGAGAATCTTATTTCTCATGGTCTAAGTGTCACGCCCTGATCTGTTTCACCTGTTCTTGTGATTTTCTCCACCCCCTCCAGGTGTCAATTATTTTCCCTGGTGTATTTATCCCTGTGTTTCCTGTCTCTCTGTGCCAGTTCGTAATATCAAGTCAACCAGCGTGTTTTTCTCATGCCCCTGCTTTTTCTTATCTCTTTTTTGCCTGTCCTCCTGGTTTTGACCCTTGCCTGCCCTGACTCTGAACCTGCCTGACCTCGAGCCTGCCTGCCACTCTGTACCTCCTGGACTCTGACCTTGTTATGATCTTTTTGCCTGTCCACGACCATTCTCTTGCCTGCCCCTTGGATACTAATAAATATCAGAGACTCAAACCATCTGTCTCTCGTGTCTGCATCTGGGTCTCGCCCTGTGCCCTTATACTAAGAGTCCTTTAGGTGCCTTTTGGCAAACTCCAAATGGGCTGTCATGTGCCTTTTACTGAGAAGTTGCTTCTGTCTGGCCACTCTACCATAAAGGCCTGATTGCTGATGCAGAGATGGTTGTCCTTCTGGAAGGTTCTCCCATCTCTACAGAGGAACTAACCCCCTTAATAAGATAGATTTTTTTGTTGTTGTTAATATTCTGAACAAATATTGTAATCACTGTTCTGCAACATATGCTTCAACAATTAATGTATTTGCTGTGCTAGACATAAGGGATAATGTTAGCTTCATAATTGTTCTTTTATGTTCAAAATCTAACTAAATTAGCTCTGGAGCATTTAATATGGCTATAAAAGAAAACAAAAATATGTTTGGAGATTTTGTATTACACATTTATGAATCATCTAAATGTTAGCATTAAACAATCAAGGCCTTTAAACACTTGTTTGACTTTAATTGTGCAAATGTAACGCCTTTTATGGTGTCTGACGGAGTTGACATAAATCCACTTAGTTGCATTTAATGAACAAATAGGTTGTTCCTTTACATGGTGTTAATTGCTGATACTATGGTCTGTCAAAATATAAACTTCACATTTTGTTAATATTAAGACAAATATTTGTACATTAAAGTTGATTGTCCAATCTGTTAAGAATCCCTGAGCTCTAAAACAGCAACATTTTTGTATCTGACCCATGGCAAAAAAAATCTTGATTGTAGCTACACTAGATATGATATAACCAAAGATTGTTGTTATCCAGCATTTCTGGACATTACAGGTTTGCCTAATCAAAACACTGCAGTAGATTCTACAACTAACCTGGTATTGGCAGTACTCTCTTCATTCCCAATTCTGGAAACCAGATATCTTATACATGTCCTTGTCCAGTTGCAGGTGGTTCTAGAAGTACCAGAGAAAAAGCAGATAGATAGCAAATAAAAATATATTTCTGAGTTTTCTCTAGTATTTGTGCATTTGCCTGTTGCCTTTTCTTTGTTGCCTTATACATTTTAGTGCAGGAGTATTCAACTCTTACCCAATGAGGCCTGGAGCCTGCTGGTTTTCTGTTCTACCTGATAATTTATTTTTTATTGTTTTCTCAAAGATGGTGTAGCAGTCAGGCATCTTTTGTCTTCGTCTTGTCATGTTCCGTGTATATATTTTTATATATACTGCTCAAAAAAATAAAGGGAACACTTAAACAACACAATGTAACTCCAAGTCAATCACACTTCTGTGAAATCAAACTGTCCACTTAGGAAGCAACACTGATTGACAATACATTTCACATGCTGTTGTGCAAATGGAATAGACAACAGGTGGAAATTATAGGCAATAAGCAAGACACCCCCAATAAAGGAGTGGTTCTGCAGGTGGTAACCACAGACCACTTCTCAGTTCCTATGCTTCCTGGCTGATGTTTTGGTCACTTTTGAATGCTGGCGGTGCTTTCACTCTAGTGGTAGCATGAGACGGAGTCTACAACCCACACAAGTGGCTCAGGTAGTGCAGCTCATCCAGGATGGCACATCAATGCGAGCTGTGGCAAGAAGGTTTGCTGTGTCTGTCAGCGTAGTGTCCGGAGCATGGAGGCGCTACCAGGAGACAGGCCAGTACATCAGGAGACGTGGAGGAGGCCGTAGGAGGGCAACAACCCAGCAGCAGGACCGCTACCTCCGCCTTTGTGCAAGGAGGAGCAGGAGAAGCACTGCCAGAGCCCTGCAAAATGACCTCGATCAGGCCACAAATGTGCATGTGTCTGCTCAAATGGTCAGAAACATACTCCATGAGGGTGGTATGAGGGCCCGACGTCCACAGGTGGGGGTTGTGCTTACAGCCCAACACCGTGCAGGACGTTTGGCATTTGCCAGAGAACACCAAGATTGGCAAATTCGCCACTGGCGCCCTGTGCTCTTAACAGATGAAAGTAGGTTCACACTGAGCACATGTGACAGACGTGACAGAGTTTGGAGACGCCGTGGAGAACGTTCTGCTGCCTGCAACATCCTCCAGCATGACTGGTTTGGCGGTGGGTCAGTCATGGTGTGGGGTGGCATTTCTTTGGGGGGCCGCACAGCCCTCCATGTGCTCGCCAGAGGTAGCCTGACTGCTATTAGGTACCGAGATGAGATCCTCAGACCCCTTGTGAGACCATATGCTGGTGCGGTTGGCCCTGGGTTCCTCCTAATGCAAGACAATGCTAGACCTCATGTGGCTGGAGTGTGTCAGCAGTTCCTGCAAGAGGAAGGCATTGATGCTATGGACTGGCCCGCCCGTTCCCCAGACCTGAATCCAATTGAGCACATCTGGGACATCATGTCTCGCTCCATCCACCAACGCCACGTTGCACCACAGACTGTCCAGGAGTTGGCGGATGCTTTAGTCCAGGTCTGGGAGGAGATCCCTCAGGAGACCATCCGCCACCTCATCAGGAGCATGCCCAGGCGTTGTTGGGAGGTCATACAGGCACGTGGAGGCCACACACACTACTGAGCCTCATTTTGACTTGTTTTAAGGACATAACATCAAAGTTGGATCAGCCTGTAGTGTGGTTTTCCACTTTAATTTTGAGTGTGACTCCAAATCCAGACCTCCATGGGTTGATAAATTGGATTTCCATTGATTATTTTTGTGTGATTTTGTTGTCAGCACATTCAACTATGTAAAGAAAAGTATTTAATAACATTATTTCTTTCATTCAGATCTAGGATGTGTTGTTTAAGTGTTCCCTTTATTTTTTTGAGCAGTATATTTTCTGAACGTCACGCGCCAATGTAAAATGCTGTTTTTATATATAAATATGAACTTTATCGAACAAAAAAATGCATGTATTGTGTAACATGATGTCCTAAGTGTGTCATCTGATGAAGATCGTCAAAGGTTAGTGCTGCATTTAGCTGTGTTTTGGGTATTTGTGATGCATGTAGTTGCTTTGAAAATGGCTGTGTGGTTATTTGTGTCGATGTACTCTCCTAACATAATCTAATGTTTTGCTTTCGCTGTAAAGCCTTTTTGAAATCGGACAACGTGGTTCGATTCAGGAGAAGTGTATCTATAAAATGGTGTAAAATAGTCCTATGTTTTAGAAATAGAAATTATTAGATTTGTGGTTTTGAATATGGCGCTCTGATTTTCACTGGCTATTGTCAAACTCAACCCTCGCAATTAAGAGTCCCTGAGCTCTAATATAGCGAATTCTTTCTCTCTGCCCCATGGCATAAAAAAATCTATAGATTGTAGCTACACTAGATATGATATAACCAAAGATTGTTGTTATCCAGCATTTCTGGACATTACAGGTTTGCCTAATCAAAACATTGCAGTAGATTCTACAACTAACCTGCTATTGGCTGTACTCTCTTGGTTCCCAATTCTGGAAACCAGTTATCTTAAACATGTCCGTTTCCAGTTACAGGTGGTTCTAGAAATACCAGAGAAAACACAGATGATAGTAAATAAATATATCTTTCTGAGTTTTCTCTAGTGTTTGTGTATGCTACAGTATATATGTAGGATATGCTGTGTTGGCTAATTTGCATATGCAACTTCGTTTTTAAACGTACATTCTAGCATACATGACACACACATCTTTCTATCTAAACGCTTTGCTTGGCTTTCTACGCAAAGTACATGATTGAATGTATCTTCAAGCCTGCAGCTTGTTACTTGAAAAGAGACATAATCAGGTGAAAACATGACAGCAACAAAAATGTCACTGAAAGATAGCTAATGAAACACAAGCCTCATGAGCAGGCAAATTGACATTTACTGTAGCAGGCTAGGCTAGTCAAACTAGTATCGGATAGCTTTAAAAAAAAAAAAATGTCTAAATGGTGAACGGAGTTACCTCTTCATAGGACAATTTGTATTGCATGCTGAATATTTCAAGTGCACTCAAAAACAGATGTTGATCTTATTTCAGTCTTTGGGAGTTCATCAAACACATACAGCAAGCAGTTTGAGTTTTCAGACCTCACTTGAGGCTGTGTTTACATCCTAGATAGAAGCCGTGTTAAAATATACTTTTTATGAGAAAATGCGCAAGAATTGAAGGTGCCAACACATTTTATAGTTATTATAAGAATGTTTTACTGTCAAATATAAAAAATCTGCTCCTCCCTCGATGGGGATCGATCAACTTCACGTTTTTTGGGCTTCTGCCCACAACCGATAGGCTACTGCATATTTGAATTAATACTTGAGAGAGTAGCCCACCATTCACATTCTATTCCATATTCTGAGCCATAGGCCTATCCAAGCCTTTACACTCAATGTAGTTGGTCCAAAGTTGGCATTGCGACACTCACTTTAATTGGATTGATAATGTATTTCTATCCCAGTTCACTTTCACTACAACAAAGTAATCAGCCTCTGTTTTCAGGTAGACTAACACAATACTTGTTTAATTTTATTCATGATAGAATCTTCAGCTTATTAGGACTGGACATGATTTCCTTTACAACCATGTATGTATGTATGTATGTATGTATGTATACTTTTTAATGAATTGATACTGCAATTAAATAGTGTAATCAAGTCAGCAGTTTCTTGACTTTGAGTGCATCGACTCCTTTTAAGTTAATTGAGTATTAGACATTAATTTGGTGCCATAGTCTGATCTAGTGGTAATGCTGCACATGGCCCTATGCGGCATGGATTCAAACCCTGCCTACGCCTTCATATCTGTATTCCTCTACATTTCTGTCACCCCCCTCTCATTCGTAACTTGATATCTCAATAAAGAAAAATAAAATACTAATATATATAAAGAAATTAGTAATTTAAATGTACTACCCAAACATGGGGAAGGGATCATAAATAGAATAATGGGATTTTGACATTGGTGGTGACTTTCTGAACTGTTATAGTTAGACCAACAGTTTAAAGTAAGACAGACAAATTTTGGTATTTGAGTTCTGATTGACGAAATTGACAACATTTTCAGGAAGGTTGTTGTATTTTCCCTTCAATTCACCAGAAACAACCATTCACAGCTATTTGTTTAAAAATGCCTTAGTAAGTTACACAGTATATGTAAGTTACACAGTATATGTAAGTTGCATAGTATAGTATATGTTCCTGCTGTTCTCTCCTTCTTCCCTTTTTCCTTTTCTTCAAATCTGGTATCAGCCAGTCTTCATCCATTCATCACCCCTCATGTCTGTTTCTGCAGTCACAAAACTGCGCCTCCTTCCACCATTGTCACTGTGATAACAGAACAGAACTACCTCTAGAACAACGATGGTGGATAAATGAAGATAGTTCACTCAGGCCGTTGACCACTGTCTGCTTAAGGGGGTGGCTCCTTAAGCAGACAACAACATGATAGTGGTCTGCTTAGTTAATTGACTTCCATTGGGGGAAAAAATGAAGGAGTGGCTGTCTCGCTTCCTCTTCTCTCTCTGCTTGAGACTCCAGAATGCTGAGTCACAACAACAAGGTAGAAATACAGCCAGGGCAGAGCCTAAGTCATTCCATACTGTAGTAGAACCAACAGGAGGTTATGACAGGAAAAATCAGGGGCACAAATTTCACTGGGGACAGGGGGGACATGCATTTTTGTCCCCCCCCCCCCCCCCCCTCAGTTTTATCATTGGAATATGATACAGAACGAGGCAATGGTGTGCTTTAGGACCATGCGGATCCCTCTGAGCAGTCGGGTAGGCTGTTTGCAGTGTTTATTCGACCCCAAAAAAATATATATATATGTATGTCCCCCCCCACATCTAAAACCAAAGTTGCGCCCCTGGTAATAATAGTGGGAGGGAGCAATAGGGAGAGAGGGGGAGAGGGGGAGGGGGAAAGAGTACAGATTAAAAACACCGTGTCACCCTCCAGAACTTAAATAGAAAGAGTTATGTAATGGTTAACCATTTACAGTATTGCTGTTTATAACTTTGTGCGGCTGGTCACATGATGGACCGGGTCATGACTTTAACAACGTAACACAGGTTCTCGGGGTTGAACATTACAGAAAAGAATTGCATAAAAAAATTAAGACAATTCTTTGCCAATTTCAATTTTAATGCTATGTTTGCCCTTCTGTAAAAATAAGGTCACAACCTGGACTCAGGGGTAGACGTAACATAGTAAAAGTAAATTTGAGATACTCCAATTAGTATGATATGTTTTGTATGGTATGTATTCATTTGTGGATGTCCATCATCAATTTCGTATTATATTTTACGAATTGTAATTTGTACAATACGTTACGAATTGCAATTTGTACAATATGTTACGATTTGCTAAACATATATGTTTTACGAATTCAAATTTGTTATGGCCAACTTTAGCTCGGTGGCTAGGTGCTAACGTTAGCTAGGTGGCTAAAGTTAGTTAGGCTAGGGGTTAAGGGTTAAGGTTACGTCTAAGGTTAAGGTTTGGATTTAGGTTACAGGGTTACGGTTAGGGTTATGGGAAGGGTTAGCTAACATGCTAAGTAGTTGCAAAGTATCTAAAAAGTGGTAAAAAGTTGCAAAGTTGCTAAATAGCAAAAAAGCTGATATTGTCCGTGATGAGTTACAAGCAACTTTTGGGATGCAAGACTTTTGCGTTATATGCTCACCCAAACTTATACTTTAAGCATGACACATCATTTAGTCAAAAAGTGATGTCCCTTTTCGCAAAAAAAAGGAATGCCAAGTATGTCACAGCCCTTTTTGTAAGCATAAGCATAAGCATTAAGCATAAGTCTACAGCCACTTCCAACAGTCTGAAGAGGCTTCGTCTCATTGTCTCCAAAACTTTGTTTGCTCTCATAATGAAAACATTACACTATAAAGAGGTGTTTAGTCTAGAACAGTTGCTCAAAGTAACAGAGAGCAGGGCACATACTTCAAGGATGATCTATGTTGAAGACCCTTACTCCCATTTGAAGCATCTTCATAATTTTTCAACAAACAATGAACCTAGATAGTAGCTCTGACAAACTGATAGATAGAGCTTGTTTTGGCTTACATTTTAGGAAAAAGGGGGTTATGTTCAAAAACAATTGGAGAAGAGGCACTACCTTACATACTAGGCCAGGAAAGACCAGGGGCTGTATAAGTCAGTGGAGGCTGGGGGGAGGAGCTTCCCTGTCCATGTAATGTTAATCAATGTGATCTAAAAGGCTAAACTGATCCTAAATCGGCACTCTTACTCTGAGAGGCTTGATTCATACTGCTCCAGAAGACCATAGCTGTGTTCGAATACCCATACCAACATACTGTATACTACATACGTAATGAGTACATACATACTGCATACTATATACTATCAGTTCATAGGGCTCCTATGTAAATGTAAATGTAAAATGTAAATGGTTCCCAAGTGGAGCAGCGGTCTAAGGCACAGCAACTCAGTGCAAGCGGCATCACTAAATTACCTGGTTCGAATCCAGCATGTATAACATCTGGCTGTGACTGGGCCCAGCGGAGTCCGGGTTTGGCCGGAGTAGGCCGTCATTGAAAATAATACTTTGTTCTTAACTGACTTGCCTAGATGTTTTTCGTTTTTAGGGGTGCAACTGCATCTAGGGTATTGCGCAAGGTTAAATTGAGTTCCTCGGTTAGGTGGTTAACTGATTTTTGTCCTCTGACGTCCTTGGGTAGGCAGAGGGAGTCTGGAAGGGCATCAAGGAATCTTTGGGTTGTCTGAGAATTTATAGCACGACTTTTAATGCTCCTAGGTTGGGGTCTGAGCAGATTATTTGATGCAATTGCAAATGCAATAAAATGGTGGTCCGATAATCCAGGATTATGAGGAAAAACATTAAGATCCACAACATTTATTCCATGGGACAAAACTAGGTCCAGAGTATGACTGTGGCAGTGAGTAGGTCCAGAGACATGTTGGACAAAACCCACTGAGTCGATGATGGCTCCGAAAGCCTTTTGGAGTGGGTCTGTGGACTTTTCCATGTGAATGTTAAAGTCACCAAAAATTAGAATATTATCTGCTATGACTACAAGATCCGATAGGAATTCAGGGAACTCAGTGAGGAATGCTGCATATGGCCCAGGAGGCCTATAAACAGTAGCTATAAAAAGTGATTGAGTAGGCTGCATAGATTTCATGACTAGAAGCGCAAAAGACGAAAACGTCATTGTTTTGTTTTTTTTGTAAATTGAAATTTGCTATCATAAATGTTAGCAACACCACCGCCTTTGCCGGATGCACGGGGGGTATGGTCACTAGTGTAACCAGGGGGTGAGGCCTCATTTAACACAGTAAATTCATCAGGCTTAAGCCATGTTTCAGTCAGGCCAATCACATCAAGATTATGATCAGTGATTAGTTCATTGACTATAACTGCCTTGGAAGTGAGGGATCTAACATTAAGCAACCCAATTTTGAGATGTGAGGTATCACGATCTCTTTCAATAATGGCAGGAATGGAGGAGGTCTTTATACTAGTGAGATTGCTAAAGCGAACACCGCCATCTTTAATTTTGCCCAACCTAGATCGAGGCACAGACACGGTCTCAATGGGGAAAGCTGAGCTGACTACACTGACTGTGCTAGTGGCAGACTCCACTAAGCTAGCAGGCTGGCTAACAGCCTGCTGCCTGGCCTGCACCCTATTTCATTGTGGAGCTAGAGGAGTTAGAGCCCTGTCTATGTTCGTAGATAAGATGAGAGCACCCCTCCAGCTAGGATGGAGTCCGTCACTCCTCAACAGGCCAGGCTTGGTCCTGTTTGTGGGTGAGTCCCAGAAAGAGGGCCAATTATCTACAAATTATATCTTTTGGGGGGGGGGGGGGGGGGGGGGCAGAACACAGAAGAATTGAAGGTGCCAACACATTTTATAGTTATTATAAGAATGTTTTACTGTCAAATATAAAAATCTGCTCCTCCCTCGATGGGGATCGATCAACTTCACGTTTTTCGGCTTCTGCCCACAACTTATAGGCTACTGCATATTTGAATTAATACTTGAGAGAGTAGCCCACCATTCACATTCTATTCCATATTCTGAGCCATAGGCCTATCCAAGCCTTTACACTCAATGTAGTTGGTCCAAAGTTGGCATCACGACACTCACTTTAATTGGATTGATAATGTATTTCTATCCCAGTTCACTTTCACTACAACAAAGTAATCAGCCTCTGTTTTCAGGTAGATACTTGTTAAATTTGATTCATGATAGAATCATCAGCTTATTAGGACTGGACATGATTTCCTTTACAACCATGTATGTATGTATACTTTTAATGAATTGATACTGCAATTAAATTGTGTAATCATGTCAGCAGTTTCTTGACTTTGAGTGCCTCGACTCCTTTTAAGTTAATTGAGAATTAGACATTATTAATTTTGTGCCATAGTCTGGTCTAGTAGTAATGAGGTGTTTAGTCCCAGGATCCTTAGCTTAGTGATGAGCTTTGAGGGAATTATGGTGTTGAACGCTGAGCTGTAGTCAATGAATAGCATTCTCACGTAAGTGTTCCTTTTGTCCAGGTGGGAAAGGGCAGTGTGGAGTGCAATGGAAATTGCATCATCTGTGGATCTGTTTGGGCGGTATGCAAATTGGAGTGGGTATAGGGTTTCTGGGATAATGGTGTTGATGTGAGCAATTACCAGCCTTTCAAAGGACTTCATGGCTATGGACCTGAGTGCTATGGGTCTGTAGTCATTTAGGCAGGTTGCCTTTGTGTTCTTGGGCACAGGGACTATGGTGGTCTGCTTGAAACATGTTGGTTTTACAGACTAAATCAGGCACATGTTGAAAATTCCTCTACCTTTCTGTCACCCCCCTCTCATTCATAACTTGATATCTCAACGAAGAGAGAGAAAATACTAATATATACTGCTCAAAAAAATAAAGGGAACACTTAAACAACACATCCTAGATCTGAATGAAAGAAATAATCGAATTAAATATTTTTTTCTTTACATAGTTGAATGTGCTGACAACAAAATCACACAAAATAATCAATGGAAATCTAATTTATCAACCCATGGAGGTCTGGATTTGGAGTCACACTCAAAATTAAAGTGGAAAACCACACTACAGGCTGATCCAACTTTGATGTAATGTCCTTAAAACAAGTCAAAATGAGGCTCAGTAGTGTGTGTGGCCTCCACGTGCCTGTATGACCTCCCTACAACGCCTGGGCATGCTCCTGATGAGGTGGCGGATGGTCTCCTGAGGGATCTCCTCCCAGACCTGGACTAAAGCATCCGCCAACTCCTGGACAGTCTGTGGTGCAACGTGGCGTTGGTGGATGGAGCGAGACATGATGTCCCAGATGTGCTCAATTGGATTCAGGTCTGGGGAACGGGCGGGCCAGTCCATAACATCAATGCCTTCCTCTTGCAGGAACTGCTGACACACTCCAGCCACATGAGGTCTAGCATTGTCTTGCATTAGGAGGAACCCAGGGCCAACCGCACCAGCATATGGTCTCACAAGGGGTCTGAGGATCACATCTCGGTACCTAATGGCAGTCAGGCTACCTCTGGCAAGCACATGGAGGGCTGTGCGGCCCCCCAAAGAAATGCCACCCCACACCATGACTGACCCACCGCCAAACCGGTCATGCTGGAGGATGTTGCAGGCAGCAGAACGTTCTCCACGGCGTCTCCAGACTCTGTCATGTCTGTCACGTGCTCAGAGTGAACCTGCTTTCATCTGTGAAGAGCACAGGGCGCCAGTGGCGAATTTGCCAATCTTGGTGTTCTCTGACAAATGCCAAACGTCCTGCACGGTGTTGGGCTGTAAGCACAACCCCCACCTGTGGACGTCGGGCCCTCATACCACCCTCATGGAGTCTGTTTCTGATCGTTTGAGCAGACACATGCACATTTGTGGCCTGCTGGAGGTCATTTTGCAGGGCTCTGGCAGTGCTTCTCCTGCTCCTCCTTGCACAAAGGCGGAGGTAGCGGTCCTGCTGCTGGGTTGTTGCCCTCCTACGGCCTCCTCCACGTCTCCTGATGTACTGGCCTGTCTCCTGGTAGCGCCTCCATGCTCTGGATACTACGCTGACAGACACAGCAAACCTTCTTGCCACAGCTCGTATTGATGTGCCATCCTGGATGAGCTGCACTACATGAGCCACTTGTGTGGGTTGTAGACTCCGTCTCATGCTACCACTAGAGTGAAAGCACCGCCAGCATTCAAAAGTGACCAAAACATCAGCCAGGAAGCATAGGAACTGAGAAGTGGTCTGTGGTCCCCACCTGCAGAACCACTCCTTTATTGGGGGTGTCTTGCTAATTGCCTATAACTTCCACCTGTTGTCTATTCCACTTGCACAACAGCATGTGAAATTTATTGTCAATCAGTGTTGCTTCCTAAGTGGACAGTTTGATTTCACAGAAGTGTGATTGACTAGGAGTTACAGGGTTTGTGTTCACTTTTTTTTGAGCAGTGTATATGAAGAAATTAGTAATTTCAAGACCATGTACTACCCATACATGGTGAAGGGAACATAAATATAATAATGGGTTTTGACATTGGTGGTGACTTTCTGAACTGTTATAGTTAGAGCAACAGTTTAAAGTAATACAGAAAAATATTGGTATTTGAGTTCTGATTGACTACATTGACAACTTTTTCAGGAAAGTTGTTGTATTTTCCCTTCAATTGACCAGAAACAACCATTCACAGCTATTTGTTTAAAAATGCCTTAGCACAATATGTGTAAATTACATAGTAACTTAAATAGTATAGTATATGTTCCTGCTGTTCTCTCCTTTTTCCTTTTCTTCTAATCTGGTATCAGCTGGTCTTCATCCATTCATCACCCCTCATGTCTGTTTCTGCAGTCACGAAACCCCACTTCCTGCCACCATTGTCACTGTGATAACAGAACAGAACTACACTCGAGACCAAAGATGGTGGATAAATGAAGATAGTTCACTCAGGCCGTTTACCACTGTCTGCTTGAGGAGGTGGCTCCTTAAAAACCTGTTACGGCTAGACGTTCCGCGAGCGGACAACATCCGGTGAAATTGCAGAGCGCAAAATTCAAATTAATTATTCGAAATATTTCACTTTCATTAAATCACAAGTGCAATACACCAAAATAAAGTTTAACTTCCAGTTAATCCAGCCACCGTTTCAGATTTCAAAAGGCTTTACGGCAAAAGCAAACCATGTGATAATCTGAGGACAGCACCCCACCATACAAACACATGAAAATCATATTTCAACCAAGCAGGTGCGACACGAAAGTCAGAAATAATGATATAATTCATGCCTTACCTTTAAAGATCTTCTTCTGTTGGCACTCCAATATGTCCCAGAAACATCACAAATGGTCCTTTTGTTCGATAAACTCCTTTTTTATATCCCCAAAATGTCAATTTATTTGGAGCATTTGATCCAGAAAAACACCGGTTCCAATTTGCCCAACATGACTACAAATGATCTAATAAGTTACCTGTAAACTTGGTCCAAACATTTCAAACAACTTTCCTAATCCATCCTTAGTATCCTAAAACGTAAATAATCGATAAAATTTAAGACGGAATATACTGTGTTCAATTACATTTTACATTTTAGTCATTTAGCAGACGCTCTTATCCAGAGCGACTTACAGTAGTGAATGCATACATTTCATTTCATACATTTTTTATTCCAGTGCTGGCCCCCGTGGGAATCGAGCCCGCTACTCCGTCGTTGCAAACACCATGCTCTACCACTGAGCTACAGGGAGCGGATAAAATCAAAGTGCAGCGACCTCCAGGTATCGCTCCCCAACAAAAGAGTCCACTTGGCTTGACACTCATAGTGGATAGCCGTACTACGGAATTTCTGCAACCAGGAATGCTTCATCCTATATCTACAGACTGTTCCCATCTAGAGGAAGCCAATAGGAACAGCACCAGGTGAACTTCAGTTAATCCAGTTTCCCATAGAATCCAATAGGATGGTTTGTCCTCGGGGTTTCACCTGCCAAATAAGTTCATTTATACTCACAGACATTATTTTAACAGTTTTAGAAACCTTCGAGTGTTTTCCATCCAAATATACCAATTATATGCATACCCTAGCTTCTGAGCCTGAGAACCAGGCGGTTTACTTTGGGAACGCTTTTCATCCGGACGTGAAAATACTGCCCCATATCCCAAAGAGGTTTTAAGCAGACAACAATGCGATAGTGGTCTGCTTAGTTAATTGACTTCCATTGGGTGGGAAAATGAAGGAGTGGGCTGTCTCGCTACTTCTTCCGTCTCTGCTTGAGACTACAGAATGCTGAGTCACAATGACAAGGCAGAAAAACAGCCAGGGCAGAGCCTAAGTCAGTCCATACTGTAGTAGAACCAACAGGAGGTTATGACAGGAATAAGCGGGGGCGCAAATTTCACTGGGGACAGGGGGACATGCATTTTTAACCCCCCCCCCCCCACAGTTTTATCATTGGAATGTGTTACAGAACAAGGCAACGGTGTGCTTTAGGACCATGCGGATAACTCCGAGCAGTCGGGTAGGCTGTTTGCAGTGTTTATTCGACCCCCCCAAAATATAAATATATATGTCCCCCCCACATCTAAAACCAAAGTTGTGCCCCTGGAAAAAATAGTGGGAGGGATCAATAGGGAGAGAGGGGGAGGGGGAAAGAGTACACTCTAAAAACACTGTGTCAACCTCCAGAACTTCAATAGAAAGAGTTTTGTAATGGTTAACCATTTACAGTATTACTTACTGTTTATAACTTTGTGCGGCTGGTCACATGATGGACCCGGTCGTGACTTTAACAACTTAACACAGCTTCTCGGGGTTGAACATTACAGAAAAGATTTGCATAAAAAAATTAAGACAATTCTTTGTCAATTTCAATTTTAATGCTATGCTTGCACTTCTGCAAAAATAAGGTCACTTAGAACAACCTGGACTCAGGGGTAGACGTAACATAGTAAACGCAAATTCCAGATACTCCAATTAGTATGACATGTTTTGTATGTATGTATTAATTTGTGGATGTCCATCATCCATTTCATATTATATTTTACCAATTGTAATTCGTATTATATGTTACGAATTGCTAAACACAAGATATGTTAAAAATTCCAATTTGTTGTGGCTAACGTTAGCTCGGTGGCTAGGTGCTAATGTTAGCTAGGTGGCTAAAGTTAGCTAGGCTAGGGGTAAGGGTTTAAGGTTAGGTCTAAGGTCAAAGTTAGGAGTTAGGTTAAATGGTTACGGTTAGGGTCAGGGGAAGGGTTAGCTAACATGCTAAGTAGTTGCAAAGTAGCTAAAAAGTAGTAAATCATTGTAAAGTTGCAAATTAGCAAAAAAAGCTAAAGTTGTCTGTGATGAGTTACAAGCAACCATTGGGATGCTAGACGTTCGCGTTATATGCTCATCCAAACTTATCCTTTAAGCATGACACATAATTTAGTCAAAAAGTGATGTCCCTTTTCGCAAAAAAAAGGAATGCCAAGTATGTCACAGCCCTTTTAGTAACACCGGTTTAAGCATGAGTCTACTGTCACTCCCAAAGTCTGAAGAGGCTTCGACTCATTGTCTCCAAAACTTTGTTTGCGCTCATAATGAAAACATTACGCTATAAAGTGAGGTTCAGTCTAAAACAGTTGCTCAAAGTAACAGAGAGCAGGGCACATACTTCAAGGACTATCTATGTTGAAGACCCTTACCCCCATTTGAAGCAGCTTCATAATTTTTCAACAAACAATGAACCTAGATAGTAGCTGTGACAAACTGATAGAGCCTGTTTTTGCATACATTTTAGGAAAAAGGGGGTCCTGTTCTCAAACAACTGGAGAAGAGGCACTACCTTACATACTAGGCCAGGAAAGACCAGGGGCTGTATAAATCAGTGGAGGCTGGGGGGAGGAGCTTCCCCGTCCATGTAATGTTATTCAATGTGATCGAAAAGGCTAAACTGATCCTAAATCGGCGCTCTTACTCTGAGAGGCTTGATGCATACTGCCCCAGAAGACCTAAGCTGTGTTCAAATACTTAATGAGTACATACTGCATACTATATACTATTAGTTCATAGGGTTCCCGAATGGCGCAGCGGTCTAAGGCACTGCAACTCAGTGCAAGCGACGTCACTATAGTACTTGAAAATAAGAATTTGTTCTTAACCTGTTGAGGACAGACGTTCCACTAGCGGAACCCTGTTCCGCCTGCGGAACCCCTAGCCAACAGCCAATGGCATCGCACGGAGCAAAATACGAAACCAACTAAAATACCACAATTCAATTTTCTCAAACAATCAACTATTTTACAACATTTTAAAGATAAGACTCTCGTTAATCTAACCACATTGTCCGATTTCAAAAAGGCTTTACAGCGAAAGCAAAACATTAGATTATGTTAGGAGAGTACATAGACACAAATAATCACACAGCCATTAGCCAAACAAGCATATATGTCACATAAACCCAAACCACAGCTAAATGCAGCACTAACCTTTGATGATCTTCATCAGATGACAATCCTAAGACATTATGTTATACAATACATGCATGTTTTGTTCAATCAAGTTCATATTTATATCAAAAACCAGCTTTTTACATTAGCATGTGATGTTCAGAACTAGCATACCCACCGAAAACTTCCGGTGAATTTCCAAAATTACTCATGATAAACGTTGACAAAATACATAACAATTATTTTAAGAATTATAGATACAGAACTCCTTTATGCAATCGCTATGTTCGATTTAAAATAGCTTTTCGGCGAAAGCACATTTTGCAATATTCTGAGTATATAGCTTGGCCATCACAGGCTAGCTAATTTGACACCCACCAAGTTTGGGGCTCACTAAACTCAGAATTACTATTAGAAAAATTGGATTACCTTTGCTGTTCTTCGTCAGAATGCACTCCCAGGACTTCTACTTCAACAACAAATGTTATTTTGGTTCCAAATAATCCATAGTTATATCCAAATACCTCCGTTTTGTTCGTGCATTCAGGTCACTATCCGAAGGGTAACGCGCGAGTGCATTTCGTGACAAAAAAATTCAAAATATTCCATTAGCGTACTTAGAAGCATGTCAAACGCTGTTTAAAATAAATGTTTATGATATTTTTCTCGTAAAATAGTGATAATATTCCAACCGGGCAACGTTGTATTCATTCAAAGGCTGAAAGAAAAGAATGGAGAAGTCTCGTGAACGCGCATCTCAGTCTCACCGTCACCAGGCTGACCACTTACAAACAGAGCTGTTGGACTTTTCCCAGAGAAAGCAGACACCCCATTCCACTTTCTGGCGGCTTTAGAGAGCCAATGGAAGCCTTAGAAAGTGTGACGTTACAGCACAGATGCTGTAATGTCGATAGAGATGCAACAGAAGGACAACAAATTGTCAGACAGGGCACTTCCTGAATGGAACCTTCGCAGGTCTTGGCCTGCCATATGAGTTCTGTTATACTCACAGACACCAGTCAAACAGTTTTAGAAACTTTAGAGTGTTTCCTATCCAAATCTACTAATTATATGCATATTCTAGTTTCTGGGCAGGAGTAGTAACCAGATTAAATCGGGTACGTTTTTTATCCAGCTGTGAAAATACTGCCCCCTACCCCAAAGAAGTTAACTGACTTGCCTAGGTTAAATAAAGGTTACATTTGAGTATACTGTAAAAGAACTGTAAACTTTTAGTTGAGCTTACTAGCACTTTGACTGTCTACCAGAAGCTGATGCTGTTGATATGCAACCTCTTGCTAGCTTGTTAGCATTACAAATTACTAGCTAGACATCATACGATTTCAGATGTGTTTGTAAATTCAATCTGGTGTGCCAGAGTACGCTCTGGGCGTTTGTAAATTCAGAGCGTTGTCAGATTGTCCGTTCATAAATTCAAAGTGTTTTGCTCTCTGAGCATTCAGAGCCCACAGTGGACGCTCTGGCCGAGGAGTAGGGTTCATCCAAGCGTTCTGACCTCACAATGGCAGTCAAGCACCCAAGCTAACTGGCTAACTTTGGCTAGCTTGCTAGCTACTTCCAGACACAAATGAGAGAACACTTCACTCTGACCATTTTACTCAACCTAGCAGAGCTGGTTAGGCTGCTTTCATGTTATCCAGAGCATTGGTGACTGTAACTGTGGTGCTGGCAACAATTTAATTACTCTTTTTTGCAGACATTTACTGACACCGGTTATATTCAATGGGTGTTACGTTTGTAAATTCATCAATTAATCTGCGCTTTGGCACACTCAGATGAGAGTACTCTGAAATCGGAGTAGATAGCCAGAGCAAATTAACTATGTCCATTGAGAACGAACAATGACTATGCCACTTAGCTAAGCCTGATGTCTTAATAGCCAACTAAATGTATGTTAGGTAGCTAGCTAACATAACGGTACATACTACTGTAATGATATGCTATGCGGTTCGTAAGTATAGCGTTGCTAAAGAATTGTAACGTAACTTATTTGAAAATTAATTACATCGCTGAACATTTTCTTAACATTTGTCATAGCTAGTTAAAGCAATGAAATTGTATTCACTCTCGTCGGACTTCAGCTGCATATTTTCCGACATTTTCTTAAAATCTGAAACCGTTGGGAGGCCACGCCCGTTTTCTGAAGAATTGCATTATGGGCCTTGAAAGCACAGAAATAATGTCAATTTTGCCTAATTTAGTACGACATCCGGGAACTTCTGGCATACTAACTATATCCATACTGTGACCAATAACCATACTACATACTCCACTTACATCACAAATAGTATGGTTAGTGCAGTTAGTATGAGTATTCGAACACAGCTCTAGTTCTTATGAATACCAGTGATGTTGCAAATACAGGGATGTATTGAACAATAACCCAGCACCCTGAAAGCACCCTGTCAACAGTTGTGGAAGATCAGGTCATGTGAACTGAAGTTCTTAGGAAGGTTACTTTATTACTGTAGTCTTTGATTTTCATTAGCTGTAAAAAGTTTTCCACTTCACAGTTTTAGCTTAATAACCCATGTATTGTTAGATTTATGTAGCTACTGATTTTGTGTAGTTATTTCTAGGCTAATGTAATCAACTTTGATATACCATTTGTCAACTACAATATGTCATTTGAAACCGAAAGGTTTATCATCAAATACCATTTCTACAAAAGCCAGCCTTTCTTTCTCTGTCCACTACTGTATTCCCATACATCATACTGAAAAATGAATTAATATGAAAAAAGTGTGATAAACCCTACAGTTTTTCTTTTGACTGCATTCTGGAAAAGGTACATAATTAAGCTACATGTGCTATTGAAACATGTGCTCTTAGAGAATGAAACAGAAGTTTACAGAACTGCGTCTCATAGTTCGATTCCTTTTATATCCTAAATCAAATGTAGACATAGACTATTTCTCAATTAGCCCAATATTAGAATGTGTTCAAATTCTTCCTATTTTCTTCTAAGGATATAACACACACACCTTTTTCAACAATAAGCGCTGTAGTTAGACCTGCACTGTAGCATTGCTTTTGGCTGATACTACTGCTTTAGTTGTTTCCAATAAAATGTTACTTTGTATTAACCAAAGTTTAAAAAAAATTAACAGACCGAGATGAAGAGGTCAAGGCGAGAGCATTTACTCCGCCCAAAATCTGTCCGCATGAGATAAGGCCATTTATTTGTGGAGGTATACAACAGAGTGTCAAATTACTTAAGGTTTTTGATCGAATAGAAGTTTCGTAATGTTTAAGCTTTTACAAAAGCTTTTACAAACGCCGACATGTATACTATATTTTGATGCACGTTGCATTCCGGCAACTTTGAGAAAAACGACGTTGAGTTGTGCGTGTTGTTTACACGCGTACCTGCCCTCTCATTGGTTAGAATCTTGCCTGTCTTCAATCGTTGAGCACAATGTATTTCCATTGTTAGAGTTGTCACTCGTCTCTCTTGTTAATATAATAAATAATCTTAGCTTTAGGTCATGAGGTGTATGAGTGGGCTCGTCGTCAAATGATCCGCCTAGTTCCTGTTGAAATTCTAAAGGTGATTGGCTACGCTCTGTGAGAGTGGATTTCACTGACGCGTTCCGTTCGGAACAATAAATAGAGGGAACAAGGCTCCTTCCACTTCACAAGTCTGAGAAGACGCATGAAGAAGTTCTTGCTTCAACAGTGATTGAACGGAACTCCTCTGCCTTCGTCCCGCACTATAGAACATTCCGGATTGATAACCTAACACTTACTTTAACTGTAATAGCAAAATAGTCTGAGAAACCCTGTTTTTGTACATTTCATTTTGATATAGAAGAAAATCTGCCAAGATGGAGTCTCAGATCCGCCAGAACTATCACCACGATTGCGAAGTTGCAATCAATCGGATGATCAACATGGAGATGTTTGCCTCCTACACCTACACTTCAATGGTAAGGAGTCTACCAAGATGACCGTTTTGTTGATCTACCTGTGTATTATTATTCCTGGGCCTAAATGGCATTTTTCACCTGACATTTCTACAGGCCTAGACAATTAAAGAGCCAAGAAATGTAGCTCCCTGAAGTTCATATTTGAGTTTTTACTTTGTTATTAAGAGCTTTCAGGTAGATATAGCATTCAAATGAAGCCGGGAATCCATCCTACCTTGGACAGAGCGCGTAACAACTCGTTGACGGGGTACTTGTCAGGTTACCAAGTAGACTACAGACTAGACTGATTCATGCCTTTGTCATCAAGTTTAGTTGCCACAACAAGAACAGCATGCTGTCATGTTTTTTTTCTTCTTCTAAACACACTGTTTTATGTTTATCCACCCAGGCTTTCTATTTCTCCCGTGACGATGTGGCTCTGCCTGGCTTCGCGCATTTCTTCAAGGAGAACAGCGACGAGGAGCGGGAGCACGCCGACAAGCTACTCTCCTTCCAGAACAAGAGAGGTGGACGCATTTTACTCCAGGACATCAAGGTGAGCCCCTGAGCATCGAAAAACACATTTAGATTGTAGGCTGATGGATAATGTCTTTACTCCATGGAGGAGAGTGTCTACAGCATTAAGTTGATGTAGAGAACCTGGAGTAGTTCTGAACATTTTGCCTCTAACCACTGAACTGACAGTGTGAGGGGTGTAACTCTGTTCACTTTATCCTAACCTTAATGTCTGCTAGTAGTCCCTAACACTTCTGTTAACTCTGTCCTGTGTAGAAGGCAGAACGTGATGAGTGGGGCAATGGGCTGGAGGCCATACAGTGTGCTCTGCAGCTGGAGAAGAATGTGAACCAGGCCCTGCTGGACCTGCACAAGATTGCCTCTGACAAGGTTGACCCCCATGTAAGTTATATTGGAACTGCACATACCATGTATATATCACATAGAATACAGGTACTGTCCCAGGAGATGATCAGGTTGTTGTAGCTCTGATATCTAATGACACAGGATTGTGACCTGCTTCACATGCACACAATAGTCCAGATGCACACTATACACACAATGCAGCTAATGCAGAAGGGGCAGCAGGTTGCCTAGTGGTTAGAGCGTTGGGCCAGTAATAAAGGTTGCTGGATTGAATCCCCGAGCTGACCAGGTAAAAATGTTCTGACCCTGAACAAGGCAGTTCAGAACTGTTCCACGTTAGGATCTCATTGTAAATAAGAACTTGTTCTTAACTGACTTGCCTAGTTAAAAAAAGCTGGAAACACTCTGCACTTATGCCATTACCACCAGGCTCTTGTTACTGTATCTACAATAGTCTGTTATTCTCTTGTCTGACCTGTGTTTTCCCTCTTCAGCTGTGTCACTTCCTGAAGACCCATTACCTGAATAAGCAGGTGGAGGCCATTAAGAAGCTGGGTGACTACATCACCAACCTCACCAAGATGGATGCTGTCAAAAACAAGATGGCAGAGTACCTGTTTGACAAGCACACCCTGGGATGCCAGAGCTAAACCACTTCATCCCCAGGCTACAGCATCCAGCCCCAGACCAGGACTCCTGGCTTCTCTGATAGATCCTACTGGCTTTGCATTTATAGGGAGGGGAGAGTGTTAAACTGGTGCAGTGCAACACAGCTGTAACATTGAGGTGTTTTTGTTGACAACACTATTGTATTGGAGGCAAGGCATCTTGTAAAACAATACAAATAAAGTGTTGACCTGTAGTAATGGATGTTGTAACAGTCTATTCAGTTTCTTTGCTCCGTCTTACTGAGCATCTCAATTTCCTAGTGATAAATACTGACAATTGTAGACCTACTAGTAACTGAGGGTCATAACAATAGGAAAAGTTTAACATGAGGTTTATAAAGGACATTACCTGTCACCAGAAGGCACTAGTAAAATAAATGTTACAGACATGTCAATTAAGGGCCCAACTGTCAACGCTTTACCCATAAGTGAAGTGGGTATCTAGTCAATGTGGACCTTTACTCTGTATCTCAGAAGGTCATCATTAGACAACCTAGAGGTAAATCAAAACCTTGCTTCCTGCTCGGTAAATCCATATGGCACATTTCTCTAGTAATGTGAAGTTTGGCTCGTATTGACACAAAATTAAATCTTTACAGTTGGTAATGCCCAATAGTTCCCCTACAGCAAACTATGAACTGAATTCTCAAAATAGTAATGATTCTACAAGCCTCTAGTTCACCATAAGGGGTTTATTGGAGCTGTCATATGGTTGTAAAGCTACTGGTAATTACCCAAAATTACTGAAGTCTTCTGTAGTTAACAGGGAATCTAACTTCGGTAATTTATACTTTAACTGGGAATATTGCTATTTTTCATGTGTCCATATAGTGCATGGGTTTCTAGTGGATAGACCAGATGGTTGAAGGGGAAAATAACCTTAGTGTTTTATCAACAATGGCATTCTCAATAAATCTGCAACTCATCCCTTTTTCTTTACACAACTGCCACCAACATTTACAACCATGAAATATTGACATGGTAAAAATGTTGATTACTTTTTAAATTAAAGGTAATAGCATTCTAAGTTGGTTTATATTTAGGGTAATGTTTTGTGGCGTTGACATTCTATTTTAAAGTATATTTTACATGTGATAAGGCCACACGGAAGACCAGAGAGTTGTGATAATTTGAAATACCCAAAAAGGCCACTAGATGGCACCTGACTAAATGATGTTCCTTGACGTTTACCAACATTTCTTTATGGATCCTTGTTGCCTACTGTCAAAGCAGCAGTTACTCTTCATGGGGTCCAGCAAAATAAATGCAGTTCAATACTATTAAAACGTTACATTACGAAACAGATTTCACAACACATTAAGGGTTTGCCCTCAGGCCACTACTCTACTACCACATATCTATAACACAACATCCATGTGTGTGTGTCTATAGTGAATATGTTATTGTGTCTCTTCACAGTCCCTGCTGTCTCATAAGGTGTATTTTTATCTATTTTTTAAATCTTATTTTACTGCTTGAATGAGTTGCTTGATGTGGTAACGTAGCCATGTCATGGCTCTATGTAGTACTGTGCACCGCCCATAGTCTGTTCTGGACTTGGGGACTGTGAAGAGACTTGGTGGCATGTCTTGTGGGGTATGCACTGGTGTCTGAGTTGTGTGCTAGTAGTTTAAACTGACAGCTCGGTGCATTCAGCATTCCAATACTTCTCACAAATACAAGTAGTGATGAAGTCAATCTCTCCTCTTACTCTGAGCCATGAGAGATTGACATGCATAATGTTAGCTCTCTGTGTACATTTAAGGGTGAGCCGTGCTGCCCAGTTCTGGGCCAATTGTAATTTTCCGAAGTCCCTCTTTGTGGCACCTGACCACACGACTGGACAGTAGTCCAGGTGCAACAAAACTAGGGCCTGTAGGACCTACCTTGTTGATAGTGTTGTTAAGAAGGCAGAGCAGTGCTTTATTATGGACAGACCTCTCCCATCTAACTAATTTTTGCTATCGTTCTTTTTTTACATCTGTTATTAGACAGTGGCAACGATGATGATTATGAACATGGTCTTTTGCCTGCTAATGCCTGCAATGCAGTGAAGAAAACGATATGACAACAATAACATCTAATGTAACTGGCCCCTCTAACAGTACAACTGGCCCCAGTTGAAATGGCGTAGAACCGCCACTGGCAGTGATTACACCTGCTGTGGTAGCTGATGTGTATAGTGTTGAGTCATCAGCGTACATAGACACACAGGCTTCACTCAGCGCCAGTGGCAAGTCATTAGTAAAGATAGAAAAAGTAAGGGGCCTAGACAGCTGCTCTGGGGAATGCTTGACTCTACCTAGATTATGTTGGAGAGGCAGGGACACGACCCCCATCCTTGGAAAAATATTATTTGTCCCCCCAATATATCACTGAAACATAACTATGTAATTTAAATAATATTAATAATACGCAATGAAAGTAATTGTGCTGATTATAGACACTTTGTAGCGCGTTTTTAAGTTTCAAAAGATTGCGACCCCCCCCCCACCCCCACAGTGTTTGAATCCACTGCCAGTTCCTTAGTTGGCAAGGTATCAGAGGGGTCGTATCTACTCTCTGAAAGGCACTCAATGAACTCAATGAACGTAACTGAAGTGAGGTTAATCCAGTCAATCGCGCACACACACTAGCTGAATATGCAGAGCTAGCGCGCAAATATTAACTATTAAGCTAGCTAGTACCTATTCCATTTATGTGGCCTCGTCAAAGATGGAATCTTTGCTATCGTCAATTTATTCCAAGATCAGCATGCAGATGATGTAAGTTAGTGCTTCAAAGTCCCTGCGATAAGGTTAGCGATAAACTGAAGTCCAAACTGAACAGAACTACACTCTCTTCTACCATTGTCTTAAATATATTTAATGGGTCTTGTTGCAAAAGCTAAATTGTCGCAAGGGAACTTTTATTTATTTATTTATTTTATTTCACCTTTATTTAACCCGGGTAGCAAAGATTATAGCAAACACCACTGAAACGGAATTGGTGCTCGCTAGCTTTGCAAATTCAGCTATTGTTGGAAGCCAGCCAATATGAAACAAACTATTAAAATTACAAAAGGTTGCAGCATATGTTGTGTAAATGGTGAACTCATACAGCTGTCAACTCTTGTCATTTTAATCCGTTTCACATTTGCTAGCTACCTTTTAGATCGAAGCCCAACTAGAATGATAAAAGATAAGATGATAGAAGCCCATCTCCTACTGTAAATAACCTACACACTGTGTGTGTGTGTGTGTGTGTAGCCAGCCAGCCAGCCAGGTAGAAAAATGGCAGAAAAATAAAAGACGGACATCAGAGTATTTTTCAGTACACCAAAACGCAAAGTAATAACCTTTGTAGCCTAATATCTCAAAGACTAGTTGATAAAATGTTCATAAGAAAGAAATGAAATTCTAATGGAAATGTTTCACAATGATGTCATTAGGCAGAGCAGGCAACAGATGGCACACAGACAGCAGAGTTGGGGACAGATATGCAGGGACAGACTGGCAGAGACAGGGAGTCTCAGGTAATTTTGTTGAGTCTTTGTTTGGCAACAATTTGAAAGGTTCTCCATTTTTTTGACTTGTAAAATAGGAACATAATTGGAAAATGCCATGGATACCTCCACTCTCAACTTAAACTGGTGACTGAACTAAGATTTGTTAAAGGCAATGGTATTGCTGTTGTGATTAGTTGTGTAGTTTTGGGTACCGGTAGTTAGGAGTACGGCAAACACCTTATTTCTTTGGTTCCTTAATATACGTTTACCATATTACAATGTAGGCTATGTGTTACAGCACTACTTTTGGTGTCCCCCTCAGGAATTGCTCTTGAGAAAATGTAATGTAATTGTCCCCTCCAATGTTGATATCAGATTTTCGCCCCTGTGGAGAGGATTCCATTAAAGAACACCCTCCTTGTTTTTTTAGACAGGTAACTATAGATCCACAATATAGCATTGGATGCAAAGACATAACACTTACACTTTTACCAGCTGCAGATTATGATCAATAACATCAAAAGCTGCAAAGAAGTGTTTAAAACATATTTTTTTAAATGTTTCTGTATTGAATAATTATAATTCTTTATATTTTATTTAGCTAGGCAAGTCGGTTAAGAACATCTTCTTATTTACAATGACGGCCTACCCTGGACGACCCTGGTTCAATTGTGCGCCGCCCTATGGGACTCCCAATCACAGTCAGATGTAAACAGCCTAGATTTGAACCAGGGACTGTAGTGACACCTCTTGCACTGAGATGCAGTGTCTTAGACCGCTGCACCACTCGGTAACCAATTGGTCCAGCATCGTCCGGGTTAGGGGAGAGTTTGTCTGGGGTAGGCCGTCATTGTAAAATAAGAATTTGTTCTTTTTTTATTTAACTTTTATTTATCTAGGCAAGTCAGTTAAGAACAAATTCTTATTTACAATGACGGCCTACCACGACCAAACCATAACCCGGACGGCGCTAGGCCAATTGTGTGCCACCCTGTGGGACTCCCAATCACGGCCGGTTGTGATACAGCCTGGAATCGAACCAGGGTTTGTAGTGACTTCTCTAGCACTGAGAGTTATGTAATGGTTAACCATTTACAGTATTACTTACTGTTTATAACTTTTTGCGGCTGGTCACATGATGGACCAGGTCGTGACAACTTAACACGTTCTCTGGGTTGAACATTACAGAAAAGATTTGCAGAAAAAAAATGAAGAAAATACTTTGTAAAATGCTATTTTAATGCTCTGTTTGCCCTTCTGCTAAAACAAGGTCACTTAGAACAACCTGGACTCAGGGGTAGACGTAACATAGTAAATGTAAATCTGGGATACTCCAATTAGTATGGTATGTTTTGTATGGTATGTATTAATTTGTGGAAGTCCACCATCCATTCGTATGATATGTTACGAACTGCAATTTGTACATTATGTTACGAATTGCAATTTGTACAATATGTTAGGAATTTGCAAAACATATGATTTGTTACGAATTCCAATTAGTTGTGGCTAACGTTAGGTCGCTGGCTAGGTGGCTAATGTTAGCTAGGGTAGGGGTTAAAGTTAGGGTTAGATCTAAGGTTAAGATTAGGATTTAGATTAAACGTTTAGGGCTAGGGGAAAGGTTAGCTAAAATGCTAAAGTTGGTCAGTGATGAGTTTCAAACAAGCAAACTTATCCTTTAAGCATGACACATCATTTAGTCAAAAAGTGATGTCACTTTCCACCAAAAAAGAAAGAATTCCAAGTATGTCACAGCCCTTTTGTAGTACCATTTTAAGTTTGCAGACGACACAACAGTGGTAGGCCTGATCACCGACAACGACGAGACAGCCTATAGGGAGGAGGTCAGAGACCTGGCTGGGTGGTGCCAGAATAACAACCTATCCCTCAACGTAACCAAGACTAAGGAGATGATTGTGGACTACAGGAAAAGGAGCACCGAGCACGCCCCCATTCTCATCGACGGGGCTGTCGTGGAGTAGGTTCAGAGCTTCAAGTTCCTTGGTGTCCACATCAAGAACAAGCTAGAATGGTCCAAACACACCAAGACAGTCGTGAAGAGGGCACGACAAAGCCTATTCTCCCTCAGGAAACGAAAAAGATTTGGCATGGGTCCTGAGATCTTCAAAAGGTTCTACAACTGCAACATCGAGTGCATCCTGACCGGTTGCATCACTGCCTGGTACGGCAATTGCTCGGCCTCCGACCGCAAGGCACTTCAGAGGGTAGTGTGTACGGCCCAGTACATCACTGGGGCAAAGCTGCCTGCCATCCAGGACCTCTACACCAGGCGGTGTCAGTGGAAGGCCCTAAACATTGTCAAAGACCCCAGCCACCCCAGTCATAGACTGTTCTCTCAACTACCACATGGCAAGCAGGTACCGGAGTGCCAAGTCTAAGACAAAAAGGCTTCTCAACAGTTTTTACCCCCAAGCCATAAGACTCCTGAACAGGTAACCAAATGGTTACCCGGACTATTTGCATGTGTGCCCCTCTCAACCCCACTTTTACGCTGCTGCTACTCTCTGTTTATCATATATGCATAGTCACTTTAACTATACATTCATGTACATACATGAATTGGCCCGACCAACCAGTGCTTCCGCACATTGGCTAACCGGGCTATCTGCATTGTGTCCCACCACCTGACAACCCCTCTTTTTACGCTACTGCTACTCTCTGTTCATTATATATGCATAGTCACTTTAACCATACCTACATGTACATACCACCTCAATAAGCCTGACTAACCGGTGTCTGTATATAGCCTTGCTACTGTTATTTTCAAATGTCTTTTTACTGTTGTTTTATTTCTTTACTTATCAACATACACACACGCACACACTCCTTTTTTTTCGCACTATTGGTTAGAGCCGTAAGTAAGCATTTCACTGTAAGGTCTACACCTGTTGTATTCGGCGCCGTGACAAATAAACTTTGATTTGGTTTGATTTTAAGAATAAGTCTACTGTCACTCTGAACAGTCTGAAGAGGCTTTGACTCATTGTCTCCAAAACTTTGTTTGCACTATAAAGTGAGGTTCAGTCTAGAACAGTTGATCAAAGTAACATAGAGCAGGGCACATACTTCAAGGATTATCTATGTTGAAGAAGACCCTTACCCCCATTTGAAGCAGCTTTATCATTTTTCAACAAACAATTAACCTAGATAGTAGATATGACAAACTGACTGATAGAGCCTGTTTTGGGTTATATATTAGGAAAAATGTGTTTCTGTTCTTAAACGATTCGAGTAGAGGCACTACCTTACATACTAGGCCAGTACAGACCAGGGGCTGTATAAAGGTATCAAGCCTGTTAGAATAGGATTAGATGTAATGTTATTCAATATGATCTAAAAGACAAAAACTGAAACTAAATCAGCACTGAGACGTTTGATACATACTGCCCCAGAAGACCTAGTTCTTATGAATACCATACTGCGTTCATCCACCTCTGGCCTGCTTGCCTCCCTACCTCTGCGGAAGCACAGTTTCCGCTCAGCCCAGTCAAAACTGTTCGCTGCTCTGGCACCCCAATGGTGGAACAAGCTCCCTCAAGACGCCAGGACAGCGGAGTCAATCACCACCTTCCGGAGACACCTGAAACCCCACCTCCTTAAGGAATACCTGGGATAGGATAAGGTAATCCTTCTAACCATCCCCCCCCCTCCACCCTCCCCCCAAAAAAGATATAGATGTACTATTGTAAAGTGGTTGTTCCACTGGATATCATAAGGTGAATGTACCAATTTGTAAGTCGCTCTGGATAAGAGCGTCTGCTAAAGGACGTAAATGTAAATGTTAAGAATACCAATGATGTTTCAACTACATGGATGTATTGAACAATAACCCAGCACCCTGAAAGCACCCTGTCAACAGTTGTGGAACATCAGGTCATGTGAACTGAAGTTCTTAGGAAGGTTACTTTATTACTGTAGTCTTTGATTTTCATTAGCTGTAAAAAGTTTTCCACTTCACTGTTTTAGCTTAATAACCTATGTGTGGTTAGATGTATGTAGCTACTGATTTTGTGTAGTTATTTGGAGGCTAATGTGATCAACTTTGATCGACCATTTGTCAACTACAATATGTCATTTGAAACCAAAAGGTGTATCATCAAATACCAATTCTACAAAAGCCAAAATGTCTGTCTCAAGCCTGCGTGAAGGGTTTGGTGGTGAGTTTCTGAACTGTTAGAGTTAGACCAAGAGTTTAAAGTAATACAGAAAAATATTGGTATTTGAGATCTGAGGCACTGCATATCAGTGCTAGGGGCGTCACTACAGACCCTGGTTCGATCCCGGGCTGTATCACAACCGGCCGTGATCAGGAGTCCCATAGGGCGGCGCAATATTGAATCAGAGTCGTCCGGGTTAGGGGAGCACTGCGTGAAGCCTGAGGGGGTTGTGCTGATTGAACGGATTTGTGACAGCAGGTTAAATGGCGTCCCTTGACAAGGCAAGAGCAAGATGTATGTCAGGAGAAGTGCAGTATTATCAGAAGGAGAGTTACACTCAACGTGATCAAGACGAAGGAGATGATCGTGGACCGCAGGAAAAGGAGGACTGAGCACACCACCATTCTCATCGACAGGGCTGTAGTGGGTCAGTTTGAGAGCTTCAAGTTCCTTGGTGTCCACATCACCAACAAACTAACATGGTCCAAGCAGAGGGCACGACAAAACCTATTCCCCCTCAGGAGACTGAAAAGATTTTGCATGGGTCCTCAGGGTAGCCTAGTGGTTAGAGCGTTGGAAGTTCAAATCCTTGAGCTGACAAGGTACAAATCTGTTGTTCTGCCCCTGAACAGGCAGTTAACCCACTGTTCCTAGGACGTCATTGAAAATAAGAATTTGTTCTTAACTGACTTGCCTAGTTAAATAAAATAAAAATCCTCAAAAGGTTTTACAGCAGCACCATCGAGAGCATCCTGACGGGTTGCATCACTGCCTGGTATGGCAACTGCTCGACCTTCGACCGCAAGGTACTACAGCTTGTACGGCCCAGTACATCACCGGGTCCAAGCTTCCTGCCATCCAGGACCTCCATACCAGGCAGTGTACTGTTCTCTCTGCTCCCGCACAGCACGCGGTACCGGAGTGCCAAATCTAGGTCCAAAAGGCTTCTAAACCACTTCTACCCCCAAGCCATAAGACTCCTGAACATCTAATCAAATGGCTACCCAGACCATTTGCATTGCCCCCCCCCCCCCCCATCTTATTATGCATAGTCACTTTAATAACTCTACCTACATGTACATACTACCTCCATTACCTCGACACCGGTGCCCCCGCACATTGACTCTGTATCGGTACCCCCCTGTATATAGCCCCGCTATTGTTAATTACTGCTGCTCTTTAATTATTTGTTATTCTTATCTTATACTTTTTTTTAGGTATTTTCTTAAAACTGCATTGTTGGTTAAGGCCTTGTAAGTAAGCATTTCAATGTGAGGTCTCCACCTGTTGTATTCGGCGCATGTGACAAATAAAATTTGATTGGATTTGATTTGACTTGTAATACGGAAGAAGAATGGAGGGAAAAAGAGAGGCAGAGGAGGTCTAAGAGAGAGAGGGAGGAAGAGGGTGAGCTTGAGTCGGTAAAAAATGGCGGGAAAAAAAGAGATGGTTTGTTAAAGAAGATTGGTAGAAGGTGTAAACAGAGAGTTGAAGACAGGAGGAGAAATGGAAGTGAATGAGGGCGAAGTATCAGAGGTGGTAGGTGTGGTGAAGTTCTCGGAGCCCGAGGCTTGCACCGAGGGGCAGGATAAAGATGAGTCTGTGACAGTAGGAGGGAAGTTTTTGGAAAAAGTGGACTCTTGCCTTTTGGCTGATCCATTTGAGGTTTCAGGGTGGGTGAAAACAGAGTTGGGTGCTGTGGAATCGGTGAGGGTAACCAGAAGTGGTCTTGTGATAATTATATGTGTTTCTGCTGGTCAGAGGTAGCAAGTGCACCGTGTTAAACGAATGGGGGCAAGAGATGTGAATTGTTCTGCTCTCAAGAAAAGGGCACCATTGAAAGGAGTGATTACTGGAGTAGCGGTAAATGTGAAAGTTGACCAACTGAAGGGGAAGATTCCCGGTGTTTGTGATGCTCGTCGTTTGGTGCGACGCAGACAGGGTGGCGTGAGTGGTGGAACAGAAGAGTCATTGTCTGTTCTTTTGAGTTTTGATGTTGAGTCTTTTCCCGACAAAGTGATGTTAGGATATATAAGTTATCCTGTACGAGATTTTATGCAGACTACATTACGTTGTTACTGGTGTCAAGCTGATGGGCATGTGGCAGCAGTGTGTAGGAGGAAGGATCCTGGGTGTGAGAAGTGTGCAGAAGGGCATGAAACAAAGAAATGTGTAGTATTGGGGAAAGTAGTGGTATGTGTTAATTGTAGGGGTGCCCATGGAGCTGGGGATCAGAAACGTCCCGTGCGAGAGAAGCAGGTTGAGGTTTCCAGGATTAGAGTAGTGCAGAAGTTGTCCTATGCTGAGGCAGTTAAGAAGTAGAGGAAGATGGGTCAAGGGGGGAGGGATCATGAGAGGAAGGGTGTGAGTAGTAGATCTGTACCAGTACAGAGGGATAAACCAACAAGTCATATATGTTTCAGTAAGATTGGATTTTTGGCATTTATAGTAATGGTTATCAACTGTACTGCAGGGATGGAACTAGAAAATAGAGGTTGTGGTGGGAGCTGCAGAGAGGTATTTGGGTGTGCGAGACTTGACATCAGAAGAGTTTTATCTCTTATCTCTTATTCTTATCTGTGTTTTTTTTAACTGCACTGTCGGTTAGGGGCTCGTAAGTAAGCGTTTCACTGTAAGGTCTACACCTGTTGTATTTGGCGCATGTGACTAATAAAATTTGATTTGATTTATGTTGAGTTACAGGGTGTGTTAAGTGGTGGTGTCCCATCCTTTCATGCTGTTGGCCTGAAGTAGGACTAAATAGATGTAAATAGTGGAGTATGGTATTGATTATTATTTTTTGTGAGTGTAGTTTTAGATGGTAGGGTATTTGTTGTATTTTTTGTTGTTGTGGTTGTTGATTAAAAAAAAAATAGGTAAAGTATAAGGGAGTTATACTCCAGTCTAGTAGGTGGCGGTAATGCAACATTTATTGTATGCCAACCTGCCGTTAAATCTCATCGAAGAAGAGGGTCGATTTACTGACGCGGTCCGTTCGGAACAATAAATAGAGCGAACAAGGCTCCTTCCAGTTCACAAGTCTGAGAAGACGCATGAAGAAGTTCTTGCTTCAACAGTGATTGAACGGAACTCCTCTGCCTTCGTCCCGCACTATAGAACATTCCGGATTGATAACGTAACACTTACTTGAACTCTCTTAGTAAAATAATCTAAGAATCTCTATTTTTGTACCGTTAATTTTGATAGAAAATGAAAATAGAGTCTCAGATCCGCCAGAACTATCACGACGATTGCGAAGTTGCAATCAACCGGATGATCAACATGGAGATGTTTGCTTCTTATACCTACACTTCAATGGTAAGGGGACTGTAATTGTTGCTCTACGTAGTATTATTATGCCTGGGCCTAAATATTTTTCTGTACGCCTAGGCAATTAACAGCCTCGAGGTAGACCTATTATTCAAATAAAGCTTATAAATATGCTCTGTTCAATGACATATCTCCTTGACAGGTTAATTAGCAGGTTATCAAGTAGACTAATGAGTTTCCGGATCATATTGCTGTGTCAATCATGCACAGATCCCTCAATGATAGAATGAGTCATGTTTGACATGTTTCTAAACACTTGTCTGTCCACCCAGGCTTTCTATTTCTCCCGTGACGATGTGGCTCTGCCTGGCTTCGCGCATTTCTTCAAGGAGAACAGCGAGGAGGAGCGGGAGCACGCCGACAAGCTACTCTCCTTCCAGAACAAGAGAGGTGGACGCATTTTACTCCAGGACATCACGGTGAGCGCCTGAGCGTCGAAAAAAACACATTTACATTGTATACTGCGCAACATAAAAGAGCATTAACTTCTTCGTAGAGGGTTCTCTGGTAGAAAAGGTTCTTGTCTCAGTTGGAAAGGTTCTACCTGGAACCAAGTGGTTGATCTAGAATCTATGGCAAGAAGTCTAAAGAACCCTTTATAGTCAATCTAGAGCCTTTTCTTTAAAACTGTGAACATAAAGTTTTGGATGAGTAGTCATTCATGTTAATACAGTTCATTGTAAGGCACGCCCTATGTGGCTGCCCTGGTATTAGAGCAAGGTGGCCAGAGGAGAAAATGTCCTGACTGATTAGGCCTGAACACACTGCCTGCATGAGGGGTGTAACTCCATCCACTCTATCCAAACTCTCCCAGTGTTAATATAATACATGCTCACTATTGGTCACGTGCACTGACTACAACAGGTGTACATTTACATTTAAGTCATTTAGCAGACGCTCTTATCCAGAGCGACTTACAAATTAGACTTTACAGTGACATGCGTACTTACGAGCCCATTCCCAACAATGCGGAGTTAAAAGTAAATATTTGCTAAATAAAAAAGGATATGGTAGGCTAGATACAAGTACCCCCGCACTTTCTCTCAGTACAAGGTAGTTGAGAGAATACAGTATGTAGGTAAGGGTGAAGAGTGACTAGGCAATCAGGATATGTGACTGGTGTCAATATGCATGTAGGCTTATGTAGTGTCTGGGGGTATGGCCTAGTGAGTGTGAAATAAGTGGTTTATACACATCTACTCAGACCCCTGTTTGCCTCCAGAACAGCCTGAATTTTTGGGGGGGATGTTCAGAAGGTGTCTGAAACAATCCACAGGGATGTTGGTCCATGTTCACACGCTGAAATCAGGCAGTTGCTGCAGATTTTACGGCGACGTAGTCATGCTGTGAACAGCCCGTTCCATCTCGTTCCAAAGATGCTCTATTGGTTTGAGGTCTTGGGACTGTGCAGTAAACTGAACTCGCTGTTCCAGGCAATGTTTTTCCACTCAATTGCTCACTGGAGTCACTTGTTTTTAGCTGAAAGGAGTGTAACCCGGTGTGGTCGTCTGCTGCAATAGCCCATCCGTGAGAATGATCGACGAGTTGTGTTCTGAGCTGGGTTTCTGGAAACCTTTGGGGTTGCAAGCGCCTTGCTCTATCAACTGAGCCACACCGACCCATATGTGCTTCATATATTCTAGCTTATGTGGTTGTTCATAGTCACTGTTAAAATGACTTCATCTTGATCTTTCTGCATTGGTTCCAATTGTCAGATACACAGATTTAATTGTCTAAACATCTGTTAGTAGTCCCTAACCCTCCTGTGTTCACTCTGTCCTGTGTAGAAGCCAGAAAGTGATGAGTGGGGCAATGGGCTGGAGGCCATGCAGTGTGCTCTGCAGCTGGAGAAGAATGTGAACCAGGCCCTGCTGGACCTGCACAAGATTGCCTCTGACAAGGTTGACCCCCATGTAAGTTATGGTGGAACTGCACATCACATGTATATATCACACAGAATACAGGTACTGTCCCAGTAGATGATTAGGTTGTTGTAGCTCTGATAACTGATGACACAGGATTGTGTGTGACCTGCCTATACACATGTGCAAAATAGTCCACAGATGCACACAATGCAGCTCATGCAGGAGTTACAGCTGCAAACACCTCATTATCTGCCATTACCACCAGGCTCTTGTGTTACTGTATCTACAATAGTCTGTAGTTCTCTTGTCTGACCTGTTTTCCCTCTTTAGCTGTGTGACTTCCTGGAGACCCATTACCTGAATGAGCAGGTGGAGGCCATTAAGAAGCTGGGTGACCACATCACCAACCTCACCAAGATGGATGCTGTCAAAAACAAGATGGCAGAGTACCTGTTTGACAAGCACACCCTGCGAGGCCAGAGCTAAACCACTTCCATCCCCAGGCTACGGCCTCCAGCCTCAGACCAGGACTCCTGGCTTCTCTGATAGATCCTACTGGCTTTGCGTTTATAAGGAGGGTAGAGTGTTAAACTGGTGCAGTGCAACACAGCTGTAACATTGAGGTGTTTTTGTTGACAACACTATTGTATTTTGGAGGCAAGGCATCTTGTAAAACAATAAAAAAATATCACTCGTTTTTCTTTTCTAAGTGTTGACCTGTAGTAACGGATGTTGTAAAAGTCTATTCAGGTTCTTTGCTCCGTCTTACTGAGTATCTCAATTTCCTAGTGATAAATACTGACAATTGTAGACCTTGTGACTGAGGGTCATAACAATGGAAGTTTAACATTTAGAGGACATTACTTTTGACCACAGAGGGCACTATTACAAGATATGTTAAAGACATGTCAAATAAGGGCCCAACCGTTAACTCTACCCCTAAAAGTGAAATGGGTAACTACAGTCAATGTGGACCTTTACTCTGTGTATCTCAAAAGGTCGTCATTAGACGGCCTAGAGGTAAATCAAACCCTTGCGTCCTGCTCGGTAAATCCATATGGCGTATTTCTCTGGTAATGGGAAGATTGGCTCTTACTGACACCAAATTAAATCTTTACTCATTTTGTTTCAGTTGGTAATGCCCAGAAGTTCCCCTACAGCAAACTATGAACTGAATACTCAAAATGGTTATGATTCTACAAGCCTCTCGTTCACAATAAGGGGCTTATTGGAGCTGTCATATGTTTGCAAAGCTACTGGTAATTACCCAAAATTACTAAAGTCTTCTGTCATGAACAGGCAATCTAACTTTGGTAACTCATACTTTAACTGAAAATATTGCTATTTTTCATGTGTACATGGGTTTCTAGGTGATAGACCAGATGGTTGAAGGGGAAAGTAACTTGACATGGTAAAATTTACATTTTTATAAAATAAAGGTAATGGTATCTAATTTGGTTAATATTTAGAGTAATGTTTTGTTTGTCATTCTATTTTAAAGTATATGTTACATGTAAGGCCACAGAGGGCCAGAGATTTGAGGTCTGAAGTACACAAAACGGCCACTAGATGGCACCTGACAAAATGAAATTATCCTTAATTTAGCAACATTAGTTATGGATCCCTATTAGCTGCTGTCAAGGCAGCAGTTACTCTTCACGGGGTCCCGCAAATTAAAGGCAGTTCTATACAATAAAACTAACATTACATTACTAAACAGATTTGACAAAATAGTAAGGGTTTGCACTCAGGCCACTACTCTACTACCACATATCGACAATGCAAAATCCATGTGTATCTATAGTGCATATGTTATTGTGTCTGTGCCTATGTGTCTCTTCACAGTCCCTGCTGTCCCATAAGGTGTATTTGATCTATTTTTAAAATCTTATTTTACTGCTTGAATGAGTTACTTGATGTGGAATAGTAGCCATGTCATGGCTCTATGTAGTACTGTGCACCTTCCATAGTCTGTTCTGGATTTGGGGACTGTGAAGAGGCCTGGTGGCATGTCTTGTGGGGTATGCATTGGTGTCTGAGTTGTGTGCTAGTAGTTTAAACTGAGAGCTCGGGGCATTCAGCATGTCAATACTTCTCACAAATACAAGTAGTGATGAAGTCAATCTCTCTACTTTGAGCCATGAGAGATTGACATGCATCATATTAATGTTAGCTCTGTGTACATTTAAGGGTGAGCCGTGCTGCCCAGTTCTGGGCCAATTGTAATTTTCCTAAGTCCCTCTTTGTGGCACTTGACCACATGACTGGACAGTAGTCCAGGTGAGACAAAACTCGGGCCTGTAGGACCTACCTTGTTGATAGTGTTAAGAAGGCAGAGCAGTGCTTTATTATGGACAGATCTCTCCCCATCTTAGTTACTGTTGTACCAATATGTTTTGACCATGACAGTTTACAATCCAGGGTAACTCCAATAAGTTTAGTCTCCGCAACTTGTTACATTTCCACATTATTCATTACAAGATTTAGTTGAGGTTTAGTGTTTTAATTTTATGTCCCAAATACAATGCCTTTAGTTTTTGAAATTCATGTATTTAGGACTAACTTATTTCTTGCCACCCATTCTGAAACTGAATGCAGCTCTTAAGTGTTGCAGTGATTTCACCTGCTGTGGTAGCTGATGTGTATAGTGTTGAGTCATCAGCGAACATAGACACACAGGCTTCACTCAGCGCCAGTGGTAATTCATTAGTAAATATAGAAAAAGTAAGGGGCCTAGACAGCTGCTCTGGGGAATGCCTGTCTCTACCTAGATTATGTTGGAGAGGATTCCATTAAAGAACAACCTCTGTGTTCTGTTAGACAGGTAACTCTAGATCCACAATATAGCAGGGGATGTGAAGCCATAATACTTACGCTTTTTCCAGCAGCAGATTATGATCAATAACGTCAAAAGCTGCAGAGAAGTGTTTAAAAATATTTTTTTTATGTTTCTGTATTAAATAATTTAACCTTTATTTAACGAGGCAAGTCGGTTACAAACAACTTCTTATTTACAATGACGGCCAACACTGGGCAAATTGTGCACCACCCATTCTCGAGTTTGTTGAGCAGAGGCTGTTTATGTTTTGGTTCTACAAAGCTGTGTCCATAATAACATACAACAATCAATTAATTGCATTCAATATATTTTTCTTCTCTATGCTGCCTGCAGCATGATCTATTTTGCCTGTGCGCATATGACAGACAGTTCTTGGTCGGAGCACATCACCAAAGGATTGCATATTAATCTTCCTGTATAATTCATGCGGCCAGTTGGTCAAACTAAGAACTAATATGAGTCACTCAGAAAAAAACAAATCATGAGTCATGACTCTTGAGTCAGTAAAAAGTTGTTCCAAAAGAATTAATTGTTCTTGAACTGCACGTCATTAGCCAGAGGTGGCACCACAGGGTCCAAGGTGGTGTGGCAAAATGTGTAAGTGTCTTTTCTGGGGCGTAGAGTGTTTCCTGATCTCATGACCTGGTCAGGTTTATCTCTGGGTCCTATTCGTAGGCCATGACAAAATATTATTGTTTTAGGCAGCTTCCCTTTTTGTCTGTGCTATGACTATAGGACTGAGAGTTTTCTTGTCAGGTTATGTGGATTGGAAACACTCCTGGCCTAAGGTGGATCAAACTCTTTCAAACTACCACAAACCTTGCTCTTACTCATTATGAATCTGATACCAAAAGAGCCAGAGACAACAACTTCAATGGACAGCATACTCTTGTGTTTAATTAACTTCCATAGCAGGGATGAGCGTTATGCAAAGAAAAGTTACAATGTCTTTAAATATATATTTCCCTCTATGCATAATGTTAAGCAATAGACAGACAGGTTTAAATTTTATGACATAATACCTATTATTTGTTCATCTGACTACAGTGCTCTTCTACAATTATTCATTCTAGGAGATTTATGAAAGGCAGAGTTACAATGAAGACAGTACACGTTGTAATCACTTTTTTTATGCTCAAGTCATAAAAGCACTAAGCTATTGTTGTCCTGGTCTCCATCTGGTCCACCAGAGGTTTGTTTACTAGGGCTCACTATAGGAACTGATTTCCTGTAAAATCCAATTATTCAATCAATAAATCAACTTCTTTCAACATTTTAATTGAAAATAATATCCCCTTTTCATGAAGTAGATTTTATTGAATGTCATTCATTCTATTGCACTATTCTAACCGAACATGCATTACCAGTTCATATCAGTAGGTGTCACTATACACTAGCTAGTCGAAAAAGACTGATGCAATGATAGCTGCCTGTCTCTGTACATGTGAAAGTTTGGTTGTGTTAGCTAGAATCCATCAATTCATTCTTTCTGCATTAGCCATCTATGTGTTATGGTTGGACAAGTGTGTTTTTTAGCTTTTTTATTTTAAAGACAGTGAAATTTGCACCACAAACATTTGTAAATAACCACCAGAATTGGAATTAAAATAATATGCCAACAAACATTACTGGACTAACCTTTTCAGGAACTTCAATATACCTTGGATTTGGATAGCAGCAAGAGATCGTTTCATCTTTATCCTGTGCCAAACACATTTATTCAGTGAGTCTATTGATAAAAGTCACCTCGTCCGAGAGAGATTTACATGGTTATCAAAACCTCACGCCAAGGTAAGCCAACACGAAACACAGCCCTTATTTTAAGTGTTTCTAAAATCCTCTATGGGAAAAATGAATGGTGGAAAAATGTTTGGAACCATCACCCTGTTTGACGGCTAGGTTTTATAGGTATTATGACACCTCTACTATTAACACATAGAAAGAATCAGGGCAGCTAGGTGTCTCACTTCCGTTTCCGGTGACATGCATTGAAACATGGCTTTATTTTGCAAAATATCTGTGAATTAACAGACTTGTTTTCAAATAATTTTCAACATCACATTCAGGTGTGGGACGTTCACGGTCTAACAAGGAACAATAGCAGGTCTATTTTGCTCCAGCAGCTGGCATATTCTGTCCATTCACAATGAATCTGTGGGAACATGGCGGCTCTCAACACCCGACAACAGAAAGAGGTGATTGTTAGTGAGGAAATTACCCCCGACCAACCCTGTCTGTCTCCAGAAAATAGTACCAGTCAAAAGTTTGGACACAGCTACTCATTCAAGGGGTTTTCTATATTTTACATTGTAGAATAATAGTGAAGAAATCAAAACTATGAAATAACACATATGGAAACATGTAGTAACCAGAAAAGTGTTAAACAAATCAAAATATATTTTATTTTGAGATGCCTTGATGAGAGCTTTGCACACCCTTGGTATTCTCTCAACTAGCTTCATGAGGTAGTCACCTGGAATGCATTTCAAATAACAAGTGTGCCTTCTCTTTCTTTCCTTAATGCATTTGAGCATTAACATCCCCACAGCATGATGCTGCCATAACCATGATTCACTGTAGGGATGGTGCCAGGTTTGCTCCAGACGTGACACTTGGCATTCAGGCCAAAAAGTTCAGTCTTGGTTTCATCAGACCAGAGAATCTTATTTCTCATGGTCTGAGAGTCTAAAGATGCCTTTTGGTAAAATACAAGCGGGCTGTCATGTGCCTTTTACTGAGGAGTGTCTTCCGTCTGGCCACTCTCCCATAAAGGCCTGATTGGTGGAGTGCTGCAGAGATGGTTGTCCTTCTGGAAGGTTCCCCCATCTACACAGAGGAACTCTAGAGATCTGTCAGAGTGATCGTCAGGTTCTTGATCCCCGCCCGGACCAAGGCCCTTCTTCTCCGATTGCTCAGTTTGGCTGGGCGGCCAGTTCTAGGAAGATTCTTAGTGGTTCCAAACTTCTTCCATTTTTGAATGATGGAGGCCACTGTGTTCTTGGGGACCTTCAATGCTGCAGAAATTTTTTTGGTACCCTTCCCCAGATCTGTGCCTCGACACAATCCTGTCTCGGAGCTCTACAAACAATTCCTTGGACCTCATTGCTTGTTTTTTTTGCTCTGACATGCACTGTCAACTGTGGGACCTTATATAGACAGGTGTGTGTGCCTTACCAAATCATGTCCAATCAATTGAATGTACCATAGGTGGACTCCAATCAAGTTGTAGAAATAGCGCAAGGATTATCAATGGAACAGGATGCATCTGAGCTCAATTTCGAGTCTCATGGCAAAGGGTCTGTATACTTATGTAAATAAGGTATTTCTCGTTTTTGCAAAAATGTCTGAAAACCTGTTTTCACTTTGTCATTATGTCGTATTAGGTGTAGATTTATGAGGGGAAAAATGTATTGTATCCATTTTAGAATAAGGATGTAACATAACAAAATGTGGAAAAAGTCAAGGGGTCTAAATTATTTCCAAATGCACTGTATCATACTAAATGGAGGGATACAAATTGACATTCCAAATCCTACAAATTTCCCCTGAGGCCCTTGTGCACAGTCATTTCACAACATTTCTTAATGCAATCCGGGGAGAAACACACTTTGAAAGCAGCTTTCATGGCCACTGTTAAGAGGGAGATCCTAGCTTTCCATTACTACTACATTTATTTCTGCTCTTAAAAATATGTGAACTGCACCATTTTAAAACATGAGTTTTTAGAAACAGCTTGGTTTAGGCGTTACAGGAGGTATATGTGTCACGTCCTGACCAGTAATAGGGGTTATTTGTATTGTAGTTTGGTCAGGACGTGGCAGGGGGTATTTGTTTTATGTGGTTCGGGGTGGTTGGTTGTTTAGAAGGGTGTTTGATTTATTATTTCCGGGTTTTGGGCTATGTTATGTGTTTTGTATTTCTATGTTCATTCTAGTATTAGTATTTCTTTGTTTAGGTCATTGGGCGTTGGACTCTCAATTGGAGGCAGGTGTTTCCTAGTTGCCTCTGATTGAGAGTCCTATATATAGGTATGTGTTTGTGTTGGTAGTTTGTGGGAGGTTGTGCTAGGTATAGCCTTAATGTCCTGTTAGTCAGCATTGTGTTTTGTGTCCGTGTTTATTTTGTTTTTTCCTTCTTTGCCAATTCAATAAAAGAAGATGAGTGCACATAACCCTGCTGCGTTTTGGTCCGACAATGATTTTTCTTTATCATCTGACGAAGAAGATTGTGACAATATGTATACATCAATGCATCGCTTAGCCATTCTAGCATCGTCCAGAGTGGCTTGCCAAGTGGTTGTTAGCAAGCTGACAGCAGGCTAGGTATCAACAGCCAATCCAGAACATGTTGGAAACTATAGTGAACTTCTATTGGTCAATCGTGCCATGATATTGCCGAGTATTAGCATAAACTTCATGGTTTCGTTCTGTAAGCCGGAACAATGGGCAGCATTGAATTCAACGGACACGGTACTGTGCTGAAAAACCAATTGAAAAATGGTAATCACCGCCAGAGGGCTAAATTTATTTTATTTGTATTTTTTATTTAACCGTTATTTGACTAGGCAAGTCAGTTAAGAACAAATTCTTATTTACAATGACGGCCTACCAAAAGGAAAAAGGGACGGAGGCTAAATTACATAAAAATATATGACAAAACACACATCACGACAAGAGAGACAACACAACACGACATAAAGAGACAACATAGCATGGTAGGCAGTAACAGAATTCTGTTGTAACAGATAGGCCTACATTATTCAGTGTTTATACATCCTTGGCTGAGTACCAGTGGAAAGTTTGGGACAGTCAAGTCAGCAATAGCCTATGTTGCCAGCAACAAGATAATGTTTTGAGTTCATGATCTAGCTAATGATTAGCTCACTGGGGTAAATGAAGATGGGCACCCCATGCTACAGGTTATCATGCTTATTGCTAAATAACACACCTGCCAGATAATATGGACCGATATGGTGTTGGGCTCATTTCTAGAAGGGAAAATTATATTTTAGATCGTGTCAGCATAATTTTATTTTCATTCATTTTGGAGTAATAAAATCAGTCTGAAAAGTCCAAAGTAATTAGCCTCTCTGTTTCCAGGTAGACCAATACAATACTTTTATTCATAATAGAATCTTCAGCCTATTAGGACTGGATATGAATTCCTATACAAGGTATGGGTCCCATTATGTCTGGCGAAAACCAAACACTGCATTCCACAGTAAGAACCTCATACCAACGGTCAAGCATGGTGCTGGATGTGTGATGGTTTGGGGATGCTTTGCTGCCTCAGGACCTTGATGATTTGCCTTAACAGAAGGAACCATGAAATCTGCTCTGTATCAGAGAACTCTACAGCAGAATGTCAGGCCATCCGTCTGTGAGCTGAAGCTGAAGCGCAGCTAGGTCATGCAGCAAGACAATGATCCAAAACACACAATCAAGTCTACAGTCATGGCCAAAAGTTTTGAGAATGACACAAATATTAATTTCCACCAAGTTTGCTGCTTCAGTGTCTTTAGATATTTTTTGTCAGATGTTACTATGGAATACTGAAGTATAATTACAAGCATTTCATAAGTGTCAAAGGCTTTTATTGACAATTACATGAAGTTGATGCAGAGTCAATATTTGCAGTGTTAACCCTTCTTTTTCAAGACCTCTGTAATCTGCCCTGGCATGCTGTCAATTAACTTCTGGGCCACATCCTGACTGTTTGCAGCCCATTCTTGCATAATCAATGCTTGGAGTTTGTGGGTTTTTGTTTGTCCACCCGCCTCTTGAGGATTGACCACAAGTTCTCAATGGGATTAAGGTCTGGGGAGTTTCCTGGCCATGGACCCAAAATATTGATGTTTTGTTCCCCGAGCCACTTAGTTATCACTTTTGCCTTATGGCAAGGTGCTCCATCATGCTGGAAAAGGCATTGTTCGTCACCAAACTGTTCCTGGATGGTTGGGAGAAGTTGCTCTCGGAGGATGAGTTGGTACCATTCTTTATTCATGGCTGTGTTCTTCAACAAAATTGTGAGTGAGCCCACTCACTTGGCTGAGAAGCAACCCCACACATGAATGGTCTCAGGATGCTTTACTGTTGGCATGACACAGGACTGATGGTAGCGCTCACCTTGTCTTCTCCGGAGAAGCTTTTCTCCAGATGCCCCAAACAATCGGAAAGGGGATTCATCAGAGAAAATGACTTTACCCCAGTCCTCAGCAATCCAATCCCTGTACCTTTTGCAGAATATCAGTCTGTCCCTGATGTTTTTCCTGGAGAGAAGTGGCTTCTTTGCTGCCCTTCTTGACACCAGGCCATCCTCCAAAAGTCTTCGCCTCACTGTGCGTGCATGTCCAATGAAGCCTTCTTCATAAAAATTGAACCGCTCTCCTTGAAGTTCTTGATGATCCAATAAATGGTTGATTTAGGTGCAATCTTACTGGCAGCAATATCCTTGCCTGTGAAGCCCTTTTTGTGCAAAGCAATGATGACGGCACATGTTTCCTTGCAGGTAACCATGGTTGACAGAGGAAGAACAATGATTCCAAGCACCACCCTCATTACGAAGCTTCCAGTCTGTTATTCGAACTCAATCAGCATGACAGAGTGATCTCGAGCCTTGTCCTCGTCAACACTCATCACTGACATGATGTCAGCTGGTTCTTTTGTGGCAGGGCTGAAATACAGTGGAAATGTTTATTTGGGATTCAGTTTATTTGCATGGCAAAGAGGGACTTTGCAATGAATTGCAATTCATCTGATCACTCTTCATAACATTCTGGAGTACAGTATATGCAAATTGCCATCATACAATCTGAGGCAGCAGACTTTGTGAAAATTAATATTTGTGTCATTCTCAAAACTTTTGGCCACGACTGTACATGAAAATTGATTTGGAATGGCCTAGTCAAAGTCCAGACCTAATCCCAATTTAGATGTAGTGGCAGGACTTGAAATGAGCAGTTCATGCTTGAAAACCCACAAATTACGCTGAATTAAAGCCGTTCTGAATGCAAGAGTGGGACAAAATTCCTCCACAGCAATGTGAGAGACTGATCAACAACTACAGGAAGCATTTGGTTGCAGTCGTTGCAGCTAAAGGTGGCAATACCAATTATTGAGTGTAAGGGGGCAATAACTTTTTAACACAGGGGAATATGGTGTTGCGTAACTTGGTTAATTAAATAGATAAAATTAAGTATCCATTCTTTTGTTATTTGTAAACTCATGTTCCCTTTATCTAATATTATGTTTTGGTTGAAGATCTGATAACATTCAGTTACAAAAACGTTGAAAAATAGAGAGAATCAGAAAAGGGGAAATACTTTTTTTATATAAACACTGAGTGTATAAAACATTAAGAACAACTTCCTAATATTTCATTGCAAACGCCCCTTTTTCCCTCAGAGCAGCCTTCTACAGGGATGCTGGCCCATGTTGACTCCAATGCTTCCCACAGTTGTGTTAAATTGGCTGGATGTCCCTATGGGAGGTGGACCATTCTTGGTACACACGGAAAACTATTGAGTGTGAAAAACCAAGTGGTTTGGTGGTGATTTTCTAAACTGTTAGTTAGACCAACAGTTTAAAGAAATATTGGATAATATTGTTATTTGAGTTGTGATTGTGGTATATTGGCCAAATGATCAGGAAAGTTGTTGGTGTATTATACCTCCAACATTCATCAGAATCAACCATATTACAGTTATTTGTTTAAACATGCCTTAGTAAGTTACATAGTATATGATACTGCTGTTTTCTCATTCTTCCCTTTTTTTCCCTGGTCTCAGCACATTTTCGCCCACTCACCACGGTCAAGTCTGTTTACACAGTCATGAGACCGAGACTCCTTCCACCATTGTCACGGTGATAGCAGAAAAGAATGGCCTTCAGGCCAAAGATGGTGGGTAATTGAAGGCAGTTCACTCAGGCCTTTTACCATTGTATGCTTAAGGGGGCGGGGTTCTCCATAGACACCAATGCGATAGCGGTCTGCTTAGTCCTTGACTTCCATTGAAACAGAACCATTGAGGGAGTGGAACATCTCGCTTCCTCTTCTGTCTCTGCTTGAGACTCCAGAATGCTGAGTCACAATGACAAGGCAGAAATACAGCCAGGGCAGAGCCTGAGTCATTCCATACTGTAGTAGAACCAACAGGAGGTTATGACAGGAGGACTGGGAAGGAGGGAGGGAAATAAGAATAGAGGGGGAGGGGGAAAGAGTACAGACTAAAAACGCTGTGTCACCCTTCAGAACTTCAAAAGAAAGAGTTCTGTAACGGTTAATAATTGACAGTGTTACTATCACTTCTGTTTATAACTTTAACAAGAACATTCTTAGTTTTTACAGTAAAACTGTAATGCTAAGAGATGGATAAAAATGTACAGGGTGGGTACCTGGAGGAAAATGGGGGAGGGTCATGCTTTTCAATTTCAGTCAAGAGGACGGTTCAGAATTTTTTAAATCTAGTCCAGGGGAGGGTCATGTAATTTGTAATTATAGAAATTTCAATATTTCTCAGCGTTTTAGAATTTGTTGCTTATTAGGCTATATATCTATGTATGCCTGATTCCACCCGGTTCTCTGCTGGAAATGCAATATGAAGTATGCATATAGGCTATTTAGCGTGGTCTCAATCAAATGATTCATAGCCTATAGGCTATAGGCTATGAAGTGCATGCTCAGAGAAGCACAGAGCAAAGTTATATTTCTAAGATAGCTGCTGGGATCGCGTAAATAAAACTAGACTGCATTACACACTGCAATGGATATTCCAACCCTAAGGCCTGTTCTGCCCTTGCTGATCAAAACCTTTTTTTGTGCTGCCTAACCAATCCTGTGGTGTGTAGGCCTACAGTGCAGTTCAGGAGGAGAGTCAAAGAATTCTTCAGAAAATTGTTTTTTATTAGGCGAGTCCAAAAAATGCAGTATCTTGCACGTAGACTAGCCTATAGCCTATGTTCTGTTCAGTTTGAGAAGGAGAGCATTTGAGGACCGGAGGTCAACTTTGATAGCTTGCTACTACTATAATTGATTTTAAGAAAAACAATATGTTTCTCGCCCATGATGTACCGCCGCTGGAGGTTCTGGACTGCGGGCCGCCGCTGAAGACTCTGGACTGCGGGCTGTCGCTGGAGGGTCCGGAAAGTGGCCGTCGCTGGAGGTTCCGGACTGCGGCCCGTCTCAGGAGGTTCCGGACTGCGGCCCGTCTCAGGAGGTTCAAAAAATATAAATATATATGTCCCCCCACATCTAAAACCAAAGTTGCGCCCCTGGTAATAATAGTGGGAGGGAGCAATAGGGAGAGAGGGGGAGGGGGAAAGAGTACAGACTAAAAACGCTGTGTCACCCTTCAGAACTTCAATAGAAAGAGTTATGTAATGGTTAACCATTCACAGTATTACTTACTGTTTATAACTTTTTGCGGCTAGTCACATGATGGACCCGGTCGTGACCGTAACAACAAGTAAAAAAAATAATAACAGACCGAGATGAAGAGGTCAAGGCGAGAGCATTTACTCTGCCCAAAATCTGTCCGCGTGAGATAAGGACATTTATGTGTGGAGGTATATAACAGAGTGTCAAATTACTTAAGGATTTTGATCGAATAGAAGTTTCGTAATGGTTAAGCTTTTACAAAAGCTTTTACAAACGCCGACACATATATTATATGTTGATGCACGTTGTACTCCGGCAACTTTGAGAAAAACGACGTTTAGTTGTGCGTGTTATTTACACGCGTACCTGCCCTCTCATTGGTTATAATCTTGCCTGTCTTCAATCGTTGAGCACATGTATTTCCATTGTTAGAGTGGTCACTCGTCTCTCTTGTTAATATAATAAATAATCTTAGCTTTAGGTCATGAGGTGTATGAGTGGGCTCGTCGTCAAATGATCCGCCTAGTTCCTGTTGAAATTCTAAAGGTGATTGGCTACGCTCTGTGAGGGTGGATTTCACTGACGCGTTCCGTTCGGAACAATAAATAGAGGGAACAAGGCTCCTTCCACTTCACAAGTCTGAGAAGACGCATGAAGAAGTTCTTGCTTCAACAGTGATTGAACGGAACTCCTCTGCCTTCGTCCCGTTATTATAGAACATTCCGGATTGATAACGTAACACTTACTTGAACTATAGTAGCAAAATAGTCGAAGGAACTTTATTTTTGTACATTTCATTTTGATATAAAAGAAAATCTGCCAAGATGGAGTCTCAGATCCGCCAGAACTATCACCACGATTGCGAAGCTGCCATCAACCGGATGATCAACATGGAGATGTTTGCCTCCTACACCTACACTTCAATGGTAAGGAGTCTACCAAGATGACCGTTTTGTTGATCTACCTGTGTATTATTATTCCTGGGCCTAAATGCCATTTTTCACCTGACTTTTCTACAGGCCTAGACAATTAAAGAACCAAGAAATGTAACTCCCTCTAGTTCATATTTGAGTTTTACTTTGTTAAGAACTTTCAGGTAGATATAGCATTCAAATGAAGCCGGGAATCTATCCTACCTTGGACAGAGCGCGTAACAACTCCTTGACGGGTTAATTGTCAGGTTACCAAGTAGACTACAGGCTAGACTGATTCATGCCTTTGTCATCACGTTTAGTTGCCACAACAAGAACATAATGCTGTTATGTTTTTTTTCTATTAAACAGTTTTATATTTATCCACCTAGGCTTTCTATTTCTCCCGTGACGATGTGGCTCTGCCTGGCTTCGCGCATTTCTTCAAGGAGAACAGCGACGAGGAGCGGGAGCACGCCGACAAGCTACTCTCCTTCCAGAACAAGAGAGGTGGACGCATTTTACTCCAGGACATCAAGGTGAGCCCCTGAGCATCTAAAAACACATTTAGATTGTAGACTGATAGAAATGTCTTTACTCCATGGAGTGTCTACAGCATTAAGTTTATCTAGAGAACCTGGAGTAGTCCTGAACATACTGTCTCTAACCACTGAACTGACAGTGTGAGGGGTGTTACTCTGTTCACTTTATCCTAACCTTAATGTCTGCTAGTAGTCCCTAACACTTCTGTGTTCACTCTGTCCTGTGTAGAAGCCAGAACGTGATGAGTGGGGCAATGGGCTGGAGGCCATGCAGTGTGCTCTGCAGCTGGAGAAGAATGTGAACCAGGCCCTGCTGGACCTGCACAAGATTGCCTCTGACAAGGTTGACCCCCATGTAAGTTATATTGGAACTGCACATACCATGTATTTATCACATAGAATACAGGTACTGTCCCAGGAGATGAGCAGGTTGTTGTAGCTCTAACTAATGACACAAGATTGTGTGACCTGCTTCACACACACACAATAGTCCACTGATGCACACTAGACACACAATGCAGCTAATGCCTAAGTTTGCATAAGGGGTGGCAGGTTGCCTAGTGGTTAGAGCGTTGGTCCAGTAACAAAGGTTGCTGGATTGAATCCCCTAGCTGACCAGGTAAAAATGTTCTGCCCCTGAAGAAGGCAGTTAACCCACTGTTCCACGTTAGGATCTCATTGTAAATAAGAATTTGTTCTTAACTGACTTGCCTTGTTAAAAAAGCTGGAAACACTCTGCACTTATGCCATTACCACCAGGCTCTTGTTACTGTATCTACAATATTCTGTTATTCTCTTGTCTGACCTGTGTTTTCTCTCTTTAGCTGTGTGACTTCCTGGAGACCCATTACCTGAACGAACAGGTGGAGGCCATTAAGAAGCTGGGTGACCACATCACCAACCTCACCAAGATGGATGCTGTCAAAAACAAGATGGCAGAGTACCTGTTTGACAAGCACACCCTGGGAGGCCAGAGCTAAACCACTTCCATCCCCAGGCTACGGCATCCAGCCTCAGACCAGGACTCCTGGCTTCTCTGATAGATCCTACTGGCTTTGTGTTTAGAGGGAGGGGAGAGTGTTAAACTGGTGCAGTGCAACACAGCTGTAACATTGAGGTGTTTTTGTTGACAACACTATTGTATTGGAGGCAAGGCATCTTGTAAAACAATAAAAAGAAAAAGCATTGACTTGTAATGGATGTTGTAACAGTCTATTCAGGTTCTTTGCTCCGTCTTACTGAGCATCTCAATACCCAGTGATAAATACTGACAGTTGTAGAACTACTAGTGACTGAGGGTCATAACAATAAAAATTTAACATGAGGTTTATAAAGGACATTACCTGTCACCAGAAGGCACTAGTAAAATAAATGTTAGACATGTCAATTAAGGGCCCAACTGTCAACGTTTTACCCATAAGTGGGTAACTAGTCAAGGTGGACCTTCACTCAGCATCTCAGGTCATTAGACGACCTAGAGGTAAATCAAAACCTTGCTTCCTGCTCGGTAAATCCAAATGGCGCAATTCTCTAGTGATGGTGAAGTTTGGCTCTTACTGAAACACAACTAAATCTTTACTCATTTTGTTTCAGTTGGTAATGCCCAATAGTTCCCCTACAGCAAACTATGAACTGAATTCTCAAAATAGTAGTGATTCTACAAGCCTCTAGATCACCATAACCGGCTTATTGGAGCTGTCATAAGGTTGCAAAGCTACTGGTAATTTACCAAAATTACTGAAGTCTTCTGTAACAGGGAATCTAACTTCGGTAATTTATACTTTAACTGGGAATATTGCTATTTTTCATGTGTCCATATAGTGCATGGGATTCTAGTGGATAGACCAGATGGTTGAAGGGGAAAATAACCTTAAAGTGTTTTATCAGCAGTGGCATTTTCTATAATGGCTACTCATCCATTTTTCTTTACACAACTGCCACCAACATTTACAACCATGAAATATTGACATGGTAAAAATATTTTTCACTTTTTTTTAAATTAAATGTGATAGCATTCTTTAAGTTGGTTTACATTTAGGGTAATGTTTTGTGGCTTTGTCATTCTATTTTAAAGTATATTTTACATGTGATAAGGCCACAAGGAAGGCCAGAGAGTTGTGATAATTTGAAGTATCCAAAAAGGCCACTAGATAGCACCTGACTAAATGACATAACTTGACATTTACCAACATTTCTTTATGGATCCCTATTAGCTGCTGTCAAGGCAGCAGTTACTCTTCATGGGGTCCAGCAAATTAAAGGCAGTTCTATACAATAAAACTAACATTACATTACTAAACAGATTTCACAACACATTAAGGGTTTGCCCTCAGGCCACTTCTCTACTACCACATATCTACAACACAAAATCCATGTGTGTGTCTATAGTGCATATGGTATTGTCTGTGCCTATGTGTCTCTTCACAGTCCCATAAGCTGTATTTTTATCTAGTTTTTAAATCTTATTTTACTGCTTGAATGAGTTGCTTGATGTGGAATAGTAGCCATGTCATGGCTATGTACATTTTTAAATTTTAGTCATTTAGCAGACACTCTTATCCAGAGCGACTTACAGTAGTGAATGCATACATTTCATACGTTATTTTTTTTCTTCCCGTACTGGTCCCCCGTGGGAGTCGAACCCACAACCCTGGCGTTGCAAACACCATGCTCTACCAACTGAGCCACACAGGACCAGTACTGTGTAGTACTGTGCACCTCCCATAATCTGTTCTGGACGTGGGGACTGTAAAGAGACCTGGTGGCATGTCTTGTGGGGTATGCATTGGTGTCTGAGTTGTGTGCTAGTAGTTTAAACTGACAGCTCGGTGCATTCAACATGTCAATACTTCTCACAAATACAAGTAGTGATGAAGTAAATCTCTCCTCTACTCTGAGCAATGTGAGATTGACATGCATAATGTTAGCTCTCTGTGTACATTTAAGGGTGAGCCGTGCTGCTCACTCAGTTCTGGGCCAATTGTAATTTTCCTAAGTCCCTCTTTGTGGCACCTGACCACACGACTGGACAGTAGTCCAGGTGCGACAAAACTAGGGCCTGTAGGACCTACCTTGTTGATAGTGTTAAGAAGGCGGAGCAGTGCTTTATTATGGACAGATCGCTCCCCATCTTAGTTACTGTTGTATCAATATGTTTTGACCATGACAGTTTACAATCCAGGGTAACTCCAATAAGTTTAGTCTCCTCAACTTGTTACATTTCTACATTATTCATTACAAGATTTAGTTGAGGTTTAGTGTTTTAATTTTAGGTCCCAAATACAATGCCTTTAGTTTTTGACATTCATGTATTTAGGACTAACTTATTTATTGCCATCCATTCTGAAACTGACTGCAGCTCTTAAGTGTTACAGTGATTTCAACTGCTGTAGTAGCTGATGTGTATAGTGTTGAGTCATCAGCGAACATAGACACACAGGCTTCACTCAGCGCCAGTGGCAGGTCATTAGTAAAGATAGAAAAAGTAAGGGGCCTAGACAGCTGCTCTGGGGAATGCCTGTCTCTACCTAGATTATGTTGGAGAGGATTCCATTGAAGAATACCCTCTGTGTTCTGTTAGACAGGTAACTCTAGATCCACAATATAGCAGGGGATGTGAAGCCATAATACTTACGCTTTTTCCAGCAGCAGATTATGATCAATAACGTCAAAAGCTGCAGAGAAGTGTTTAAAAATATATTTTTTATGTTTCTGTATTAAATAATTTAACCTTTATTTAACGAGGCAAGTCGGTTACAAACAACTTCTTATTTACAATGACGGCCAACACTGGGCAAATTGTGCACCACCCATTCTCGAGTTTGTTGAGCAGAGGCTGTTTATGTTTTGGTTCTACAAAGCTGTGTCCATAATAACATACAACAATCAATTAATTGCATTCAATATATTTTTCTTCTCTATGCTGCCTGCAGCATGATCTATTTTGCCTGTGCGCATATGACAGACAGTTCTTGGTCGGAGCACATCACCAAAGGATTGCATATTAATCTTCCTGTATAATTCATGCGGCCAGTTGGTCAAACTAAGAACTAATATGAGTCACTCAGAAAAAAACAAATCATGAGTCATGACTCTTGAGTCAGTAAAAAGTTGTTCCAAAAGAATTAATTGTTCTTGAACTGCACGTCATTAGCCAGAGGTGACACCACAGGGTCCAAGGTGGTGTGGCAAAATGTGTAAGTGTCTTTTCTGGGGCGTAGAGTGTTTCCTGATCTCATGACCTGGTCAGGTTTAACTCTGGGTCCTATTCGTAGGCCATGACAAAATATTATTGTTTTAGGCAGCTTCCCTTTTTGTCTGTGCTATGACTATAGGACTGAGAGTTTTCTTGTCAGGTTATGTGGATTGGAAACACTCCTGGCCTAAGGTGGATCAAACTCTTTCAAACTACCACAAACCTTGCTCTTACTCATTATGAATCTGATACCAAAAGAGCCAGAGACAACAACTTCAATGGACAGCATACTCTTGTGTTTAATTAACTTCCATAGCAGGGATGAGCGTTATGCAAAGAAAAGTTACAATGTCTTTAAATATATATTTCCCTCTATGCATAATGTTAAGCAATAGACAGACAGGTTTAAATTTTATGACATAATACCTATTATTTGTTCATCTGACTACAGTGCTCTTCTACAATTATTCATTCTAGGAGATTTATGAAAGGCAGAGTTACAATGAAGACAGTACACGTTGTAATCACTTTTTTTATGCTCAAGTCATAAAAGCACTCAGCTATTGTTGTCCTGGTCTCCATCTGGTCCACCAGAGGTTTGTTTACTAGGGCTCACTATAGGAACTGATTTCCTGTAAAATCCAATTATTCAATCATTAAATCAACATTTTCTTTGAAAATAATATCCCCTTTTCATGAAGTAGATTTTATTGAATGTCATTCATTCTATTGCACTATTCTAACCAAACGTGCATTACCAGTTCATATCAGTAGGTGTCACTATACACTAGCTAGTCGAAAAAGACTGATGCCATGATAGCTGCCTGTCTCTGTATATGTGAAAGTTCTGGTTGTGTTAGCTAGAATCCATCAATTCATTCTTTCTACATTAGCCATCCATGTGTTATGGTTGGACAAACATGTTTCTTTTTCCTTTTAAAGACAGTGGAATTTGCACGACAAACATTTGTAAATAACCACCAGAGGTGGAAATAAAATAATATGCCAACAAACATTACTGGACTAACCTTTTCAGGAACTTCAATATACCTTGGAATCGGTTAGCAGCAGGAGATCGTTTCATCTTTATAAAGTGCCAAACACAATTATTCAGTGAGTCTATTGATAAAAGTTACCTTGTCCGAGAGAGATTCACATGGTTATCAAAACCTCACACCAAGGTAAGCCTACACGTCTCACTTCCGGTTCCTGTGACATGCATTGAAACATGGCTTTATTTTGATAAATATCTATGAATTAACAGACTTATTTTCAAATCATTTTCAACATCACATTCAGGTGTGGGACGTTTCTAACAAGGAACAATAGCAGGTCTATTTTGCTCCAGCAGCTGGCATATTCTGTCCATTCACAATTAATCTGTGGGAGCATGGCGGCTCTCAACACCCGACAACTGAAAGAGGTGATTGTTAGTGAGGAAATTATCCCCGACCACCCCTGTCTCAGTCTCCAGAAAATAGTACATGTCAAAAGTTTGGACACAGCTACTCATTCAAGGGTTTTTCTTAATGTTACATTGTAGAATAATAGTGAAGACATCAAAACTATGAAATAACACATATGGAATCATGTACTAACCAAAAAGTGTTAAACAATCAAAATATATTTTATTTTTGAGATTCTTCAAAGTAGCCACCCTTTGCCTTGATTACAGCTTTGCACACTCTTGGCATTTGTGCATTAAGGTAGGGGTGGTATACAGAATATAGCCCTATGTGGTAAAAGACCAAGTCTATATTATGGCAAGAGCAGCCCAAAAAGCAGAGAAACGACAGTCCATCATTACTTTAAGACATGATGGTCAGTCAACAACCCAACCTCAACCCAAAAAACAGATAAAGCAACACCTCACGGCACAACGCCTCTCACTTATCTGACCTAGATAGTTTGTGTGTATGCATTGATATGTATAATTTTAATGATAGGTTTATTTGAACAGTGAGAGACAGAATAACAACAAAAAAATCCAGAAAAACGTATGTCAAAAATGTTATAAATTGATTTGCATTTTAATGAGGGAAATAAGTATGACCATGCCTCAGAACTACCTGGCCTGAAGACTCCCCAGTCCACCTGGTTGTGCTTCTGCTCCAGTTTCTGCTGTTCTGCCTGCAGCTATGGCCTGTTCACCTGACATGTTACCTTATCCCGGGACCTGTTGTTTCGTTTCTCCTCTGTCTCTATCGACCTCTCAACCTTTGAATGCTCAGCTATGACAAGCCAACTGACATTTACTCCTGAGGTGCTGACCTGTTGCGTCCTCTATAACCACTGTGATTATTAATTGCACCTGCTGGTCACCTATGAACGTCTGAACATCTTAAAGAACCATCTGGTCTTAATGGCCATATACAGTGCATTCAGAAAGTATTCAAACCCCTTGACTTTTTACACATTTTGTGACTTTAAAGCCTTATTCTAAAACTGCTTAATTGTTTTTTCCCCCTCATCAGTATACACACAATACCCCATAATGGCACAGCAAAAACAGGTTTTCAGACATTTTTGCAAATCTATATGAAAATAAATAAATACGGAAATATCACATTTACATAAGTATTCAGACCCTTTACTCAGAACTTTGTTGAAGAACCTTTGGCAGTGATTACAGCATGGAGTGTTCTTGGGTATGACACTACAAGCTTGGCACACCTGTATTTGGGGTGTTTCTCCCATTCTTCTCTGCAGATCCTCTCAAGCTCTGTCAGGTTGGATGGGGAGCGTCGCTACACAGCTATTTTCAGTTATCTCCAGAGATGTTCGATCGGGTTCATGTCCGGGCTCTGGCTGGGCCACTCAAGGACATTCAGAAACTTGTCCCGAAGCCACTCCTGCGTTGTCTTGGCTGTGTGCTTAGGGTCGTTGTCCTGTTGGAAGGTGCACCTTCGCCCCCAGTCTGAGGTCCTGAATGCTCTGGAGCAGGTTTTCATCAAGGATCCTTCTGTACTTTTCTTTGTTCATCTTTCCCTCGATCCTTAGTAGTCTCCCAGTCCCTGCCGCTGAAAAACATTCCCACAGCATGATGCTGCCATCACCATGATTCACCGTAGGGATGGTGCCAGGTTTCCTCCAGACGTGACACCCTGCATTCAGGCCAAAGAGATCAGTCTTGGTTTCATCAGACCAGAGAATCTTATTTCTCATGGTCTAAGTGTCACGCCTTGATCTGTTTCACCTGTTCTTCCGATTATCTCCACCCCCTCCAGGTGTCAATAATTTTCTCCAGTGTATTTATCCCTGTGTTTCCTGTCTCTCTGTGCCAGTTCGTAATGTCAAGTCAACCAGCGTGTTTTTCCCGTGCCCCTTCTTTTTCTTATCTCTCTTTTGCCAGTCCTCCTGGTTTTGACCCTTGCCTGCCCTGACTCTGAACCTGCCTGACCTGACCTGACCTCGAGCCTGCCTGCCACTCTGTACCTCCTGGACTCTGACCTTGTTATGATCTTTTTGCCTGTCCACGACCATTCTCTTGCCTGCCCCTTGGATACTAATAAATATCAGAGACTCAAACCAACTGCCTCCCGTGTCTGCATCTGGGACTCGCCCTGTGCTCTTATACTAAGAGTCCTTCAGGTGCCTTTTGGCAAACTCCAAATGGGCTGTCATGTGCCTTTTACTGAGAAGTGGCTTCTGTCTGGCCACTCTACCATAAAGGCCTGATTGGAGCTGCAGAGATGGTTGTCCTTCTGGAAGGTTCTCCCATCTCTACAGAGGAACTAACCCCCATAATAAGATAGATTGTTTTGTTGTTGTCAATATTCTGAATAAATATTGTAATCACTGTTCTGCAACATATGCTTCAACAATTAATGTATTTGCTGTGCTAGACCTAAGGGATAATGTAAGCTTCATAATTAATATTTTATCTTCAAAATCTAGAAAACCATGCCAGATTGCTAACTAAATTAGCCCTAAAGCATTTAATATAGCTATAGAACAAAACAAAAATATGTTTGGAGATTTGTATTACACATTTATGAATGATCTAATGTTAGCATTAAACAATCAAGGCCTTTAAACACTTGTTTGACTATAATTGTACAAATGTAACGCCTTTTATGGTGTCTGACGGAGTTGACATAAATCCACTTAGTTGCATTTAATGAACAAATAGTTTGTTCCTTTACATGGTGTTAATAGCTGATACTTTGGTCTGTCAAAATATAAACTTCACATTTTGTTAATATTAAGAGAAATATTTGTAGAAAAAAAGTTGATTGTCCCATCTTTTCAGAGTCCCTGAGCTCTAATATAGTGAATTCTTCCTCTCTGCCCATGGCAAAAAAATCCATAGATTGTAGCTACACTAGATATGATATAACCAAAGATTGTTGTTATCCAGCATTTCTGGACATTACAGGTTTGCCTAATCAAAACACTGCAATAGATTCTACAACTAACCTGGTATTGGCTGTACTCTCTTGGTTCCCAATTCTGGAAACCAGTTATCTTAAACGTCCGTTTCCAGTTGCAGGTGGTTCTAGAAATACCAGAGAAAACACAGATGATAGTAAATAAATATATCTTTCTGAGTTATCCCTAGTGTTTGTGCATTTGTCTGTTGCCTTTTCTTTGCAGGTTTTGCTCAAACTCAAACTCAACCACTTTTTCTATAATCCTGCAGATTCATTATCATTCTCCAATGCCTCCAATATTACGCATGCCTACCCATCATGGTATTGGGCAACTGCTGACACTTGAGAACTCATCTGGTTTAGAAATCAAACTGTGGTTCTCTTATTGCAGACCAAATTTTATACATTTTCCCCAGTTGTTTTTTAGAGAACATTGTATTGCAAGGTATTGTTACGGCTTGGTAATTGTGGAGGAGGAATGAGGCGCAGGAAGCAGCGAACACAGGGTAGTGGTGTTTTTAATATACACTCACACAAAAAAACAAATGTTCCCAAACACAGGGGAGAAAATACATACGGCGTCCAACAACGTCGACACGAACACAAGCCGTCTCACAAGAAACAATCATTAATCCCGCACGAACAGGAGCGGGCCAGCTAAACTAAATAGCCCCTCTAATGGCTAATTGACCACAGGTGTCACAAAATAAAAAAAGGGAAAAGCAAAAGGGAATCGGTGGCAGCTAATAGGCCGGTGACGACGACCGCCGAGTGCCACCCGAGCAGGAGGGGGCGCCACCGTCGGTGGGAATCGTGACAGTACCCCCCTCCTGACGCGCGGCTCCCGCAGCGCGCTGATACCGGCCTCGAGGTCGACCTGGAGGGCGAGGCGCAGGGCGATCCGGACGGAGGTGGTGGAACTCCCTCAACCTTGATGGGTCCAGGACGTCCGCCGCCGGCACCCAGCACCTCTCCTCCGGGCCGTACCCCTCCCAGTCCACGAGGTACTGTAGGCCCCTTGCCCGGCGTCGCGAGTCCAGAATGGCCCGTACGCTGTACGCCGGGGACCCCCCGATGTCCAGAGGGGGCGGAGGGACCTCCGGCACCTCATCTTCGTGAAGGGGACCAGCTACCACCGGCCTGAGGAGAGACACATGAAACCAGGGTTTAATACGGTAATAGGAAGGGAGTTGCAACCGATAACACACCTCGTTTATCCTCCTCAGGACTTTGAAGGGCCCCACACACTGCGGCCCCAGCTTCCGGCAGGGCACGCGGAGGGGCAGGTTCCGGGTCGAGAGCCAGACCCTGTCTCCCGGTGCGAACACGGGCGCCTCACTGCGGTGGCGGTCAGCACTCCTCTTCTGCCGTGCACTGGCCTCCTTTAGTGAGTCCTGGACGGCTCTCCAGGTCTCCTTGGAGTGCTGGACCCAGTCCTCCACCGCAGGAGCCTCGGTCTGACTCCGGTGCCATGGTGCCAGGACCGGCTGGTAACCTAACACACACTGAAAGGGTGATATGTTAGTAGAGGAGTGGCGAAGTGAGTTCTGGGCTAACTCAGCCCAGGGAATATACCTCGCCCACTCCCCTGGCCGGTCCTGGCAATACGACCTCAGGAACCTGCCCACCTCCTGGTTCACCCTCTCCGCCTGCCCATTGCTCTCGGGGTGATAACCGGAGGTCAAACTGACCGAGACCCCCAGCCGCTCCATAAACGCTCTCCAGACCCTGGATGTGAACTGGGAACCTCGATCAGAGACAATGTCCTCCGGCACCCCGTAGTGCTGGAAGACGTGGGTAAATAGGGCCTCCGCAGTCTGCAGGGCCGTAGGGAGACCGGGCAATGGGAGGAGACGGCAGGACTTAGAGAACCGATCCACAACCACCAGAATCGCCGTGTTCCCCTGAGAGGGGGGAAGATCTGTCAGGAAGTCAATGGACAGGTGCGACCATGGTCGTTGTGGAACGGGGAGGGGCTGTAACTTCCCTCTTGGTAGATGCCTAGGAGCCTTACTCTGGGCACACACCGAACAGGAAGAGACATAGGACCTCACGTCCTTAGCTAAGGTGGGCCACCAGTACTTCCACCTTAGACTCCCCACTGTCCTCGCCTCACCAGGATGACCCGCAGTAGGTAGTGTGTGCGCCCACCGAATCAAACGATCACGAACACCGAGCGGCACATACATGCGCCCCACGGGCACCTGCGCAGGCGCAGGTTCCAACACCAATGCCCGCTCGATGTCCGCGTCCACCTCCCATACCACAGGTGCCACCAGCCTAGACGCTGGAATGATGGGAGTTGGATCGATGGGCCGGTCCTCTGTGTCATAGAGACGGGACAGTGCGTCGGCCTTAGTATTTAGGGAACCCGGTCTATAGGAGATGGTAAACCTAAACCGGGCGAAGAACATGGCCCACCTCGCTTGACGTGGATTCAGTCTCCTCGCTGCCCGGATGTACTCCAGGTTTCGGTGGTCGGTCCAGATGAGAAAGGGGTGTTTAGCCCCCTCAAGCCAGTGCCGCCACACCCTCAAAGCTTTAACCACTGCTAGCAACTCCCTGTCCCCCACATCGTAGTTACGCTCCGCCGAACTGAGCTTCTTCGAAAAGAAAGCGCAGGGGCGGAGTTTCAATGGCGCACCCGAGCGCTGTGATAGCACGGCACGATAGAAGGCATGGAATCAGCGGGCCCAGCAGCCAAGGTCCTGAAGTCCAGCGCGAAGTCCTGGGCACTCCTCGTCTCCTGCCTGAGGTGGAACAGCCGTTCACCCGCCGCTCTTCCTTCCGGAGGGTGGTCGAACACGGCCCGAAAGTGGCGGGTAGTGAACTCCGGGTAGTGGTTCCTCGCCGAGTCTGGACCGTTCCAGACCGCATTAGCCCACTCCAGAGCTCGGCCCGTCAGGCAGGAAACGAGGGCACTCACGCTCTCCTCCCCCGTGGGAGCAGGTCTGACGGTGGCCAGGTACAGCTCAAGCTGGAGCAAAAACCCCTGGCACCCAGCCGCCGCCCCATCGTACTCCCTCGGGAGCGCCAGACGAAGCGCGCCAGAGCCAGACGTCACGGGAGGCGAAGATGGCTGTATCGGGGGAGGTGGAGGTGGAGAGAGGATACCACTTCTCTCCCATCTGTCCATCCTCTCCATCATCTGGTCCATTGCCGATCCGATGCGATGGAGGACTGTCGTGTGGTGGAGTACGCGTTCCTCCATCGAGGGCAGAGGAGTGGCCGCTGCTCCCGCTGATTCCATGCCTTCTATCGTGGTGCGGGATTCTGTTACGGCTTGGTAATTGTGGAGGAGGAATGAGGCGCAGGAAGCAGCGAACACAGGGTAGTGGGGTTTTTAATATACACTCACACAAAAAAACAAATGTTCCCACACACAGGGGAGAAAATACATACGGCGTCCAACAACGTCGACACGAACACAAGCCGTCTCACAAGAAACAATCATTAATCCCGCACGAACAGGAGCGGGCCAGCTAAAAAAATAGCCCCTCTAATGGCTAATTGACCACAGGTGTCACAAAATAAAAAAAGGGAAAAGCAAAAGGGAATCGGTGGCAGCTAATAGACCGGTGACGACGACCGCCGAGCGCCACCCGAGCAGGAGGGGGCGCCACCGTCGGTGGGAATCGTGACAGGTATGCTACAGTATATGTGTAGGATATGCTGTGTTGGCTAATTTGCATATGCAACTTCGTTCTTAAACGTACATTCTAGCATACATGACACACACATCTTTCTATCTAAACGCTTTTGCTTGGCTTTCTACGTAAAGTATATGATTGAATGTATCTTCAAGCCTGCAGCTTGTTACTTGAAAAGAGACATAAATCAGGTCAAAACATGACAGCAACAAAAATGTCACTGAAAGATAGCTAATGAAACACAAGCCTCATGAGCAGGCAAATTGACATTTACAGTAGCAGGCTAGGCTAGTCAAACTAACATCGGATAGCTTAAAAAAAAAAAATGGCTAAATGGTGAACGGAGTTACCTCTTCATAGGACAATTTGTATTGCATGCTGAATATTTCAAGTGCACTCAAAAACAGATGTTGATCTTATTTCAGTCTTTGGGAGTTCATCAAACACATACAGCAAGCAGTTTGAGTTTTCAGACCTCATTTGAGACTGTGTTTACATCCTAGATAGAAGCAGTGTTAAACTGTTATTTTTATGAGAAAATGTGCAAATCAAATCAAATTTATTTATATAGCCCTTCGTACATCAGCTGATATCTCAAAGTGCTGTACAGAAACCCAGCCTAAAACCCCAAACAGCAAGCAATGCATGTGAAAGAAGCACGGTGGCTAGGAAAAACTCCCTAGGAAAAACTCCCTAGAAAGGCCAAAAACCTAGGAAGAAACCAGGCTATGAGAGGTGGCCAGTCCTCTTCTGGCTGTGCCAGGTGGATATTATAACAAAACATGGTCATGGTGTTAAAATGTTCATAAATGGTCAAATAATAATAATCATAGTAGTTGTCGAGGGTGCAACAAGCACGTCCGGTGAACAGGTCAGGGTTCCATAGCCGCAGGCAGAACAGTTGAAACTGGAGCAGCAGCATGGCCAGGTGGACTGGGACAGCAAGGAGTCATCATGCCAGGTAGTCCTGAGGCATGGTCCTAGGGCTCAGGTCCTCCGAGAGAAAGAAAGAAAGAGAGAAAGAGAGAATTAGAGAGAGCATATTTAAATTCACACAGGACACCGGATAAGACAAGAGAAATACTCCAGATGTAACAGACTGACCCTAGCCCCCCGACACATAAACTACTGCAGCATAAATACTGGAGGCTGAGACAGGAGGGATCAGAAGACACTGTGGCCCCATCCGATGATACCCCCGGACAGGGCCAAACAGGCAGGATATAACCCCACCCACTTTGCCAAAGCACAGCCTCCACACCACTAGAGGGATGTCTCCAACCACCAACTTACCGTCCTAAGACAAGGCCGAGTATAGCCCACAAAGATCTCCGCCACGGCACAACCCAAGGGGGGGGGGGGGCGCCAACCCAGACAGGAAGACCACGTCAGTGACTCAACCCACTCAAGTGACGCACCCCTCCCATGGACGGCATGGAAGAACACCAGTAAGCCAGTGACTCAGCCCCTGTAATAGGGTTAGAGGCAGAGAATCCCAGTGGAGAGAGGGGAACCGGCAAGGCAGAGACAGCAAGGGCGGTTCGTTGCTCCAGCCTTTCCGTTCACCTTCACACTCCTGGGCCAGACTATACTTAATCATAGGACCTACTGAAGAGATAAGTCTTCAGTAAAGACTTAAAGGTTGAGACTGAGTCTGCGTCTCTCACATGGGTAGGCAGACCATTCCATAAAAATGGAGCTCTATAGGAGAAAGCCCTACCTCCAGCCGTTTGCTTAGAAATTCTAGGGACAATTAGGATGCCTGCGTCTTGTGACCGTAGCGTACGTGTAGGTATGTACGGCAGGACCAAATCGGAAAGATAGGTAGGAGCAAGCCCATGTAATGCTTTGTAGGTTAGCAGTAAAACCTTGAAATCAGCCCTTGCCTTAACAGGAAGCCAGTGTAGGGAGGCTAGCACTGGAGTAATATGATCACATTTTTTGGTTCTAGTCAGGATTCTAGCAGCCGTATTTAGCACTAACTGAAGTTTGTTTAGTGCTTTATCCGGGTAGCCGGAAAGTAGAGCATTGCAGTAGTCCAGCCTAGAAGTAACAAAAGCATGGATTAATTTTTCTGCATCATTTTTGGACAGAAAGTTTCTGATTTTTGCAATGTTACGTAGATGGAAAAAAGCTGTCCTTGAAACAGTCTTGATATGTTCTTCAAAAGAGAGATCAGGGTCCAGAGTAACGCCGAGGTCCTTCACAGTTTTATTTGAGACGACTGTTCAACCATCCAGATTAATTGTCAGATTCAACAGAGGATCTCTTTGTTTCTTGGGACCTAGAACAAGCATCTCTGTTTTTTCCGAGTTTAAAAGTAGAACGTTTGCAGCCATCCACTTCTTTATGTCTGAAACACAGGCTTCTAGCGAGGGCAGTTTTGGGGCTTCACTAAACCAGGCCAGAACTTGTCCATGTAGACCAATTTGGGTTTCCAATCTCTCCAAAAGAATGTGGTGGTCGATGGTATCAAAAGCAGCACTAAGATCTAGGAGCACGAGGACAGATGCAGAGCCTCGGTCTGACGTCATTAAAAGGTCATTTACCACCTTCACAAGTGCAGTCTCAGTGCTATGATGGGGTCTAAAACCAGACTGAAGCGTTTCGTATACATTGTTTGTCTTCAGGAAGGCAGTGAGTTGCTGCGCAACAGCTTTTTCTAAAATTTTGGAGAGGAATGGAAGATTCGATATAGGCCGATAGTTTTTTATAATTTCTGGGTCAAGATTCGGCTTTTTCAAGAGAGGCTTTATTACTGCCACTTTTAGTGAGCTTGGTACACATCCGGTGGATAGCGAGCCGTTTATTATGTTCAACATAGGAGGGCCGAGCACAGGAAGCAGCTCTTTCAGTAGTTTAGTTGGAATAGGGTCCAGTATGCAGCTTGAGGGTTTAGAGGCCATGATTATTTTCATCATTGTGTCAAGAGATATAGTACTAAAACACTTTAGTATCTCCCTTGATCCTAGGTCCTGGCAGAGTTGTGCAGACTCAGGACAATGGAGCTTTGGAGGAATACGCAGATTTAAAGAGGAGTCCGTAATTTGTTTTCTAATGATCATGATCTTTTCCTCAAAGAAGTTCATAAATGTATTACTGCTGAAGTGAAAGCCATCCTCCATTTGCGAATGCTGCTTTTTAGTTAGCTTTGCGACAGCATCAAAAAGACATTTCGGATTGTTCTTATTTTCCTCAATTAAGTTGGAAAAATAGGATGATCGAGCAGCAGTGAGGGCTCTTCGATACTGCACGGTACTGTCTTTCCAAGCTAGTCGGAAGACTTCCAGTTTGGTGTGGCGCCATTTCTGTTCCAATTTTCTGGAAGCTTGCTTCAGAGCTCGTGTATTTTCTGTATACCAGGGAGCTAGTTTCTTATGACAGATGTTTTTCGTTTTTAGGGGTGCAACTGCATCTAGGGTATTGCGCAAGGTTAAATTGAGTTCCTCGGTTAGGTGGTTAACTGATTTTTGTCCTCTGACGTCCTTGGGTAGGCAGAGGGAGTCTGGAAGGGCATCAAGGAATCTTTGGGTTGTCTGAGAATTTATAGCACGACTTTTAATGCTCCTAGGTTGGGGTCTGAGCAGATTATTTGATGCAATTGCAAATGCAATAAAATGGTGGTCCGATAATCCAGGATTATGAGGAAAAACATTAAGATCCACAACATTTATTCCATGGGACAAAACTAGGTCCAGAGTATGACTGTGGCAGTGAGTAGGTCCAGAGACATGTTGGACAAAACCCACTGAGTCGATGATGGCTCCGAAAGCCTTTTGGAGTGGGTCTGTGGACTTTTCCATGTGAATGTTAAAGTCACCTAAAATTAGAATATTATCTGCTATGACTACAAGATCCGATAGGAATTCAGGGAACTCAGTGAGGAATGCTGAATATGGCCCAGGAGGCCTATAAACAGTAGCTATAAAAAGTGATTGAGTAGGCTGCATAGATTTCATGACTAGAAGCGCAAAAGACGAAAACGTCATTGTTTTTTTTTTTTTGTAAATTGAAATTTGCTATCATAAATGTTAGCAACACCACCGCCTTTGCCGGATGCACGGGGGGTATGGTCACTAGTGTAACCAGGGGGTGAGGCCTCATTTAACACAGTAAATTCATCAGGCTTAAGCCATGTTTCAGTCAGGCCAATCACATCAAGATTATGATCAGTGATTAGTTCATTGACTATAACTGCCTTGGAAGTGAGGGATCTAACATTAAGCAACCCAATTTTGAGATGTGAGGTATCACGATCTCTTTCAATAATGGCAGGAATGGAGGAGGTCTTTATACTAGTGAGATTGCTAAAGCGAACACCGCCATCTTTAATTTTGCCCAACCTAGATCGAGGCACAGACACGGTCTCAATGGGGAAAGCTGAGCTGACTACACTGACTGTGCTAGTGGCAGACTCCACTAAGCTAGCAGGCTGACTAACAGCCTGCTGCCTGGCCTGCACCCTATTTCATTGTGGAGCTAGAGGAGTTAGAGCCCTGTCTATGTTCGTAGATAAGATGAGAGCACCCCTCCAGCTAGGATGGAGTCCGTCACTCCTCAACAGGCCAGGCTTGGTCCTGTTTGTGGGTGAGTCCCAGAAAGAGGGCCAATTATCTACAAATTATATCTTTTGGGGGGGGGGGGGGGGGGGCAGAACACAGAAGAATTGAAGGTGCCAACACATTTTATAGTTATTATAAGAATGTTTTACTGTCAAATATAAAAATCTGCTCCTCCCTCGATGGGGATCGATCAACTTCACGTTTTTCGGCTTCTGCCCACAACTTATAGGCTACTGCATATTTGAATTAATACTTGAGAGAGTAGCCCACCATTCACATTCTATTCCATATGCTGAGCCATAGGCCTATCCAAACCTTTACACTCAATGTAGTTGGTCCAAAGTTGGCATCACGACACTCACTTTAATTTCACTTTCACTACAACAAAGTAATCAGCCTCTGTTTTCAGGTAGACTAACACAATACTTGTTAAATTTTATTCATGATAGAATCTTCAGCTTATTAGGACTGGACATGATTCCCTTTACAACCATGTATGTATGTATACTTTTAATGAATTGATACTGCAATTAAATTGTGTAATCATGTCAGCAGTTTCTTGACTTTGAGTGCCTCGACTCCTTTTAAGTTAATTGAGAATTAGACATTATTAATTTTGTGCCATAGTCTGGTCTAGTAGTAATGAGGTGTTTAGTCCCAGGATCCTTAGCTTAGTGATGAGCTTTGAGGGAATTATGGTGTTGAACGCTGAGCTGTAGTCAATGAATAGCATTCTCACATAAGTGTTCCTTTTGTCCAGGTGGGAAAGGGCAGTGTGGAGTGCAATGGAGATTGCATCATCTGTGGATCTGTTTGGGCGGTATGCAAATTGGAGTGGGTCTAGGATTTCTGGGAAAATGGTGTTGATGTGAGCAATTACCGGCCTTTCAAAGGACTTCATGGCTATGGACCTGAGTGCTATGGGTCTGTAGTCATTTAGGCAGGTTGCCTTTGTGTTCTTGGGCACAGGGACTATGGTGGTCTGCTTGAAACATGTTGGTTTTACAGACTAAATTCCTCTACCTTTCTGTCACCCCCCTCTCATTCATAACATGATATCTCAACGAAGAGAGAGAAAATACTAATATATACTGCTCAAAAAAATAAAGGGAACACTTAAACAACACATCCTAGATCTGAATGAAAGAAATAATCGAATTAAATATTTTTTTCTTTACATAGTTGAATGTGCTGACAACAAAATCACACAAAATAATCAATGGAAATCTAATTTATCAACCCATGGAGGTCTGGATTTGGAGTCACACTCAAAATTAAAGTGGAAAACCACACTACAGGCTGATCCAACTTTGATGTAATGTCCTTAAAACAAGTCAAAATGAGGCTCAGCAGTGTGTGTGGCCTCCACGTGCCTGTATGACCTCCCTACAACGCCTGGGCATGCTCCTGATGAGGTGGCGGATGGTCTCCTGAGGGATCTCCTCCCAGAGCTGGACTAAAGCATCCGCCAACTCCTGGACAGTCTGTGGTGCAACGTGGCGTTGGTGGATGGAGCGAGACATGATGTCCCAGATGTGCTCAATTGGATTCAGGTCTGGGGAACGGGCGGGCCAGTCCATAACATCAATGCCTTCCTCTTGCAGGAACTGCTGACACACTCCAGCCACATGAGGTCTAGCATTGTCTTGCATTAGGAGGAACCCAGGGCCAACCGCACCAGCATATGGTCTCACAAGGGGTCTGAGGATCACATCTCGGTACCTAATGGCAGTCAGGCTACCTCTGGCAAGCACATGGAGGGCTGTGCGGCCCCCCAAAGAAATGCCACCCCACACCATGACTGACCCACCGCCAAACCGGTCATGCTGGAGGATGTTGCAGGCAGCAGAACGTTCTCCACGGCGTCTCCAGACTCTGTCATGTCTGTCACGTGCTCAGTGTGAACCTGCTTTCATCTGTGAAGAGCACAGGGCGCCAGTGGCGAATTTGCCAATCTTGGTGTTCTCTGACAAATGCCAAACGTCCTGCACGGTGTTGGGCTGTAAGCACAACCCCCACCTGTGGACGTCGGGCCCTCATACCACCCTCATGGAGTCTGTTTCTGATCGTTTGAGCAGACACATGCACATTTGTGGCCTGCTGGAGGTCATTTTGCAGGGCTCTGGCAGTGCTTCTCCTGCACCTCCTTGCACAAAGGCGGAGGTAGCGGTCCTGCTGCTGGGTTGTTGCCCTCCTACGGCCTCCTCCACGTCTCCTGATGTACTGGCCTGTCTCCTGGTAGCGCCTCCATGCTCTGGATACTACGCTGACAGACACAGCAAACCTTCTTGCCACAGCTCGTATTGATGTGCCATCCTGGATGAGCTGCACTACCTGAGCCACTTGTGTGGGTTGTAGACTCCGTCTCATGCTACCACTAGAGTGAAAGCACCGCCAGCATTCAAAAGTGACCAAAACATCAGCCAGGAAGCATAGGAACTGAGAAGTGGTCTGTGGTCCCCACCTGCAGAACCACTCCTTTATTGGGGGTGTCTTGCTAATTGCCTATAATTTCCACCTGTTGTCTATTCCACTTGCACAACAGCATGTGAAATGTATTGTCAATCAGTGTTGCTTCCTAAGTGGACAGTTTGATTTCACAGAAGTGTGATTGACTAGGAGTTACATTTGTGTTGTTTAAGTGTTCACTTTATTTTTTTGAGCAGTGTATATGAAGAAATTAGTAATTTCAAGACCATGTACTACCCATACATGGTGAAGGGAACATAAATATAATAATGGGTTTTGACATTGGTGGTGACTTTCTGAACTGTTATAGTTAGAGCAACAGTTTAAAGTAATACAGAAAAATATTGGTATTTGAGTTCTGATTGACTACATTGACAACTTTTTCAGGAAAGTTGTTGTATTTTCCCTTCAATTGACCAGAAACAACCATTCACAGCTATTTGTTTAAAAATGCCTTAGCACAATATGTGTAAATTACATAGTAACTTAAATAGTATAGTATATGTTCCTGCTGTTCTCTCCTTTTTCCTTTTCTTCTAATCTGGTATCAGCTGGTCTTCATCCATTCATCACCCCTCATGTCTGTTTCTGCAGTCACGAAACCCCACTTCCTGCCACCATTGTCACTGTGATAACAGAACAGAACTACCTCGAGACCAAAGATGGTGGATAAATGAAGATAGTTCACTCAGGCCGTTTACCACTGTCTGCTTGAGGAGGTGGCTCCTTAAAAACCTGTTACGGCTAGACGTTCCGCGAGCGGACAACATCCGGTGAAATTGCAGAGCGCAAAATTCAAATTAAATTATTCGAAATATTTCACTTTCATTAAATCACAAGTGCAATACACCAAAATAAAGTTTAACTTCTAGTTAATCCAGCCACCGTTTCAGATTTCAAAAAGGCTTTACGGCAAAAGCAAACCATGTGATTATCTGAGGACAGCACCCCACCATACAAACACATGAAAATCATATTTCAACCAAGCAGGTGCGACACGAAAGTCAGAAATAATGATATAATTCATGCCTTACCTTTAAAGATCTTCTTCTGTTGGCACTCCAATATGTCCCAGAAACATCACAAATGGTCCTTTTGTTCGATAAACTCCTTTTTTATATCCCCAAAATGTCAATTTATTTGGAGCATTTGATCCAGAAAAACACCGGTTCCAATTTGCCCAACATGACTACAAATGATCTAATAAGTTACCTGTAAACTTGGTCCAAACATTTCAAACAACTTTCCTAATCCATCCTTAGGTATCCTAAAACGTAAATAATCGATAAAATTTAAGACGGAATATACTGTGTTCAATTACATTTTACATTTTAGTCATTTAGCAGACGCTCTTATCCAGAGCGACTTACAGTAGTGAATGCATACATTTCATTTCATACATTTTTTTTTCTGTGCTGGCCCCCCGTGGGAATCGAACCCACAACTCCGGCGTTGCAAACACCATGCTCTACCAACTGAGCTACAGGGAGCGGATAAAATCAAAGTGGAGCGAGCTCCAGGTCTCGCTCCCCAAACAAAAGAGTCCACTTGGCTTGACACTCATTCTGAATAGCCGTACTTCTTAATTTCTCAAAGGAAAACATCAACCTATATCTAAAGACTGTTGACATCTAGTGGAAGCCATAGGAACTGCAACCAGGTGCTTCATTAATCCAGTTTCCCATAGAAAACCAATAGGATGGTTTGTCCTCGGGGTTTCACCTGCCAAATAAGTTAATTTATACTCACAGACATTATTTTAACAGTTTTAGAAACCTTAGAGTGTTTTCCATCCAAATATACCAATTATATGCATACCCTAGCTTCTGAGCCTGAGAACCAGGCGGTTTACTTTGGGAACGCTTTTTCATCCGGACGTGAAAATACTGCCCCATATCCCAAATAGGTTTTAAGCAGACAACAATGCGATAGTGGTCTGCTTAGTTAATTGACTTCCATTGGGTGGGAAAATGAAGGAGTGGGCTGTCTCGCTTCTTCTTCCGTCTCTGCTTGAGACTACAGAATGCTGAGTCACAATGACAAGGCAGAAAAACAGCCATGGCAGAGCCTAAGTCAGTCCATACTGTAGTAGAACCAACAGGAGGTTATGACAGGAATAAGCGGGGGCGCAAATTTCACTGGGGACAGGGGGACATGCATTTTTAACCCCCCCCCCCCAAGTTTTATCATTGGAATGTGTTACAGAACAAGGCAACGGTGTGCTTTAGGACCATGCGGATAACTCCGAGCAGTCGGGTAGGCTGTTTGCAGTGTTTATTCGACCCCCCCAAAATATAAATATATATGTCCCCCCCACATCTAAAACCAAAGTTGTGCCCCTGGAAAAAATAGTGGGAGGGATCAATAGGGAGAGAGGGGGAGGGGGAAAGAGTACACTCTAAAAACACTGTGTCAACCTCCAGAACTTCAATAGAAAGAGTTTTGTAATGGTTAACCATTTACAGTATTACTTACTCTTTATAACTTTGTGCGGCTGGTCACATGATGGACCCGGTCGTGACTTTAACAACTTAACACAGCTTCTCGGGGTTGAACATTACAGAAAAGATTTGCATAAAAAAATTAAGACAATTCTTTGTCAATTTCAATTTTAATGCTATGCTTGCACTTCTGCAAAAATAAGGTCACTTAGAACAACCTGGACTCAGGGGTAGACGTAACATAGTAAACGCAAATTCCAGATACTCCAATTAGTATGACATGTTTCTTATGTATGTATTAATTTGTGGATGTCCATCATCCATTTCATATTATATTTTACCAATTGTAAGTCGTATTATATGTTACGAATTGCTAAACACAAGATATGTTAAAAATTCCAATTTGTTGTGGCTAACGTTAGCTCGGTGGCTAGGTGCTAATGTTAGCTAGGTGGCTAAAGTTAGCTAGGCTAGGGGTAAGGGTTTAAGGTTAGGTCTAAGGTCAAAGTTAGGAGTTAGGTTAAATGGTTACGGTTAGGGTCAGGGGAAGGGTTAGCTAACATGCTAAGTAGTTGCAAAGTAGCTAAAAAGTAGTAAATCATTGTAAAGTTGCAAATTAGCAAAAAAAGCTAAAGTTGTCTGTGATGAGTTACAAGCAACCATTGGGATGCTAGACGTTCGCGTTATATGCTCACCCAAACTTATCCTTTAAGCATGACACATAATTTAGTCAAAAAGTGATGTCCCTTTTCGCAAAAAAAAGGAATGCCAAGTATGTCACAGCCCTTTTAGTAACACCGGTTTAAGCATGAGTCTACTGTCACTCCCAAAGTCTGAAGAGGCTTCGACTCATTGTCTCCAAAACTTTGTTTGCGCTCATAATGAAAACATTACGCTATAAAGTGAGGTTCAGTCTAAAACAGTTGCTCAAAGTAACAGAGAGCAGGGCACATACTTCAAGGACTATCTATGTTGAAGACCCTTACCCCCATTTGAAGCAGCTTCATAATTTTTCAACAAACAATGAACCTAGATAGTAGCTGTGACAAACTGATAGAGCCTGTTTTGGCATACATTTTAGGAAAAAGGGGGTCCTGTTCTCAAACAACTGGAGAAGAGGCACTACCTTACATACTAGGCCAGGAAAGACCAGGGGCTGTATAAATCAGTGGAGGCTGGGGGGAGGAGCTTCCCCGTCCATGTAATGTTATTCAATGTGATCGAAAAGGCTAAACTGATCCTAAATCGGCACTCTTACTCTGAGAGGCTTGATGCATACTGCCCCAGAAGACCTAAGCTGTGTTTGAATACCCATACTAACATACTGTATACTACATACTTAATGAGTACATACTGCATACTATATACTATTAGTTCATAGGGTTCCCGAATGGCGCAGCGGTCTAAGGCACTGCAACTCAGTGCAAGCGACGTCACTATAGTACTTGAAAATAAGAATTTGTTCTTAACCTGTTGAGGACAGACGTTCCACTAGCGGAACCCTGTTCCGCCTGCGGAACCCCTAGCCAACAGCCAATGGCATCGCACGGCGCAAAATACAAAACCAACTAAAATACCACAATTCAATTTTCTCAAACAATCAACTATTTTACACCATTTTAAAGATAAGACTCTAGTTAATCTAACCACATTGTCCGATTTCAAAAAGGCTTTACAGCGAAAGCAAAACATTAGATTATGTTAGGAGAGTACATAGACACAAATAATCACACAGCCATTAGCCAAACAAGCATAAATGTCACATAAACCCAAACCACAGCAAAATGCAGCACTAACCTTTGATGATCTTCATCAGATGACAATCCTAGGACATTATGTTATACAATACATGCATGTTTTGTTCAATCAAGTTCATATTTATATCAAAAACCAGCTTTTTACATTAGCATGTGATGTTCAGAACTAGCATACCCACCGAAAACTTCTGGTGAATTTCCAAAATTACTCATGATAAACATTGACAAAATACATAACAATTATTTTAAGAATTATAGATACAGAACTCCTTTATGCAATCGCTATGTTCGATTTTAAAATAGCTTTTCGGCGAAAGCACATTTTGCAATATTCTGAGTACATAGCTTGGCCATCACAGGCTAGCTAATTTGACACCCACCAAGTTTGGGGCTCACTAAACTCAGACTTACTATTAGAAAAATTGGATTACTTTTGCTGTTCTTCGTCAGAATGCACTCCCAGGACTTCTCCTTCAACAACAAATGTTGTTTTGCTTCCAAATAATCCATAGTTATATCCAAATACCTCCGTTTTGTTCGTGCATTCAGGTCACTATCCGAAGGGTAACGCGCGAGTGCATTTCGTGACAAAAATATTCAAAATATTCCATTAGCGTACTTCGAAGCATGTCAAACGCTGTTTAAAATCAATTTTTATGCTATTTTTCTCGTAAAATAGCGATAATATTCCAACCGGGCAACGTTGTATTCATTCAAAGGCTGAAAGAAAAAAATGGAGAAGTCTCGTGAACGCGCATCTCAAACTCACCGTCCCCAGGCTGACCACTTACAAACAGAGCTGTTGGACTTTTCCCAGAGAAAGCAGACACCCCATTCCACTTTCTGGCGGCTTTAGAGAGCCAATGGAAACCTTAGAAAGTGTGACGTTACAGCACAGATGCTGTAATGTCGATAGAGATGCAACAGAAGGACAACAAATTGTCAGACAGGGCACTTCCTGAATGGAATCTTCTCAGGTTTTGGCCTGCCATATGAGTTCTGTTATACTCACAGACACCAGTCAAACAGTTCTAGAAACTTTAGAGTGTTTCCTATCCAAATCTACTAATTATATGCATATTCTAGTTTCTGGGCAGGAGTAGTAACCAGATTAAATCGGGTACGTTTTTTATCCGGCTGTGAAAATACTGCCCCCTATCCCAAAGAAGTTAACTGACTTGCCTAGGTTAAATAAAGGTTACATTTGAGTATACTGTAAAAGAACTGTAAACTTTTAGTTGACCTTACTAGCACTTTGATTGTCTACCAGAAGCTGATGCTGTTGATATGCAACCTCTTGCTAGCTTGTTAGCATAACAAATTACTAGCTAGACATCATACGATTTCAGATGTGTTTGTAAATTCAATCTGGAGTGCCAGAGTACGCTCTGGGCGTTTGTAAATTCAGAGCGTTGTCAGATTGTCCGTTCATAAATTCAAAGTGTTTTGCTCTCTGAGCATTCAGAGCCCATACTGGACGCTCTGGCCGAGGAGTAGGGTTCATCCAAGCGTTCTGACCTCACAATGGCAGTCAAGCACCCAAGCTAACTGGCTAACTTTGGCTAGCTTGCTAGCTACTTCCAGACACAAATGAGAGAACACTTCACTCTGACCATTTTACTCACCCTAGCAGAGCTGGTTAGGCTGCTTTCATGTTATCCAGAGCATTGGTGACTGTAACTGTGGTGCTGGCAACAATTGAATTACTCTTTTTTTGCAGACATTTACTGACACCGGTTATATTCAATGGGTGTTACGTTTGTAAATTCATCAATTAATCTGCGCTTTGGCACACTCAGATGAGAGTGCTCTGAAATCGGAGTAGATAGCCAGAGCAAATTAACTATGTCCATTGAGAACGAACAATGACTATGCCACTTAGCTAAGCCTGATCTCTTAATAGCCAACTAAATTTATGTTAGGTAGCTAGCTAACATAACGGTACATACTACTGTAATGATATGCTATGCGGTTCGTAAGTATAGCGTTGCTAAAGAATTGTAACGTAACTTATTTGAAAATTAATTACATCGCTGAACATTTTCTTAACATTTGTCATAGCTAGTTAAAGCAATGCAATTGTATTCACTCTCGTCGGACTTCAGCTGCATATTTTCCGACATTTTCTTAAAATCTGAAACCGTTGGGAGGCCACGCCCGTTTTCTGAAGAATTGCATTATGGGCCTTGAAAGCACGGAAATAATGTCAATTTTGGCTAATTTAGTACGACATCCGGGAACTTCTGGCATACTAACTATATCCATACTATGACCAATAACCATACTACATACTCCACTTACATCACAAATAGTATGGTTAGTGCAGTTAGTATGAGTATTCGAACACAGCTCTAGTTCTTATGAATACCAGTGATGTTGCAAATACAGGGATGTATTGAACAATAACCCAGCACCCTGAAAGCACCCTGTCAACAGTTGTGGAAGATCAGGTCATGTGAACTGAAGTTCTTAGGAAGGTTACTTTATTACTGTAGTCTTTGATTTTCATTAGCTGTAAAAAAAATTCCACTTCACAGTTTTAGCTTAATAACCCATGTATTGTTAGATTTATGTAGCTACTGATTTTGTGTAGTTATTTCTAGGCTAATGTAATCAACTTTGATATACCATTTGTCAACTACAATATGTCATTTGAAACCGAAAGGTCTATCATCAAATACCATTTCTACAAAAGCCAGCCTTTCTTTCTCTGTCCACTACTGTATTCCCATACATCATACTGAAAATTGAATTAATATGAAAAAAGTGTGATAAACCCTACATTTTTTTTTTTTTTACTGCATTCTGGAAAAGGTACATAATTAAGCTACATGTGCTATTGAAACATGTACTCTTAGAGAATGAAACAGAAGTTTACAGAACTGCGTCTCAAAGTTCCATTCCTTTTATATCCTAAATCAAATGTAGACATAGACTATTTATCAATTAGCCCAATATTAGAATGTGTTCAAATTCTTCCTATTTTCTTCTAAGGATATAACACACACACCTTTTTCAACAATAAGCGCTGTAGTTAGACCTCCACTGTAGCATTGCTTTTGACTGATACTACCGCTTTAGTTGTTTCCAATAAAATGTTACTTTGTAATAAACAAAGTTTAAAAAAAATTAACAGACAAAGATGAAGAGGTCAAGGCGAGAGCATTTACTCCGCCCAAAATCTGTCCGCGTGAGATAAGACCATTTATGTGTGGAGGTATATAACAGAGTATCAAATTACTTAAGGATTTTGATCGAATAGAAGTTTCGTAATGTTTAAGCTTTTACAAAAGCTTTTACAAACGCCGACATGTATATTATATGTTGATGCAAGTTGCATTCCGGCAACTTTGAGAAAAACGACATTTAGTTGTGTGTGTTGTTTACAAGCGTACCTGCCCACTCATTGGTTAGAATCTTGCCTGTCTTCAATCGCTGAACACATGTATTTCCATTGTTAGAGTGGTCACTCGTCTCTCTTGTTAATATAATAAATAATCTTAGCTTTGGGTCATGAGGTGTATGAGTGGGCTCGTCGTCAAATGATCCGCCTAGTTCCTGTTGAAATTCTAAAGGTGATTGGCTACGCTCTGTGAGGGTGGATTTCACTGACGCGTTCCGTTCAGAACAATAAATAGAGGGAACAAGGCTCCTTCCACTTCACAAGTCTGAGAAGACGCATGAAGAAGTTCTTGCTTCAACAGTGATTGAACGGAACTCCTCTGCCTTCGTCCCGCACTATAGAACATTTCGGATTGATAACATAACACTTACTTGAACTACAATAGCAAAATAGTCTGAGAAACCCTATTTTTGTACCTTTCATTTAGATATAGAAGAAAATCTGCCAAGATGGAGTCTCAGATCCGCCAGAACTATCACCACGATTGCGAAGTTGCAATCAATCGGATGATCAACATGGAGATGTTTGCCTCCTACACCTACACTTCAATGGTAAGGAGTCTACCAAGATGACCGTTTTGTTGATCTACCTGTGTATTATTATTCCTGGGCCTAAATGCCATTTTTCACCTGACATTTCTACTGGCCTAGACAATTAAAGAACCAAGAAATTTAGCTCCCTGAAGTTCATATTTGAGTTTTTACTTTGTTATTAAGAGCTTTCAGGTAGATATAGCATTCAAATGAAGCCGCGAATCTATCCTACATTGGACAGAGCGCGTAACAACTCCTTGACGGGTTACTTGTCAGGGTACCAAGTAGACTACGGACTAGACTGATTCATGCCTTTGTCATCAAGTTTAGTTGCCACAACAACAACCACCACACTAACCACCACACTTACGTTTATCCACCCAGGCTTTCTATTTCTCCCGTGACGATGTGGCTCTGCCTGGCTTCGCGCATTTCTTCAAGGAGAACAGCGACGAGGAGCGGGAGCACGCCGACAAGCTACTCTCCTTCCAGAACAAGAGAGGTGGACGCATTTTACTCCAGGACATCAAGGTGAGCCCCTGAGCATCGATAAACCCAGTTAGATTGTAGACTGATAGATAATGTCTTTACTCCATGGAGGAGAGTGTCTACAGCATTAAGTTGATGTAGAGAACCTGGAGTAGTTCTGAACATTCTGCCTCTAACCACTGAACTGACAGTGTGAGGGGTGTAACTCTGTTCACTTTATCCTAACCTTAATGTGTGCTAGTAGTCCCTAACACTTCTGTGTTCACTCTGTCCTGTGTAGAAGCCAGAACGTGATGAGTGGGGCAATGGGCTGGAGGCCATGCAGTGTGCTCTGCAGCTGGAGAAGAATGTGAACCAGGCCCTGCTGGACCTGCACAAGATTGCCTCTGACAAGGTTGACCCCCATGTAAGTTATAGTGGAACTGCACATACCATGTATTTATCACATAGAATACAGGTACTGTCCCAGGAGATGATCAGGTTGTTGTAGCTCTGATAACTAATGACACAAGATTCTGACCTGCTTCTTCACACGCACACAGTAGTCCACAGATGCACACTATACACACAATGCAGCTAATGCGTAAGTTTGCATAAATGGCGGCAGGTTGCTTAGCGGTTAGAGCATTGGGCCAGTAACAAAGGATGCTGGATTGAATCCATTGGCTGACAAGGTAGAAATATGTTCTGCCCCTGAACAAGGCAGTTAACCCACTGTTCCACATGATAATGTTATTTACAAGAAGAATTTGTTTAACTGACTTGCCTAGTTAAAAAAGCTGGAAACACTCTGCACTTATGCCATTACCACCAGGCTCTTGTATATTACTGTATCTACAATAGTCTGTAGTTATTCTCTTGTCTGACCTGTGTTTTCCCTCTTTAGCTGTGTGACTTCCTGGAGACCCATTACCTGAATGAGCAGGTGGAGGCCATTAAGAAGCTGGGTGACCACATCACCAACCTCACCAAGATGGATGCTGTCAAAAACAAGATGGCAGAGTACCTGTTTGACAAGCACACCCTGGGAGGCCAGAGCTAAACCACTTCCATCCCCAGGCTACGGCATCCAGCCTCAGACCAGGACTCCTGGCTTCTCTGATAGATCCTACTGGCTTTGTGTTTAGAGGGAGGGGAGAGTGTTAAACTGGTGCAGTGCAACACAGCTGTAACATTGTTGTTTTTGTTGACAACACTATTGTATTGGAGGCAAGGCGTCTTGTAAAACAATAAAAAGAAAAAGCATTGACTTGTAATGGATGTTGTAACAGTCTATTCAGGTTCTTTGCTCCGTCTTACTGAGCATCTCAATACCCAGTGATAAATACTGACAGTTGTAGAACTACTAGTGACTGAGGGTCATAACAATAAAAATTTAACATGAGGTTTATAAAGGACATTACCTGTCACCAGAAGGCACTAGTAAAATAAATGTTAGACATGTCAATTAAGGGCCCAACTGTCAACGTTTTACCCATAAGTGAAGTGGGTAACTAGTCAAGGTGGACCTTCACTCAGCATCTCAGGTCATTAGACGACCTAGAGGTAAATCAAAACCTTGCTTCCTGCTCGGTAAATCCAAATGGCGCAATTCTCTAGTGATGGTGAAGTTTGGCTCTTACTGACACACAACTAAATCTTTACTCATTTTGTTTCAGTTGGTAATACCCAATTGTTCCCCCTATCGCAAACTATGAACTGAATTCTCAAAATAGTAGTGATTCTACAAGCCTCTAAATCACCATAACCGGCTTATTGGAGCTGTCATAAGGTTGCAAAGCTACTGGTAATTTACCAAAATTACTGAAGTCTTCTGTAACAGGGAATCTAACTTCGGTAATTTATACTTTAACTGGGAATATTGCTATTTTTCATGTGTCCATATAGTGCATGGGATTCTAGTGGATAGACCAGATGGTTGAAGGGGAAAATAACCTTAAAGTGTTTTATCAACAATGGCATTCTCAAATCTGCAACTCATCCATTTTTCTTTACACAACTGCCACCAACATTTACAACCATGAAATATTGACATGGTAAAAATATTTTTCACTTTTTTTTAAATTAAATGTGATAGCATTCTTTAAGTTGGTTTACATTTAGGGTAATGTTTTGTGGCTTTGTCATTCTATTTTAAAGTATATTTTACATGTGATAAGGCCACAAGGAAGGCCAGAGAGTTGTGATAATTTGAAGTATCCAAAAAGGCCACTAGATGGCACCTGACTAAATGACATTCCTTGACATTTACCAACATTTCTTTATGGATCCCTATTAGCTGCTGTCAAGGCAGCAGTTACTCTTCATGGGGTCCAGCAAATTAAAGGCAGTTCTATACAATAAAACTAACATTACATTACTAAACAGATTTCACAACACATTAAGGGTTTGCCCTCAGGCCACTTCTCTACTACCACATAGCTACAACACAAAATCCATGTGTGTGTCTATAGTGCATATGGTATTGTCTGTGCCTATGTGTCTCTTCACAGTCCCATAAGCTGTATTTTTATCTAGTTTTTAAATCTTATTTTACTGCTTGAATGAGTTGCTTGATGTGGAATAGTAGCCATGTCATGGCTATGTACATTTTTAAATTTTAGTCATTTAGCAGACACTCTTATCCAGAGCGACTTACAGTAGTGAATGCATACATTTCATACGTTATTTTTTTTCTTCCCGTACTGGTCCCCCGTGGGAGTCGAACCCACAACCCTGGCGTTGCAAACACCATGCTCTACCAACTGAGCCACACAGGACCAGTACTGTGTAGTACTGTGCACCTCCCATAATCTGTTCTGGACGTGGGGACTGTAAAGAGACCTGGTGGCATGTCTTGTGGGGTATGCATTGGTGTCTGAGTTGTGTGCTAGTAGTTTAAACTGACAGCTCGGTGCATTCAACATGTCAATACTTCTCACAAATACAAGTAGTGATGAAGTAAATCTCTCCTCTACTCTGAGCAATGTGAGATTGACATGCATAATGTTAGCTCTCTGTGTACATTTAAGGGTGAGCCGTGCTGCTCACTCAGTTCTGGGCCAATTGTAATTTTCCTAAGTCCCTCTTTGTGGCACCTGACCACACGACTGGACAGTAGTCCAGGTGCGACAAAACTAGGGCCTGTAGGACCTACCTTGTTGATAGTGTTAAGAAGGCGGAGCAGTGCTTTATTATGGACAGATCGCTCCCCATCTTAGTTACTGTTGTATCAATATGTTTTGACCATGACAGTTTACAATCCAGGGTAACTCCAATAAGTTTAGTCTCCTCAACTTGTTACATTTCTACATTATTCATTACAAGATTTAGTTGAGGTTTAGTGTTTTAATTTTAGGTCCCAAATACAATGCCTTTAGTTTTTGACATTCATGTATTTAGGACTAACTTATTTCTTGCCATCCATTCTGAAACTGACTGCAGCTCTTAAGTGTTACAGTGATTTCAACTGCTGTAGTAGCTGATGTGTATAGTGTTGAGTCATCAGCGAACATAGACACATTGGCTTCACTCAGCGCCAGTGGCAGGTCATTAGTAAAGACAGAAAAAGTAAGGGGCCTAGACAGCTGCTCTGGGGAATGCCTGTCTCTACCTAGATTATGTTGGAGAGGATTCCATTGAAGAATACCCTCTGTGTTCTGTTAGACAGGTAACTCTAGATCCACAATATAGCAGGGGATGTGAAGCCATAATACTTACGCTTTTTCCAGCAGCAGATTATGATCAATAACGTCAAAAGCTGCAGAGAAGTGTTTAAAATATATTTTTTATGTTTCTGTATTAAATAATTTAACCTTTATTTAACGAGGCAAGTCGGTTACAAACAACTTCTTATTTACAATGACGGCCAACACTGGGCAAATTGTGCACCACCCATTCTCGAGTTTGTTGAGCAGAGGCTGTTTATGTTTTGGTTCTACAAAGCTGTGTCCATAATAACATACAACAATCAATTAATTGCATTCAATATATTTTTCTTCTCTATGCTGCCTGCAGCATGATCTATTTTGCCTGTGCGCATATGACAGACAGTTCTTGGTCGGAGCACATCACCAAAGGATTGCATATTAATCTTCCTGTATAATTCATGCGGCCAGTTGGTCAAACTAAGAACTAATATGAGTCACTCAGAAAAAAACAAATCATGAGTCATGACTCTTGAGTCAGTAAAAAGTTGTTCCAAAAGAATTAATTGTTCTTGAACTGCACGTCATTAGCCAGAGGTGACACCACAGGGTCCAAGGTGGTGTGGCAAAATGTGTAAGTGTCTTTTCTGGGGCGTAGAGTGTTTCCTGATCTCATGACCTGGTCAGGTTTAACTCTGGGTCCTATTCGTAGGCCATGACAAAATATTATTGTTTTAGGCAGCTTCCCTTTTTGTCTGTGCTATGACTATAGGACTGAGAGTTTTCTTGTCAGGTTATGTGGATTGGAAACACTCCTGGCCTAAGGTGGATCAAACTCTTTCAAACTACCACAAACCTTGCTCTTACTCATTATGAATCTGATACCAAAAGAGCCAGAGACAACAACTTCAATGGACAGCATACTCTTGTGTTTAATTAACTTCCATAGCAGGGATGAGCGTTATGCAAAGAAAAGTTACAATGTCTTTAAATATATATTTCCCTCTATGCATAATGTTAAGCAATAGACAGACAGGTTTAAATTTTATGACATAATACCTATTATTTGTTCATCTGACTACAGTGCTCTTCTACAATTATTCATTCTAGGAGATTTATGAAAGGCAGAGTTACAATGAAGACAGTACACGTTGTAATCACTTTTTTTATGCTCAAGTCATAAAAGCACTAAGCTATTGTTGTCCTGGTCTCCATCTGGTCCACCAGAGGTTTGTTTACTAGGGCTCACTATAGGAACTGATTTCCTGTAAAATCCAATTATTCAATCAATAAATCAACTTCTTTAAACATTTTAATTGAAAATAATATCCCCTTTTCATGAAGTAGATTTTATTGAATGTCATTCATTCTATTGCACTATTCTAACCGAACATGCATTACCAGTTCATATCAGTAGGTGTCACTATACACTAGCTAGTCGAAAAAGACTGATGCAATGATAGCTGCCTGTCTCTGTACATGTGAAAGTTTGGTTGTGTTAGCTAGAATCCATCAATTCATTCTTTCTGCATTAGCCATCTATGTGTTATGGTTGGACAAGTGTGTTTTTTAGCTTTTTTATTTTAAAGACAGTGAAATTTGCACCACAAACATTTGTAAATAACCACCAGAATTGGAATTAAAATAATATGCCAACAAACATTACTGGACTAACCTTTTCAGGAACTTCAATATACCTTGGATTTGGATAGCAGCAAGAGATCGTTTCATCTTTATCCTGTGCCAAACACATTTATTCAGTGAGTCTATTGATAAAAGTCACCTCGTCCGAGAGAGATTTACATGGTTATCAAAACCTCACGCCAAGGTAAGCCAACACGAAACACAGCCCTTATTTTAAGTGTTTCTAAAATCCTCTATGGGAAAAATGAATGGTGGAAAAATGTTTGGAACCATCACCCTGTTTGACGGCTAGGTTTTATAGGTATTATGACACCTCTACTATTAACACATAGAAAGAATCAGGGCAGCTAGGTGTCTCACTTCCGTTTCCGGTGACATGCATTGAAACATGGCTTTATTTTGCAAAATATCTGTGAATTAACAGACTTGTTTTCAAATAATTTTCAACATCACATTCAGGTGTGGGACGTTCACGGTCTAACAAGGAACAATAGCAGGTCTATTTTGCTCCAGCAGCTGGCATATTCTGTCCATTCACAATGAATCTGTGGGAACATGGCGGCTCTCAACACCCGACAACAGAAAGAGGTGATTGTTAGTGAGGAAATTACCCCCGACCAACCCTGTCTGTCTCCAGAAAATAGTACCAGTCAAAAGTTTGGACACAGCTACTCATTCAAGGGGTTTTCTATATTTTACATTGTAGAATAATAGTGAAGAAATCAAAACTATGAAATAACACATATGGAAACATGTAGTAACCAGAAAAGTGTTAAACAAATCAAAATATATTTTATTTTGAGATGCCTTGATGAGAGCTTTGCACACCCTTGGTATTCTCTCAACTAGCTTCATGAGGTAGTCACCTGGAATGCATTTCAAATAACAAGTGTGCCTTCTCTTTCTTTCCTTAATGCATTTGAGCATTAACATCCCCACAGCATGATGCTGCCATAACCATGATTCACTGTAGGGATGGTGCCAGGTTTGCTCCAGACGTGACGCTTGGCATTCAGGCCAAAAAGTTCAGTCTTGGTTTCATCAGACCAGAGAATCTTATTTCTCATGGTCTGAGAGTCTAAAGATGCCTTTTGGTAAAATACAAGCGGGCTGTCATGTGCCTTTTACTGAGGAGTGTCTTCCGTCTGGCCACTCTCCCATAAAGGCCTGATTGGTGGAGTGCTGCAGAGATGGTTGTCCTTCTGGAAGGTTCCCCCATCTACACAGAGGAACTCTAGAGATCTGTCAGAGTGATCGTCAGGTTCTTGATCCCCGCCCGGACCAAGGCCCTTCTTCTCCGATTGCTCAGTTTGGCTGGGCGGCCAGTTCTAGGAAGATTCTTAGTGGTTCCAAACTTCTTCCATTTTTGAATGATGGAGGCCACTGTGTTCTTGGGGACCTTCAATGCTGCAGACATTTTTTTGGTACCCTTCCCCAGATCTGTGCCTCGACACAATCCTGTCTCGGAGCTCTACAAACAATTCCTTGGACCTCATTGCTTGTTTTTTTTGCTCTGACATGCACTGTCAACTGTGGGACCTTATATAGACAGGTGTGTGTGCCTTACCAAATCATGTCCAATCAATTGAATGTACCATAGGTGGACTCCAATCAAGTTGTAGAAATAGCGCAAGGATTATCAATGGAACAGGATGCATCTGAGCTCAATTTCGAGTCTCATGGCAAAGGGTCTGTATACTTATGTAAATAAGGTATTTCTCGTTTTTGCAAAAATGTCTGAAAACCTGTTTTCACTTTGTCATTATGTCGTATTAGGTGTAGATTTATGAGGGGAAAAATGTATTGTATCCATTTTAGAATAAGGATGTAACATAACAAAATGTGGAAAAAGTCAAGGGGTCTAAATTATTTCCAAATGCACTGTATCATACTAAATGGAGGGATACAAATTGACATTCCAAATCCTACAAATTTCCCCTGAGGCCCTTGTGCACAGTCATTTCACAACATTTCTTAATGCAATCCGGGGAGAAACACACTTTGAAAGCAGCTTTCATGGCCACTGTTAAGAGGGAGATCCTAGCTTTCCATTACTACTACATTTATTTCTGCTCTTAAAAATATGTGAACTGCACCATTTTAAAACATGAGTTTTTAGAAACAGCTTGGTTTAGGCGTTACAGGAGGTATATGTGTCACGTCCTGATCAGTAATAGGGGTTATTTGTATTGTAGTTTGGTCAGGACGTGGCAGGGGGTATTTGTTTTATGTGGTTCGGGGTGGTTGGTTGTTTAGAAGGGTGTTTGATTTATTATTTCCGGGTTTTGGGCTATGTTATGTGTTTTGTATTTCTATGTTCATTCTAGTATTAGTATTTCTTTGTTTAGGTCATTGGGCGTTGGACTCTCAATTGGAGGCAGGTGTTTCCTAGTTGCCTCTGATTGAGAGTCCTATATATAGGTATGTGTTTGTGTTGGTAGTTTGTGGGAGGTTGTGCTAGGTATAGCCTTAATGTCCTGTTAGTCAGCATTGTGTTTTGTGTCCGTGTTTATTTTGTTTTTTCCTTCTTTGCCAATTCAATAAAAGAAGATGAGTGCACATAACCCTGCTGCGTTTTGGTCCGACAATGATTTTTCTTTATCATCTGACGAAGAAGATTGTGACAATATGTATACATCAATGCATCGCTTAGCCATTCTAGCATCGTCCAGAGTGGCTTGCCAAGTGGTTGTTAGCAAGCTGACAGCAGGCTAGGTATCAACAGCCAATCCAGAACATGTTGGAAACTATAGTGAACTTCTATTGGTCAATCGTGCCATGATATTGCCGAGTATTAGCATAAACTTCATGGTTTCGTTCTGTAAGCCGGAACAATGGGCAGCATTGAATTCAACGGACACGGTACTGTGCTGAAAAACCAATTGAAAAATGGTAATCACCGCCAGAGGGCTAAATTTATTTTATTTGTATTTTTTATTTAACCGTTATTTGACTAGGCAAGTCAGTTAAGAACAAATTCTTATTTACAATGACGGCCTACCAAAAGGAAAAAGGGACGGAGGCTAAATTACATAAAAATATATGACAAAACACACATCACGACAAGAGAGACAACACAACACGACATAAAGAGACAACATAGCATGGTAGGCAGTAACAGAATTCTGTTGTAACAGATAGGCCTACATTATTCAGTGTTTATACATCCTTGGCTGAGTACCAGTGGAAAGTTTGGGACAGTCAAGTCAGCAATAGCCTATGTTGCCAGCAACAAGATCATGTTTTGAGTTCATGATCTAGCTAATGATTAGCTCACTGGGGTAAATGAAGATGGGCACCCCATGCTACAGGTTATCATGCTTATTGCTAAATAACACACCTGCCAGATAATATGGACCGATATGGTGTTGGGCTCATTTCTAGAAGGGAAAATTATATTTTAGATCGTGTCAGCATAATTTTATTTTCATTCATTTTGGAGTAATAAAATCAGTCTGAAAAGTCCAAAGTAATTAGCCTCTCTGTTTCCAGGTAGACCAATACAATACTTTTATTCATAATAGAATCTTCAGCCTATTAGGACTGGATATGAATTCCTATACAAGGGATGGGTCCCATTATGTCTGGCGAAAACCAAACACTGCATTCCACAGTAAGAACCTCATACCAACGGTCAAGCATGGTGCTGGTAGTGTGATGGTTTGGGGATGCTTTGCTGCCTCAGGACCTTGATGATTTGCCTTAACAGAAGGAACCATGAAATCTGCTCTGTATCAGAGAACTCTACAGCAGAATGTCAGGCCATCCGTCTGTGAGCTGAAGCTGAAGCGCAGCTAGGTCATGCAGCAAGACAATGATCCAAAACACACAATCAAGTCTACAGTCATGGCCAAAAGTTTTGAGAATGACACAAATATTAATTTCCACCAAGTTTGCTGCTTCAGTGTCTTTAGATATTTTTTGTCAGATGTTACTATGGAATACTGAAGTATAATTACAAGCATTTCATAAGTGTCAAAGGCTTTTATTGACAATTACATGAAGTTGATGCAGAGTCAATATTTGCAGTGTTAACCCTTCTTTTTCAAGACCTCTGTAATCTGCCCTGGCATGCTGTCAATTAACTTCTGGGCCACATCCTGACTGTTTGCAGCCCATTCTTGCATAATCAATGCTTGGAGTTTGTGGGTTTTTGTTTGTCCACCCGCCTCTTGAGGATTGACCACAAGTTCTCAATGGGATTAAGGTCTGGGGAGTTTCCTGGCCATGGACCCAAAATATTGATGTTTTGTTCCCCGAGCCACTTAGTTATCACTTTTGCCTTATGGCAAGGTGCTCCATCATGCTGGAAAAGGCATTGTTCGTCACCAAACTGTTCCTGGATGGTTGGGAGAAGTTGCTCTCGGAGGATGTGTTGGTACCATTCTTTATTCATGGCTGTGTTCTTCAACAAAATTGTGAGTGAGCCCACTCACTTGGCTGAGAAGCAACCCCACACATGAATGGTCTCAGGATGCTTTACTGTTGGCATGACACAGGACTGATGGTAGCGCTCACCTTGTCTTCTCCGGAGAAGCTTTTCTCCAGATGCCCCAAACAATCGGAAAGGGGATTCATCAGAGAAAATGACTTTACCCCAGTCCTCAGCAATCCAATCCCTGTACCTTTTGCAGAATATCAGTCTGTCCCTGATGTTTTTCCTGGAGAGAAGTGGCTTCTTTGCTGCCCTTCTTGACACCAGGCCATCCTCCAAAAGTCTTCGCCTCACTGTGCGTGCAGATGCACTCACACCTGCCTGCTGCCATTCCTGAGCAAGATCTGTACTGGTGGTGCCCAGATCCCACAGCTGAATTAACTTTAGGAGATGGTCCTGGCGCTTGACTTTCTTGGGCGCCCCGAAGCCTTCTTCATAACAATTGAACCGCTCTCCTTGAACTTCTTGATGATCCAATAAATGGTTGATTTAGGTGCAATCTTACTGGCAGCAATATCCTTGCCTGTGAAGCCCTTTTTTGTGCAAAGCAATGATGACGGCACGTGTTTCCTTGCAGGTAACCATGGGTGACAGAGGAAGAACAATGATTCCAAGCACCACCCTCATTTCGAAGCTTCCAGTCTGTTATTCGAACTCAATCAGCATGACAAAGTGATCTCGAGCCTTGTCCTCGTCAACACTCATATCTGTGTTAATGAGAGAATCACTGACATGATGTCAGCTGGTTCTTTTGTGGCAGGGCTGAAATGCAGTGGAAATGTTTATTTGGGATTCAGTTCATTTGCATGGCAAAGAGGGACTTTGCAATGAATTGCAATTCATCTGATCACTCTTCATAACATTCTGGAGTACAGTATATGCAAATTGCCATCATACAATCTGAGGCAGCAGACTTTGTGAAAATTAATATTTGTGTCATTCTCAAAACTTTTGGCCACGACTGTACATGAAAATTGATTTGGAATGGCCTAGTCAAAGTCCAGAACTAATCCCAATTTAGATGTAGTGGCAGGACTTGAAATGAGCAGTTCATGCTTGAAAACCCACAAATTACGCTGAATTAAAGCCGTTCTGAATGCAAGAGTGGGACAAAATTCCTCCACAGCAATGTGAGAGACTGATCAACAACTACAGGAAGCATTTGGTTGCAGTCGTTGCAGCTAAAGGTGGCAATACCAATTATTGAGTGTAAGGGGGCAATAACTTTTTAACACAGGGGAATATGGTGTTGCGTAACTTGGTTAATTAAATAGATAAAATTAAGTATCCATTCTTTTGTTATTTGTAAACTCATGTTCCCTTTATCTAATATTATGTTTTGGTTGAAGATCTGATAACATTCAGTTACAAAAACGTTGAAAAATAGAGAGAATCAGAAAAGGGGAAATACTTTTTTTATATAAACACTGAGTGTATAAAACATTAAGAACAACTTCCTAATATTTCATTGCAAACGCCCCTTTTTCCTTCAGAGCAGCCTTCTACAGGGATGCTGGCCCATGTTGACTCCAATGCTTCCCACAGTTGTGTTAAATTGGCTGAATGTCCCTATCGGAGGTGGACCATTCTTGATACACACGGAAAACTATTGAGTGTGAAAAACCAAGGGGTTTGGTGGTGATTTTCTAAACTGTTAGTTAGACCAACAGTTTAAAGAAATATTGGATAATATAGTTATTTGAGTTGTGATTGGGGTATATTGGCCAAATGATCAGGAAAGTTGTTGGTGTATTTTACCTCCAACATTCATCAGAAACAACCATATTACAGTTATTTGTTTAAAAATGCCTTAGTAAGTTACATAGTATATGATACTGCTGTTTTCTCATTCTTCCCTTTTTTCCCTGGTCTCAGCACGTTTTCACCCACTCACCACCGCTCAACTCTGTTTCCACAGTCATGAGACCCAGTCTCCTTCCACCATTGTCACGGTGATAGCGGAAAAGAATGGCCTTCAGGCCAAAGATGGTGGATAAATGAAGGTAGTTCACTCAGGCCATTTACCACTGTCTGCTGAAGGGGGGGGGGGGTGTGTTCTCCATAGACACCAATGCGATAGCTGTCTGCTTAGTCCTTGACTTCCATTGAAACAGAACCATTGATGGAGTGGAACATCTCGCTTCATCTTCCGCATCTGCTTGAGACTCCAGAATGCTGAGTCACAATGACAAGGCAGAAATACAGCCCGGGAAGAGCCTGAGTCAGTCCATACTGTAGTAGAAACAACAGAAGGTTCTGACAGGAATTAGCAGGGGTGCAAATTTCCCTGAGGACAGGGGGGACATGCATTTTCGTCCCCCCCCCCCCCCCCCCCCCCCCAGTTTTATAATTGGAATGTGATACAGAACGAGGCAACGGCGTGCTTTAGGACCATGCAAATGCATCCGAGCAGTCGGGTAGGCTGTTTGCTGTGTTTATTCGTCCCAAAAAATATATAAATATATGTCCCCCCCACATCTAAAACCAAAGTTGCGCCTCTAGTAATAATAGTGGGAGGGAGCAATAGGGAGAGAGGGGGAGGGGGAAAGAGTACAGACTAAAAACACTGTCACCCTTCAGAACTTCAATAGAAAGAGTTATGTAATGGGTAACCATTTATAGTATTACTTACTGTTTATCATTTTTTGCAGCTGGTCACATGATGGACCCGGTCATGACTTTAACAACTTAACACAGGTTCTCGGGGTTGAACATTACAGAAAAGAATTGCGTAAAAAAATTAAGACAATTCTTTGTCAATTGCTATTTTAATGCTATGTTTGCCCTTCTGCTAAAATATGGTCACTTAGAACAACCTGGACTCAGGGGTAGACGTAACAAAGTGAAAGTAAATTTGGGATATTCCAATTAGTGTGATATGTTTTGTATGGTATGTATTCATTTGTGGATGTCCAACATCCATTTCGTATTATATTTTACGAATTGTAATTCGTACAATATGTTACGACTTGCTAAACATATGATATGTTACGAATTCCAATTTTTTATGGCTAACGTTAGCTAGGTGGCTAAAGTTAGCTAGACTAGGGGTTAAGGGTTAAGGTTAAGTCTAAGGTTAGGAGTTAGGTTAAAGGGCAACCTTTGTGATGATAGACGTTCGCGTTATATGCTCACCCAAACCTATCCTTTAAGCATGACACATCATTTAGTCAAAAAGTGATGTCCCTTTTCACAAAAAAAAGGAATGCCAAGCATGTTACAGCCCTTTTAGTAACACCGGTTTAAGCATAAGTCTACTGTCACTCCCAACAGTCTGAAGAGGCTTTGACTCATTGTCTCCTATTCTTTGTTTGCTCTCATAATGAAAACATTGCACTATAAAGTGAGGTTCAGTCTAGAACAGTTGATCAAAGTAACAGAGAGCAGGGCACATACTTCAAGGATTATCTATGTTACTTTGATCAACTGTTTTAGACTGAACCTCACTTTATGGTGTTATGTTTTCATTATGATAGCAAACAAAGATTTGGAGACAATGAGTCAAAGCCTCTTCAGACTGTTGGGAGTGACAGTTGACTTATGCTTAAACCGGTGATACAAAAAGGGCTGTGACATACTTGGCATTCCTTTTTTTTTTTTGCGAAAAGGGGCATCACTTTTTGACTAAATGGTGTGTCATGCTTAAAGGATAAGTTTGGGTGAGCATATAAGGCGAACGTCTAGCAACCCAAAAGTTGCTTGTAACTCATCACGGACAACATCAGCCTTTTTGCTAATTAGCAACTTCGCAACTATTTACTACTTTTTAGATACTTTGCAACTGCTTAGCATGTTAGCTAACCCTTCCCATAACCCTAACCGTAACCCTGTAACTTAACTCCAAACCTTAACCTTAGACGTAACCTTAACCCTTAACTTCTATGGGCTAGGTGGGACGCTAGTGAAATATCAGGGCGGAAAATTCAAAAACAACAAAATGTCATAATTCAACTTTCTCAAACATACAACTATTTTACACCATTTTAAAGATAAACTTCTCCTTAATCTAACCACATTGTCCAATTTCAAAAAGGCTTTACAGCGAAAGCAAAACATTAGATTGTGTTAGAGTACATAGACAAAAATAATCACACAGCCATTTTCCAAGCAAGGACATGTGTCAATAAAACCCAAAACACAGCTAAATGAAGCACTAACCTTTGACGATTTTCATCAGATGACACTCCTAGGACATTATGTTACACAATACATGTATGTTTTGTTCGATAAAGTTCATATTTATATCCAAAAACAGCATTTTACATTGACGCTAGATGTTAGGAAAATGTATTCCCACCAAAACGTCCAGTGAATGTGCACATCAATTTACAAAAATACTCATCATAAACATTGACAAAATATATAATTATTTAAAGAATTATAGATTGACTACCCATGGATGCAACCGCTGTGTCAGATTTTAAAATAGCTTAACGGAGAAAGCACATTTTTCAATATTCTGAGTACATAGCTCAGCCAATGTTAATTTGACTAGCCTAGCCTGCTACTGTAAATGTCAATTTGCTTGCTCATCATGCTAGTGTTTTATTAGCTATCTGTCAGTGACATTTTTTGTTGTTGTCATGTTTTGGTCTTATTATATGTCTCTTTTCAAGTAACTAGCTGCAAGCTTAAAGAAACATTAAATCGTGTACTTTTATTAGAAAGCCAAATAAAAGCATATAGATAGAAAGATGTGTGTGTCATGTATGGTAGAGTGGAGGTTTAAAAACTAAGCTGCATTTGCAAATTAGCCAACACAGCATATCCTACACATATACTGTAGCATACTTTGCAATACAATGTTCTCTAAAAAAACAACTGGGAAAAATGTATAAAATTTGGTCTGAAATGAGAGAACCAGAGTTTGATTTCTAAACCAGAGAACAACAGAATTCTATTCACTGCATGTTACAATAGTAAAACAATCTCTTTGTCACCTCGTCACACTGATTCTATATTGAATTTAGTCTTCGAGATGGTCTAGAGAGCATGTGTATCTGTGGTTGGTGCTCTTCAACTCTAAAATGCACTATACCCCTCAAACTCAACTCTGGACTTAGAAGCCAGTTCCGCTGCTTTTTTAAATTGTTCCCCTCTAATCAGGGATTGATTTAGACCTGGGACAACAGGTGTGAACAATTGTTTAATAATTTGTTTTTATTTCACCTTTATTTAAACAGGTTGGCTAGTTGAGAACAAGTTCTCATTAACAACTGCGACCTGGCCAACATAAAGCAAAGCAGTGCGACACAAACAACAACACAGAGTTACACATGGAATAAACAAACATACAGTCAATAACACAATAGAAAAAAGTCTATATACAGTGTGTGCAAATGAGGTAGGAAAAGGGAGGTAAGGCAATAAATAGGCCATTGTGGCGAAATAATTACAATTTAGCAATTAAACACTGGAGTGATAGATGTGCAGAAGATGAATGTGCAAGTAGAGATACTGGGGTGCAAAGGGAAAAAAGAACAGTATGGGGATGAGGTAGTTGGATGAGCTATTTACAGATGGGCTATGTACATGTGCAGTAATCTGTGAGCTGCTCTGACAACTGGTGCTTAACGTTAGTGAGGGAGCTATGAGTCTCCAGCTTCAGTGATTTTTGCAATTTGTTCCAGTCATTGGCAGCAGTGTACTGGAACGAAAGGCGGCCAAAGGAGGAATTGGCTTTGGATGTGACCAGTGAAATATGCCTGCTGGAGAGCGTGCTATGGGTGGGTGCTGCTATGGTGACCAGTGAGCTGAGATAAGGCCGGGCTTTACCTAGCATAGACTTATAGATGACCTGGAGCCAGTGGGTTTGGTGACGAATATGATGTGAGGGACAGCCAACGAGAGCATACAAGTCGCAGTGGTGGGTAGTATATGGGGCTTTGGTGACAAAACAGATGGCACTGTGATGGACTGCATCCAATTTGCTGAGTAGAGTGTTGGAGGTTATTTTGTAAATGACATCACCGAAGTCAAGGATCGGCAGGATAGTCAGTTTTACGAGGGTATGTTTGGCAGCATGAGTGAAGGATGCTTTGTTGCGAAATTGGAAGCCGATTCTAGATTTCATTTTGGATTGGAGATGCTTAATGTGAGTCTGGAAGGAGAGTTTACAGTCTAACCAGACACCTAGGTATTTGTAGTTGTCCACATGTTCTAAGTCATATCCGTCCAGAGTAGTGATGCTGGACGGGCAGGCAGGTGTGGGCAGTGATCGGTTGAAGAGCATGCATTTACTTTTACTTGCATTTAAGAGCAGTTGGAGGCCACGGAAGGAGAGTTGTATGGCATTGAAGCTCGTCTAGAGGTTAGTTAACACAGTCCAAAGAAGGGCAAGAAGTATACAGAATGGTGTCGTCTGCTTAGAGGTCGATCAGAGAATCACCAGCAGCAAGAGCGACATCATTGATGTATACAGAGAAAAGAGTCGGGCCGAGAATTGAACCCTGTGGCACCCCATAGAGACTGGCAGAGGTCCAGACAACAGGTCCTCCGATTTGACAAACTAAACTCTGTCTGAGAAGTAGTTGGTGAACCAGGCGAGGCAATCACTTGAGAAACCAAGGCTGTTGAGTCTGCCGATAAGAATGTGGTGATTGACAGAGTCGAAAGCCTTGGCCAGGTCGATGAATACAGCTGCACAGTATTGTCTTTTATCGATAGCGGTTATGATATCGTTTAGGACCTTGAGCATGGCTGAGGTGCACCCATGACCAGCTCGGAAACCAGATTGCATAGCGGAGAAGGTACGGTGGGATTCGAATTAGTCGGTGATCTGTTTGTTAACTTGGTTTTCGAAGACCTTAGAAAGGCAGGGTAGGGTAGATTTTGGTCTGTAGCAGTTTGTGTCTAGAGTGTCTCCCCCTTTAAAGAGGGGGATGACCGCGGCAGCTTTCCAATCTTTGAGGATCTCAGACTATACAAAAGAGAGGTTGAATAGGCTAGTAGTAGGGGTTGCAACAATTTCGGCGGATAATTTTAGAAAGAGAGGGTCCAGATTGTCTAGCCCTGCTGATTTGTAGGGGTCCAGATTTTGCAGCTCTTTCAGAACATCAGCTATCTGGATTTGGGTGAAGGAGAAATGGGGGAGGCTTGGGAGTTGCTGTGGGGGGTGCAGGGCTGTTGACCAGGGTAGGGGTGGCCAGGTGGAAAGCATGGCCAGCCGTAAAAAAATGCTTATTGAAATTCTCAATTATTGGGATTGTATTGGTGGTGACAGTGTTTCCTAGCCTCAGTGCAGTGGGCAGCTGGGAGGAGGTGCTCTTATTCTCAATGGACCTTACAGTGTCCCAGAACTTTTTGGAGTTTGTGCTGCAGGATGCAAATTTCTGTTTGAATAAGCTAGCCTTTGCTTTCCTAACTGCCTATGTATATTGGCTCCTAACTTCCCTGAAAAGTGCGTATCGCGGGGGCTATTCAATGCTAATGCCGTACGCCACAGGATGTTTTTGTGCTGGTCATGGGCAGTCAGGTCTGGAGTGAACCACGGGCTGTATCTGTTCCTGGTTCAACATTTTTTGAATGGGGCAAGCTTATTTAAGATTGTGAGGAAAGCACTTTTAAAGAATAACCAGGCATCTTCTACTGACAGAATGAGGTCAATATCCTCCCAGGATACCCCGGTCAGGTCGATTAGAAAGGCCTGCTCATTGAAGTGTTTTAAGGAGCGTTTGACAGTGATGAGGGGTGGTCGTTTGACCGCAGACCCATTACGGACACAAGCAATGAAGCAGTGATCACTGAGATCCTGGTTGAAGACAGCAGAGGTGTATTTGGAAGGCAGATTGGTTAGGATGATATCTATGAGGGTGCCTGTGTTTACGGATTTGGGGTTGTACCTGGTAGGTTCATTGATCATTTGTCTGAGATTGAGGGCATCAAGCTTAGATTGTAGGATGGCCGGGGTGTTAAGCATGTTCCAGTTTAGGTCACCTAACAGCGCAAGCTCTGAAGATAGATGGGGGGCAATCAATTCACATATGGTGTCCAGGGCACAGCTGGGGGCAGAAGGTGGTCTACAGCAAGTGGCAACGGTGAGAGACTTGTTTCTGGAAAGGTGGATTTTTAAAAGTAGAATCTCAAATGGTTTGGGCACAGACCTGGATAGTATGACAGAACTCTGCAGGCTATCTCTGCTGTAGATTACAACTCCGCCCCCTTTAGCAGTTCTATCTTGTCAGAAAATGTTATTGTTAGGGATTGAAATTTCAGTGTTTTTGGTGGCCGATTCAGACACGGCTAGGACATCTGGGTTGGCAGAGTGTGCTAAAGCAGTGAATTAAACAAACTTACAGAGGAGGCTTCTAATGTTAACATGCATGAAACCAAGGCTTTTTCAGTTACAGAAGTCAACAAATGAGAGCGCCTGGGGAATGGGAGTGGACCTAGGCACTGCAGGGCCTGGATTAACCTCTACATCACATGAGGAGCAGAGGAGGAGTAGGATAAGGGTACGGCTAAGGGCTATAAGAACTGGTCGTCTAGTACGTTTGGAACAGAGAGTAAAAGGAGCAGGTTTCTGGGCGCGGTAGAATAGATTCAATGCATAATGTACAAACAAAGGTATGGTAGGATGTGAATACCGTGGAGGTAAACCTAGGCATTGAGTGACGATGAGAGAGGTATTGTCTCTAGAGACATCAATTAAACCAGGTGAGGTCACCTCATGTTTGGGAGGTGGGACAAGAGGGTTAGCTGAGGCATACTGAGCAGGGCTGGAGGCTGTACAGTGAAATAAGACAATAATCACTAACCAAAACAACAATGGACAAGGCATATTGGCATTAGGGAGAGGCATGCATAGCCGAGTGATCGTAGGGTCCAATGAGTAGCTGGACGGGCTGGAGACAAGGCGATTCAGACAGCTAGCGGGCCGGGGCTAGCAGGCCAACAGAAGGGCCTTAGAGGTACGTCGCGACGGAAGAAGTCTGTTGTCGCCCCCTCATGCGGTTACGTCGGCAAACCAGTTGTGATTTATCAGCAGGGGTCTGTGTAGTAAAAGGATCCATGCCAATTGTTAAAATAGGTATAGTAGCCTAAGAAATTGACTGATGGACCACTTCAGCTACCAAACCGGTATGCTCTAGACAGCTAACGGGCCGCAACTAGCAGATGGGCATTCAGGGGATGTCGCGACGGAGGAGCCTGTTGAAAAACACCAGGCGGATTACGTCGGTTGTCCAGTCCTGATGGATCGGCGGGCCTCCGTATCGGCAATAAAAGGGGTCCAGGCCAATTGGCAAAATAGATATTGTAGCCCAAGGAGTGGCTGATGGACCTCTTCAGCTAGCCGGGAGATGGGCCTAGCATAGGCTAGCTCCAGGCTAATTGGTGCTTGCTTCGGGACAGGGATGTTAGCCAGGAGAAGCCAATCAGGACAGCAGCTAGCTAGCTGCGATGATCCAGGTGAAGAGGTTCAGAGCTTGCGGTAAGATTCCGGAGATATGGAGAAAAAGGAGTCTGATAAGCTCTGGGTTGAATCATGCTGTGCAGACTGGCAGGAGTTGTCCGGGCTAAAAGTTAGCTGATGACCGCTAGCTGTGGCTAGCTGACTACTAGCTAGTAGTTAGTTAGCTGGCTAGCTTCTGTTGGGGGTTCCGGTTCTAAAGTAAAGAAAATAGCAGATCCATACCACTTTGGGAGAGGCGGGATGCAGGAGAGTATGTTGAAGTTGGGGTTAAGAAAAATATAAAAAAAATATATGTGAGGAAAAAAAGATTTAAAAAAAATATATACAAATATATACAAGGAACATGACAAGACGAAGACAAAAGATGCCTGACTGCTACGCCATCTTTGAGAAAACAATAAAAAATAAATTATCAGGTAGAACAGAAAACCAGCAGGCTCCAGGCCTCATTGGGTAAGAGTTGAATACTCCTGCACTAAAATGTATAAGGCAACAAAGAAAAGGCAACAGGCAAATGCACAAATACTAGAGAAAACTCAGAAATATATTTTTATTTGCTATCTATCTGCGTTTTCTCTGGTACTTCTAGAACCACCTGCAACTGGACAAGGACATGTATAAGATATCTGGTTTCCAGAATTGGGAATGAAGAGAGTACTGCCAATACCAGGTTAGTTGTAGAATCTACTGCAGTGTTTTGATTAGGCAAACCTGTAATGTCCAGAAATGCTGGATAACAACAATATTTGGTTATATCATATCTAGTGTAGCTACAATCAAGATTTTTTTGCCATGGGTCAGATACAAAAATGTTGCTGTTTTAGAGCTCAGGGATTCTTAACAGATTGGACAATCAACTTTAATATACAAATATTTGTCTTAATATTAACAAAATGTGAAGTTTATATTTTGACAGACCAAAGTATCAGCTATTAACACCATGTAAAGGAACAAACTATTTGTTCATTAAATGCAACTAAGTGGATTTATGTCAACTCCGTCAGACACCTTAAAAGGCGGTACATTTGTACAATTAAAGTCAAACAAGTGTTTAAAGGCCTTGAGTGTTTAATGCTAACATTTAGATGATTCATAAATGTGTAATACAAAATCTCCAAACATATTTTTGTTTTCTTTTATAGCCATATTAAATGCTCCAGAGCTAATTTAGTTAGCAATCTGGCATGGTTTTCTAGATTTTGAACATAAAAGAACAATTATGAAGCTAACATTATCCCTTAGGTCTAGCACAGCAAATACATTAATTGTTGAAGCATATGTTGCAGAACAGTGATTACAATATTTGTTCAGAATATTAACAACAACAAAAAAATCTATCTTATTAAGGGGGTTAGTTCCTCTGTAGAGATGGGAGAACCTTCCAGAAGGACAACCATCTCTGCATCAGCAATCAGGCCTTTATGGTAGAGTGGCCAGACAGAAGCAACTTCTCAGTAAAAGGCACATGACAGCCCATTTGGAGTTTGCCAAAAGGCACCTAAAGGACTCTTAGTATAAGGGCACAGGGTGAGACCCAGATGCAGACACGAGAGGCAGATGGTTTGAGTCTCTGATATTTATTAGTATCCAAGGGGCAGGCAAGAGAATGGTCGTGGACAGGCAAAAAGATCATAACAAGGTCAGAGTCCAGGAGGTACAGAGTGGCAGGCAGGCTCGAGGTCAGGCAGGTTCAGAGTCAGGGCAGGCAAGGGTCAAAACCAGGAGGACAGGCAAAAAAGAGATAAGAAAAAGCAGGGGCATGAGAAAAACACGCTGGTTGACTTGATATTACGAACTGGCACAGAGAGACAGGAAACACAGGGATAAATACACCAGGGAAAATAATTGACACCTGGAGGGGGTGGAGAAAATCACAAGAACAGGTGAAACAGATCAGGGCGTGACACTTAGACCATGAGAAATAAGATTCTCTGGTCTGATGAAACCAAGAATGAACTCGTTGGCCTGAACGCAGGGTGTCACGTCTGGAGGAAACCTGGCACCATCCCTACGGTGAATCATGGTGATGGCAGCATCATACTGTGGGAATGTTTTTCAGCGGCAGGGGACTGGGAGACTAGTAAGGATCGAGGGAAAGATGAAGAAAGAAAAGTACAGAGAGATCCTTGATGAAAACCTGCTCCAGATCATTCAGGACCTCAGACTGGGGGCAAAGGTACACCTTCCAACAGGACAACGACCCTAAGCACACAGCCAAGACAACGCAGGAGTGGCTTCAGGACAAGTCTCTGAATGTCCTTGAGTGGCCCAGCCAGAGCCCGGACATGAACCCGATCGAACATCTCTGGAGAGAACTGAAAGTAGGTGTGTAGCGACTCTCTCCATCCAACCTGACAGAGCTGAGAGCTTGAGAGGATCTGCAGAGAAGAATGGGAGAAACACCACAAATACAGGTGTGCCAAGCGTGTAATGTCATACCCAAGAACACTCCAGGCTGTAATCGCTGCTAAAGGTTCTTCAACAAAGTACTGAGTAAAGGGTCTGAATACATAAGTAAATGTGATATTTCCGTATTTATTTATTTTTATAAAGATTTGCAAAAATGTCTGAAAACCTGTTTTTGCTGCGCCAATATGGGGTATTGTGTGTATACTGATGAGGGGAAAAAAACAATTAAGCAGTTTTAGAATAAGGCTTTAAAGTCACAAAATGTGGAAAAAGTCAAGGGGTTTGAATACTTTCTGAATGCACTGTATAAGGCCATTAAGGCCAGATGGTTCTTCAAGATGTTCAGACGTTCATAGGTGACTAGCAGGGGCAATTAATAATCACAGTGGTTATAGAGGACGCAACAGGTCAGCACCTCAGGAGTAAATGTCAGTTGGCTTGTCATAGCCGAGCATTCAAAGGTTGAGAGGTCGATAGAGACAGAGGAGAAACGAAACAGCAGGTCCCGGGATAAGGTAACATGTCAGGTGAACAGGTAAGAGTTCCATAGCTGCAGGCAAAACAGCAGAAACTGGAGAAGCAGCACAACCAGGTGGACTGGGGAGTCTTCAGGCCAGGTAGTTCTGAGGCATGGTCATAGGGCTCAGGTCCTCTGGTGTGTGTGTGGGGGGGGGGGGGGGGGGGGGGGGGGGGGGGGGGATTGGAGCATACAGATAAGACAGGATAATTTTCTTTATTTTTACATTTTTCCACAATGTAGAATAATAGTGAAGATATCAAAACTATGAAAAAACACATATAGAATCATGTAGTAACCAAAAAAGTGTTAAACACTTTTGATTCTTCAAAGTTGCCACGCTTTGCCTTGATGACAACTTTGCACACTCTTGGCATTCTCTCAACCAGCTTCACCTGGAATGCTTTTCCATCAGTCTTGAAGAAGTTCCCACATATGCTGAGCACCTGTTGGCTGCTTTTCCTTCATTCTGCAGTCCAACTCATCCTAAACCATCACAATTTGGTAATTGGTATTTTATTAGGATCCCCATTAGCTGTTGCGATAGCAGCAGATACTCTTCCTGGGGTCCACACGAAACATAACAATACAGAATATCAATAGACAGGAGCAGCTCAAGGACAGAACTACATGAAAAAAAATTCAAGGCACACGTATCCTACATATCAATGCATACACACAAACTATCTAGGTCAAATAAGGGAGAGGCTTTGTGCCGTGAGGTGTTGCTTTATCTGTGTTTTGGGTTGAGGTTGGGTGAATGTGTTGACTGACCATCATGTCTTAAAGTAATGATGGACTGTCATTTCTCTGCTTTTTGGGCTGCTTTTGCCATAATATAGACTTGGTCTTTTACCACATAGGGCTATATTCTGTATACCACCCCAACCTTAATGCACAAATGCATTAAGAAGGAAAGAAATTCCACAAATTAACATTTACGATGGCACACCTGTTATTTGAAATGCATTCCAGATATTTTGCAAAATAAAGCCATGTTTCAATGCATGTCACGGGAACCAGAAGTGAGACGTGTAGGCTTTGTTGGTATTTTATTCCCACCTCTGGTGGTTATTTACAAATGTTTGTCGTGCAAATTTCACTGTCTTAAAAAGGAAAAAGAAATCAACACGTTTGTCCAACCATAACACATGAATGGCTAATTCAGAAAGAATGAATTGATGGATTCCAGCTAACACAACCAGAACTTTCACATATACAGAGACAGGCAGCTATCATTGCATCAGTCTTTTTCGACTAGCTAGTGCATAGTGACACCTACTGATATGAACTGGTAATGCATGTTTGGTTAGAATAGTGCAATAGAATGAATGACATTCAATAAAATCTACTTCATGAAAAGGGGATATTATTTTCAATGAAAATGTTGAAAGAAGTTGATTTAATGATTGAATAACTGGATTTGATAAGAAATCAGTTCCTATAGTGAGCCTTAGTAAACATACTTCTTGTGGACCCGATGGAGACCAGGACAACAATAGGTTAGTGCTTTTATGACTTGAGCATTAAAAAAAGTGGTTACAACGTGTACTGTCTTCATTGTAACTCTGCCTTTCATAAATCTCCTAGAATGAATAATTGTAGAAGAGCACTGTAATCAGATGAACAAATAATAGGTATTATGTCATAAAATTTAAACCTGTCTGTCCATTGCTTAACATTGTGCATAGAGGGAAATATATATTTAAAGACATTGTAACTTTTCTTTGCATAACGCTCATCCCTGCTATGGAAGTTAATTAAACACAAGAGTATTCTGAAGTATAGTCTCTGGCTCTTTTGGTGTCAGATTCAGAATGAGTAACAGCAAGGTTTATGGGAGTTTGAAAGAGTTTGATCCACCTTAGGCCAGGAGTGTTTCCAATCCACATAACCTGACAAGAAAACCCTCAGTCCTATAGTCATAGCACAGATGAAAGGGGAAGCTATCGAAAACAATAATATTTTGTCATGGCCTGCGAATAGGACCCAGAGTTAAACCTGACCAGGTCATGAGATCAGGAAACACTATACACATCAGCTACCACAGCAGGTGAAATCACTGCAACACTTAAGAGCTGCAGTCAGTTTCAGAATGGGTGGCAAGAAATAAGTTAAAGGCATTATATTTGGGACATAAAATTAAAACACTAAACCCTTGTAATGAATAATGTGGAAATGTAACAAGTTGAGAATAAACTTCTGTCATGGTAAAAACATATTATTACAACAGTAGCTAAGATGGGGATAGGTCTGTCCCTGATAAAGCACTGCTCAGGCTTCTTAACAACGCTATCAACAAGGTAGGTTCTACAGGCCCTTGTTTTGTCGCACCTGGACTTCTGTCCAATCGTGTGGTCAGGTGCCACAAAGGACTTAGGAAAATTTCAATTGGCCCAGAACTGGGCAGCACGGCTCACCCTTAAATGTACACAGAGAGCTAACATTAATTTTATGAATTTCAATCTCTCATGGCTCAGAGTAGAGGAGAGATTGACTTCATCACTACACAACTCAGACACCAATGCATACCCCACAAGACATGCCACCAGGTCTCTTCACAGTCCCCAAGTCCAGAACAGACTATGGGAGGTGCACAGTACTACATAGAGCCATGACATGGCTACTATTCCAAATCAAGCAACTCATGCAAGCAGTAAAATCAGATTTTAAGAAATAGATAAAAATACACCTTATGAGACAGCAGGGACTGTGAAGAGACACATAGGCACAGACACAATAACATATGCACTATAGACACACACACATGGATGTTGTGTTGTAGATATGTGGTAGTAGAGTAGTGGCCTGAGGGCAAACCCTTAATGTTGTTAAATCTGTTTAGTAATGTAAGATTTATTGTATAGAACTGCCTTTATTTTGCTGGACCCCATGAAGAGTAACTGCTGCCTTGTTAGCAGCTAATAGGGATCCATAACAAATACAAACATTGGTAAATTATGGAATTTACAAGTGAATCATATTCATCTAGTGGGCTTTTTGGATATGTCAGATTATCACAAATCTCTGGCCCTGTGTGGCCTCATCACATGTAAAATATGTTTTCAAACATGACAAAGCTGCTAAACATTATCCTAAATATAAACCATCTTAGTGAATAACATACCCATCTTTTAATAAAATGTACTCTATTATTTTACCATGTCAACACTTCTTGATTGTAAATGTTGTCAGTTGTGAAATAAAATGGCAATTATTTAAAATGCCATTGCTGATTAGACGCTTTTCTCATTAGGCTATTTTCCCCTTTAACCAAATGGTCTACCCACTAGATACTAATTTACTATATGGACACATTACAAACGTCTAGCAATATCTTTCTCAGTTTTAGAATTATAGTTCAGCTTGCCTGTTAATTACCAAAATTAAAGTCTTCAGTAATTTACCAGTAGCTTTACAACCATATGACAGCTCCAATAAGCCCCTTATGGTGAACTAGAGGCTTGTAGAATCATTACTATTTGGAGTATTCAGTTCATAGTTTGCTGTAGGGGAACTATGGACATTACCACCTGAAACAAACAAAATGAGTGAAGATGGAGGTGTCAGTAATAGTTGAGCTTCCCATCACTAGAGAAATGCACCATAACAGCTGGCTAACTGATTTACCAAGCAGAACGCAAGGGTTTGATTGCCCTCTAATAAACTTGTGATGCAGAGTCAAAGTCTACATCGACTGTAGTTACCCATTTCACACTTAAGGACCTAGAGTTGACAGTTGAGCCCTTAATTGACATGGCACCATTACAAGTTATGGTAAAGGACAACCTCTGGTCAGAGGTAATGTCCTTTATAAACCTCATGTTAACAATAGAAGTTGATGACCCTCAGTCACTAGTAGTTCTACAACTGTCAGTATTTATCACTGGGTATTGAGATGCTCAGTAAGACGGAGCAAAGAACCTGAATAGACTGTTACAACATCCATTACAAGTCAATGCTTTTTCTTTTTATTGTTTTACAAGACGCCTTGCCTCCAATACAATAGTGTTGTCAACAAAAACACCTCAATGTTACAGCTGTGTTGCACTGCACCAGTTTAACACTCTCCCCTCCCTCTAAACACAAAGCCAGTAGGATCTATCAGAGAAGCCAGGAGTCCTGGTCTGAGGCTGGATGCCGTACCCTGGGGATGGAAGTGGTTTAGCTCTGGCCTCCCAGGGTGTGCTTGTCAAACAGGTACTCTGCCATCTTGTTTTTGACAGCATCCATCTTGGTGAGGTTGGTGATGTGGTCACCCAGCTTCTTAATGGCCTCCACCTGCTCGTTCAGGTAATGGGTCTCCAGGAAGTCACACAGCTAAAGAGGGAAAACACAGGTCAGACAAGAGAATAACAGACTATTGTAGATACAGTAACACACAAGAGCCTGGTGGTAATGGCATAAGTGCAGAGTGTTTGCAGCATTTTTCACTAGGCAAGTCAGTTAAGAACAAGTTCTTATTTACAATGACATCCTAACGTGGAACAGTTCTGAACTGCCTTGTTCAGGGGAAGAACATATTTTTACCTTGTCAGCTCGGGGATTCGATCCAGCAACCTTTTGGTTACTGGCCCAAAGCTCTAACCACTAGGCAAGCTGCCGCCCCTTATGCAAACTTATGCATTAGCTGCATTGTGTGTATAGTGTGCATCTGTGGACTATTGTGTGCGTGTGAAGAAGCAGGTCACAATCCTGTGTCATTAGTTATCAGAGCTACAACCTGATCATCTCCTGGGACAGTACCTGTATTCTATGTGATATATACATGTGATGTGCAGTTCCAATATAACTTACATGGGGGTCAACCTTGTCAGAGGCAATCTTGTGCAGGTCCAGCAGGGCCTGGTTCACATTCTTCTCCAGCTGCAGAGCACACTGCATGGCCTCCAGCCCATTGCCCCACTCATCACGTTCTGGCTTCTACACAGGACAGAGTGAACACAAGTGTTAGGAACTACTAGCAGATGTTAAAGTTAAGATAAAGTGAACAGAGTTACACCCCTCACACTGTCAGTTCAGTGGTTAGAAACGGAATGTTCAGGACTACTCCAGGTTCTCTAGAGCAACTTAACGCTGTAGACACTACTCCATGGAATAAAGACATTTTCTATCAGTCTACAATCTAAATGCGTTTTTCGATGCTCAGGGGCTCACCTTGATGTCCTGGAGTAAAATGCGTCCACCTCTCTTGTTCTGGAAGGAGAGTAGCTTGTCGGCGTGCTCCCGCTCCTCGTCGCTGTTCTCCTTGAAGAAATGCGCGAAGCCAGGCAGAGCCACATCGTCACGGGAGAAATAGAAAGCCTGGGTGGATATACATAAGAGTGGTTGTTAGAAAAAAAATGACATGCCGAACGTGACTCGGCATTCTGTTCTTGTTGTTACAACTAAACTTGATGACAAAGGCATGAATCAGTCTAGTCCGTAGTCTACTTGGTAACCTGACAAGTAACCCGTCAAGGAGTTGTTACGCGCTCTGTCCAAGGTAGGATAGATTCCCGGCTTCATTTGAATGTTATATCTACCTGAAAGCTCTTAATTGCAAAGTAAAACTGAAATATGAACGTCAGTGAGTTATATTTCTTGACTATTAACTGTCTAGGCCTACAGAAAAGCCATTTAGGCCCAGGCATATCAACAAAACGGTCATATTGGGAGACTCCTTACCATTGAAGTGTAGGTGTAGGAGGCAAACATCTCCATGTTGATCATCCGGTTGATGGCAGCTTCGCAATCGTGGTGATAGTTCTGGCGGATCTGAGACTCCATCTTGGCAGATGCTTTCATATTGAAATGAAAGGTACAAAAATAGGGTTTCTCAGACTATTTTACTATTGTAGTTCAAGTAAGTGTTATGTTATCAATCCGGAATGTTCTATAGTGCGGGACGAAGGCAGAGTAGTTCCGTTCAATCACTGTTGAAGCAAGAACTTCTTCATGCGTCTTCTCAGACTTGTGAAGTGGAAGGAGCCTTGTTCCCTCTATTTATTGTTCCGAACGGAACGCGTCAGTGAAATCCACCCTCACAGAGCGTAGCCAATCACCTTTAGAATTTCAACAGGAACTAGGCGGATCATTTGATGACGATCCCACTCCTCTGGAGTGAGTGTAACATTGTGTGTTCTCATGACTTCTTGATAATCATATAGTTGGCCATCATTATTCAATAATTGTTTAATCCAAATAATGTTGTTGTCTAACCAGTCTTGGAAAAATAAAGACTTGTTTTTGTGTTTCATGTTTTTATTATTCCAGATTGTATACTTATGTTCTTATGTCAGAAGATTGTGGAGTGAGTTAGAAGATTTCATCTTAAAAGAGACGACTATTAATGTTAATCTGAGAGACTCTGATATTATGTTTTATTTTGGTCCAAATGATATGGACCCTGATTTAACTTTCATTGTTCATTAGTTTATCTTTCATGGAAGCTTCTTCATCCATAAAATGAAGTGGGCAGAGAACAAAACCCTCTTCACATTATTTACGATAGAATTTAAATATCATTTTGAAATGATCAGTAAATGTAAAAACAAAAAAGCATTATGCACCATAAAGAGACTCATATCTCCCTCACTAACTTTAAACATCAGCTGTCAGAGCAGGTCACAGATCACTGCACCTGTACATAGCCCATCTGTAAGTAGCCCATCCAACTACCACATCCCCATATTGTTACTTATTTTTTTGCTCCTTTCCACCCCAGTATCTCTATTTGCACATTAATCTTCTGCACATCTATCACTCCAGTGTTTAATTGCTAAATTGTAATCACTTCGCCACTATGGCCAATGTATTGCCCTACCTCCCTAATCTTACCTCATTTGCACACATTGTATATAGATTTTTTTCTATTGTGTTATTGACTGTACGTTTGTTTATTCCATGTGCTACTCTGTGCTATTGTTTGTGTCGCACTGCTTTGCTTTATCTTGGCCAGGTCGCAGTTGTAAATGATTACTTGTTCTCAACTGGCCTACCTGGTTAAATAAAGGTGAAGTAAAAACATTTAATAAAAAGTGTTTAACAAATTGAAAAGGAATCTTGATATTTAATACCCCTGTCTGTTAGGTTTATGTACTTTTCTTTGTATATTTTTGGTATTGTTGTGTTCAAAATTATTAATTTAAAAAATATATATATAAAAAATAAATGATGATCCCACTCATTCACATGACCTAAATCCAAGACATTTATTATATTGACGTGAGAGCCGAGTGACCCATCTAACAATGGAAATACATGTGCTCAACGATTGAAGACAGTCAAATTCAGGTGGGACCATTCTAGCCAATGAGAGGGCAGGCACAGGTTCGAACAACACGCAGAACTAAACGTTGTTCTTCTTAAAGTTTCCGGAATGCTACGTGCATCCACATATATTAGTACATTTGTTAAAGCTTAAACATTACGAAACTTCTATTCGATCAAAATCCGCAAGTAATTTGACACTGTTATATACCTCCACACAAAAACAGTCTTATCTCACACGGACAGATTTTGGGTGGAGTAAATGCTCTCGCCTCGTCCTCATCTTAATCTATTTAAAAAAATGTACTTTGTTTATTACGAGAGCGGATACATTTCATTGTTTTAACTAATTATGACAAAAGTTAAGAAAATGTTGAGCGATGTAATGACTTTTCAAGTAAGTTACGCTACACGTTATGTCTGATGTTGGCTGACAATTATTTAGCTACGCTATCCTTACGAACCGCATAGCATATCATTACAGCAGTTTGTACCGGTATGTTAGCTAGCTACCTAACGTAAAGTTAGTTGGCTATTAATACACCAGGATTAGCTAGGTGGTATAGTGATTATGCGTTCTCAATGGACACTGGAAGTAGCTAGCAAGCTAGCCAAAGTTAGCCAGTTAGCTTGGGTGCTTGACTGCCGTTGTGAGGTCAAAATGCTCGAATCAACTCTACTCCTCGACCAGAGCGGCCAGTGTGGGCTCTGAACGCTCCGAGAGCGAACGCTCTGAATTTACGAACGGACAATCTGACCACTCTCTGAATTTACGAAGGCCCAGAGCATACTCTGGCACTCCAGATTGAATTTACAAACACACCAGAAATCGTATGATGTCTAGCTAGTAATTTGTTATGCTAACAAGCTAGCAAGACGTTGCATAGCAACAGCATCAGCTTCTGGTAGACAGACACTAGTAAGCTCAACTAAAAGTTTACAGTTATTTTACAGTATACTCAAATGTAACCTTTATTTCACTAGGCAAGTCAGTTAAGAACAAAATCTTATTTTCAATGACGGCCTACTCCAGAAAAACCCAGACGACACTGGGGTCAATCACAGCCAGATATGATACAGCCTGGATTCAAACCAGGTACTATAGTGACGTCGTTTGCACTGAGATGCAGTGCCAAAGACCGCTGCGCCACTCGGGAGCCCTATGAACGAATAGTATTTAGTTTGCAGTATGTTCTCATTAAGTATGTAGTATACAGTATGTTAGTATGGGTATTCAAACACAGCTTAGGTCTTCTTCTTCTGGGGCAGTATGCATCAAGCCTCTCAGAGTAAGAGTGCCGATTAAGGATCAGTTGAGCCTTCTGGATCACATTGAATAAGCTCCTCCCCCCAGCCTCCACTATTTTATACAGCCCCTGGTCTTTCCTGGCCTAGTATGTAAGGTAGTGCCTCTACTCCAATTGTTTGAGGACATGACCCCCTTTCTCCTAAAATGTAAGCCAAAACAGGCTCTATCTATCAGTTTGTCATAACTACTATCTAGGTTCATTGTTTGTTGAAAAATTATGAAGCTGCTTCAAATGGGGGTAGTATGGTTAGTGCAGTTAGTATGAGTATTCGAACACAGCTCTAGTTCTTATGAATACCAGTGATTCTGCTAAAGGACGTAAATGTAAATGTTAAGAATACCAGTGATGTTGCAACTACATGGATATACTGAACAATAACCCAGCACCCTGAAAGCACCCTGTCAACAGTTGTGGAAGATCAGGTCATGTGAACTGAAGTTCTTAGGAAGGTTACTTTATTACTGTAGTCTTTGATTTTCATTAGCTGTAAAAAGTTTTCCACTTCACAGTTTTAGCTTAATAACCCATGTATTGTTAGATTTATGTAGCTACTGATTCTGTGTAGTTATTTCTAGGCTAATGTAATCAACTTTGATATACCATTTGTCAACTACAATATGTCATTTGAAACCGAAAGGCAGTTCTGTGACTGAGGGTCATCAACTTCTATTGTTAACATGAGGTTTATAAAGGACATTACCTCTGACCACAGAGGATGTCCTTTACCATAACTTGTAATAGTGCCATGTCAATTAAGGGCTCAACTGTCTAGGTCCTTAAGAGTGAAATGGGTAACTACAGTCGATGTAGACTTTGACTCTGCATCACAAGTTTATTAGAGGGCAATCAAACCCTTGCGTTCTGCTCGGTAAATCAGTTAGCCAGCTGTTATGGCACATTTCCTAGTGATGGAAAGTTACACTATTACTGACACATCTTCACTCATTTTCTTTGTTTCAGGTGGTAATTTACATTTTAGTCATTTAGCAGACGCTCTTATCCAGAGCAACTTACAGTAGTGAATGCATACATTTCATACATTTTTTTTCCCTGTGCTGGTCCCCCGTGGGAATCGAACCCACAACCCTGGCGTTGCAAACACCATGCTCTACCAACTGAGCTACAGGGAAGGCTACTGAGCTACAGGGAAGACTTTAATTTTGGTAATTAACAGGCAAGCTGAACTTTAATTCTAAAACTGAGAAAGATATTGCTAGACGTTTGTAATGTGTCCATATAGTAAATGAGTATCTAGTGGGTAGACCATTTGGTTAAAGGGGAAAATAGCCTAATGAGAAAAGCGTCTAATCAGCAATGGCATTTTAAATAATTGCCATTGTATTTCACAACTGCCACCATTTACAATCAAGAAGTATTGACATGGTAAAATAATTGAGTACATTTTATTAAAAGATGGGTATGTTATTCACTAAGATGGTTTATATTTAGGATAATGTTTAGCAGTTGTCATGTTTGAAAATATATTTTACATGTGATGAGGCCACACAGGGCCAGAGATTTGTGATAATCTGACATATCCAAAAAGCCCACTAGATGGCATCTGATTCATTTGTAAATTCCATATTTTACCAACATTTGTATTTGTTATGATCCCTATTAGCTGCTGTCAAGGCAGCAGTTACTCTTCATGGGGTCCAGCAAATTAAAGGCAGTTCTATACAATAAATCTAACCTTACATTACTAAACAGATTTAACACATTAAGGGTTTTCCCTCAGGCCACTATTCTACTACCACATATCTACAACACAACATCCATGTGTGTGTGTCTATAGTGCATATGTTATTGTGTCTGTGCCTATGTGTCTCTTCACAGTCCCTGCTGTCTCATAAGGTGTATTTTTATCTATTTTTTTAAATATGATTTTACTGCTTGAATGAGTTACTTGATGTAGAATAGTAGCCATGTCATGGCTCTATGTAGTACTGTGCACCTCCCATAGTCTGTTCTGGACTTGGGGACTGTGAAGAGGCCTGGTGGCATGTCTTGTGGGGTATGCATTGGTGTCTGAGTTGTGTAGTGATGAAGTCAATCTCTCCTCTACTCTGAGCCATGAGAGATTGACATTCATATTAATGTTTGCTCTCTGTGTACATTTAAGGGTGAGCCGTGCTGCCCAGTTCTGGGCCAATTGTAATTTTCCTAAGTCCTTCTTTGTGGCACCTGACCACACGATTGGACAGTAGTCCATTTGGGGTGTTTCTCCCATTCTTCTCTGCAGATCGTCTCAAGCTCTCAGCTCTGTCAGGTTGGATGGAGAGTCGCTACACAGCTATTTTCAGTTCTCTCCAGAGATGTTCGATTTGGTTCATGTCCGGGCTCTGGCTGGGCCACTCAAGGACATTCAGAGACTTTTCCCGAAGCCACTCCTGCATTGTCTTGGCTGTGTGCTTAGGGTCGTTGTCCTGTTGGAAGGTGTACCTTCGCCCCCAGTCTGAGGTCCTGAATGCTCTGGAGCAGGTTTTCATCAAGGATCTCTCTGTACTTTTCTTTGTTCATCTTTCCCTCGATCCTTATTAGTCTCCCAGTTCCCTGCCGCTGAAAAACATTCCCACAGTATGATGCTGCCATCACCATGATTCACCGTAGGGATGGTGCCAGGTTTCCTCCAGATGTGACACCCTTCATTCAGGCCAAAGAGTTCAGTCTTGGTTTCGTCAGACCAGAGAATGTTATTTCTCATGGTCTAAGTGTCACGCCCTGATCTGTTTCACCTGTTCTTGTGATTTTCTCCACCCCCTCCAGGTGTCAATTATTTTCCCTGGTGTATTTTCCCTGTGTTTCCTGTCTCTCTGTGAAGATTCGTAATGTCATGTCAATCAGCGTGTTTTTCCCATGCCCCTGCTTTTTCTGATCTCTCTTTTGCCAGTCCTCCCGGTTTTGACCCTTGCCTGCCCTGACTCTGAAACTGCCTGCCTGCCTGACCTGACCTCGAGCCTGCCTGCCACTCTGCACCTCCTGGACTCTGACCTTGTTATGATCTTTTTGCCTGTCCACGACCATTCTCTTGCCTGCCCCTTGGATACTAATAAATATTAGAGACTCAAACCAACTGCCTCCCGTGTCTGCATCTGGGTCTCGCCCTGTGCCCTTATACTAAGAGTCCTTTAGGTGCCTTTTGGCAAACTCCAAATGGGCTGTCATGTGCCTTTTACTGAGAAGTGGCTTCTGTCTGGCCACTCTACCATAAAGGCCTGATTGCTGATGCAGAGATGGTTGTCCTTCTGGAAGGTTCTCCCATCTCTACAGAGGAACTAACCCCCTTAATAAGATAGATTTTTTTGTTGTTGTTAATATTCTGAACAAATATTGTAATCAATGTTCTGCAACATATGCTTCAACAATTAATGTATTTGCTGTGCTAGACCTAAGGGATAATGTTAGCTTCATAATTGTTATTTTATGTTCAAAATCTAGAAAACCATGCCAGATTGCTAACTAAATTAGCCCTGGAGCATTTAATATGGCTATAAAACAAAACAAAAATATGTTTGGAGATTTGTATTACACATTTATGAATCATCTAAATGTTAGCATTAAACAATCAAGGCCTTTAAACACTTGTTTGACTATAATTGTACAAATGTACCGCCTTTTATGGTGTCTGACGGAGTTGACATAAATCCACTTAGTTGCATTTAATGAACAAATAGGAGGTTGTTCCTTTACATGGTGTTAATAGCTGATACTTTGGTCTGTCAAAATATAAACTTCATATTTTGTTAATATTAAGACAAATAATTGTACAATAAAGTTGATTGTCCAATCTGTTAAGAATCCCTGAGCTCTAAAACAGCAACATTTTCGTATCTGCCCCATGGCAAAAAATTATATTGATTGTAGCTACACTAGATATGATATAACCAAAGATTGTTGTTATCCAGCATTTCTGGACATTACAGGTTTGCCTAATCAAAACACTGCAGTAGATTCTACAACTAACCTGGTATTGGCAGTACTCTCTTCATTCCCAATTCTGGAAACCAGATATCTTATACATGTCCTTGTCCAGTTGCAGGTGGTTCTAGAAGTACCAGAGAAAACGCAGATAGATAGCAAATAAAAATATATTTCTGAGTTTTCTCTAGTGTTTGTGTATTTGCCTGTTGCCTTTTCTTTGTTGCCTTATACATTTTAGTGCAAGAGTATTCAACTCTTACCCAATGAGGCCTGGAGCCTGCTGGTTTTCTGTTCTACCTGATAATTAATTTTTTATTGTTTTCTCAAAGATGGCGTAGCAGTCAGGCATCTTTTGTCTTCGTCTTGTCATGTCCCGTGTATATATATTTATATACATTTTTTTAAATCTTTTTTTCTTCACATATATTTTTTTATATTTTTCTTAACCCCAACTTCAACATACTTTCCTGCAACCCGCCTCTCCCAATGTGGTATGGATCTACTATTTTCTTTACTTTAGAACCGGAACCCCCAACAGAAGCTAGCCAGCTAACTAGCTACTAGCTAGTAGTCAGCTAGCCACTGCTAGCGGTCATCAGCTAACCTTTAGCCCGGACAACTCCTGCCAATCTGCACAGCATGATTCAACCCAGAGCTTATCAGACTCCTTTTTCTCCATATCTCCGGAATCCTACCGCAAGCTCTGAACCTCTTCACCTGGATCATCGCAGCTAGCTAGCTGCTGTCCTGATTGGCTTCTCCTGGCTAACGTCCCTCTCCCGAAGCAAGCACCAATTAGCCTGGAGCTAGCCTATGCTAGACCCATCTCCCGGCTAGCTGAAGAGGTCCATCAGCCACTCCTTGGGCTACAATACCTATTTTGCCAATTGGCCTGGACCCCTTTTATTGCCGATACGGAGGCCCGCCGATCCATCACGACTGGACTACCGATGTAATCCGCCCGGTGTTTTTCAACAGGCTTCTCCATCGCGACATCCCCTGAATGCCCATCTGCTAATCTCGGCCCGTTAGCTGTCTAGAGCATACCGGTTTGGTAGCTGAAGTGGTCCATCAGTTAATTTCTTAGGCTACTATACCTATTTTAACAATTGGCATGGATCCTTTTACTACACAGACCCCTGCTGATAAATCACAACTGGTTTGCCGACGTAACCGCATGAGCGGACGACAACAGACTTCTTCCGTCGCGACGTCTCTCTAAGGCCCTTCTGTTGGCCTGCTAGCCCCGGGCCGCTAGCTGTCTGAATCGCCGTGTCTCCAGCCCGTCCAGCTACTCATTGGACCCTACGATCACTCGGCTATGCATGCCTCTCCCTAATGTCAATATGCCTTGTCCATTGCTGTTTTGGTTAGTGATCATTGTCTTATTTCACTGTACAGCCTCCAGCCCTGCTCAATATGCCTCAGCTAACCCTCTTGTCCCACCTCCCAAACATGAGGTGACCTCACCTGGTTTAATTGATGTCTCTAGAGACAATACCTCTCTCATCGTCACTCAATGCCTAGGTTTACCTCCACGGTATTCACATCCTACCATACCTTTGTCTGTACATTATGCATTGAATCTATTCTACCGCGCTCAGAAACCTGCTCCTTTTACTCTCTGTTCCAAACGTACTAGACGACCAGTTCTTATAGCCCTTAGCCGTACCCTTATCCTACTCCTCCTCTGCTCCTCTAGTGATGTAGAGGTTAATCCAGGCCCTGCAGTGCCTAGGTCCACTCCCATTCCCCAGGCGCTCTCATTTGTTGACTCCTGTAACCGAAAAAGCCTTGGTTTCATGCCTGTTAACATTAGAAGCCTCCTCTGTAAGTTTGTTTTATTCACTGCTTTAGCACACTCTGCCAACCCAGATGTCCTAGCCGTGTCTGAATCGGCCACCAAAAACCCTGACATTTCAATCCCTAACAATAACATTTTCTGACAAGATAGAACTGCCAAAGGGGGCGGAGTTGTAATCTACAGCAGAAATAGCCTGCAGAGTTCTGTCATACTATCCAGGTCTGTGCCCAAACCATTTGAGCTTCTCCTTTTAAAAATCCACCTTTCCAGAAACAAGTCTCTCACCATTGCCACTTGCTATAGACCACCTTCTGCCCTCAGCTGTGCCCTGGACACCATATGTGAATTGATTGCCCCGCATCTATCTTCAGAGCTTGCGCTGTTAGGTGACCTAAACTGGAACATGCTTAACACCCCGGCCATCCTACAATCTAAGCTTGATGCCCTCAATCTCACACAAATGATCAATGAACCTACCAGGTACAACCCCAAATCCGTAAACACAGGCACCCTCATAGATATCATCCTAACCAATCTGCCCTCCAAATACACCTCTGCTGTCTTCAACCAGGATGTCAGTGATCACTGCTTCATTGCTTGTGTCCGTAATGGGTCTGCGGTCAAACGACCACCCCTCATCACTGTCAAACGCTCCTTAAAACACTTCAATGAGCATGCCTTTCTAATCGACCTGACCGGGGTATCCTGGAAGGATATTGACCTCATTCTGTCAGTAGAAGATGCCTGGTTATTCTTTAAAAGTGCTTTCCTCACAATCTTAAATAAGCATGCCCCATTCAAAAAATGTTGAACCAGGAACAGATACAGCCCGTGGTTCACTCCAGACCTGACTGCCCTTGACCAGCACAAAAACATCCTGTGGCGTACGGCATAAGCATTGAAAAGCCCACGCGATACGCACTTTTCAGGGAAGTTAGGAGCCAATATACACAGGCAGTTAGGAAAGCAAAGGCTAGCTTATTCAAACAGAAATTTGCATCCTGCAGCACAAACTCCAAAAAGTTCTGGGACACAGTAAAGTCCATGGAGAATAAGAGCACCTCCTCCCAGCTGCCCACTGCACTGAGGCTAGGAGACACTGTCACCACCAATAAATCCCCAATAATTGAGAATTTCAATAAGCATTTTTTTACGGCTGGCCATGCTTTCCACCTGGCCACCCCTACCCTGATCAACAGCCCTGCACCCCCCACAGCAACTTGCCCAAGCCTCCCCCATTTCTCCTTCACCCAAATCCCGATAGCTGGTGTTCTGAAAGAGCTGCAAAATCTGGACCCCTACATATCAGCAGGGCTAGACAATCTGGACCCTCTCTTTCTAAAATTGTCCGCCGAAATTGTTGCAACCCCTACTACTAGCCTATTCAACCTCTCTTTTGAATCGTCTGAGATCCTCAAAGATTGGAAAGCTGCCGCGGTCATCCCCCACTTCAAAGGGGGAGACACTCTAGACCCAAACTGCTACAGACCAAAATCTATCCTACCCTGCCTTTCTAAGGTCTTCGAAAACCAAGTTAACAAACAGATCACCGACTAATTCGAATCCCACCGTACTTTCTCCGCTATGCAATCTCGTTTCTGAGCTGGTCATGGGTGCACCTCAGCCATGCTCAAGGTCCTAAACGATATCATAACCGCTATCGATAAAAGACAATACTGTGCAGCTGTATTCATCGACCTGGCCAAGGCTTTCGACTCTGTCAATCACCACATTCTTATCGGCAGACTCAACAGCCTTGATTTCTCAAATGATTGCCTCGCCTGGTTCACCAACTACTTCTCAGACAGAGTTCAGTTTGTCAAATCGGAGGACCTGTTGTCCGGACCTCTGCCAGTCTCTATGGGGGTGCCACAGGGTTCAATTCTCGGCTCGACTCTTTTCTCTGTATACATCAGTGATGTCGCTCTTGCTGCTGGTGATTCTCTGATCGACCTTTAAGCAGACGACGCCATTCTGTATACTTCTTGCCCTTCTTTGGACACTGTGTTATTAACTAACCTCTAGACGAGCTTCAATGCCATGCAACTCTCCTTCCGTGGCCTCCAACTGCTCTTAAATGCAAGTAAAACTAAATGCATGCTCTTCAACCGATCACTGCCCGCACCTGCCCGCCCGTCCAACATCACTACTCTGGACGGATCTGACTTAGAATATGTCGACAACTACAAATACCTTGGTGTCTGGTTAGACTGTAAACTCTCCTTCCAGACTCACATTAAGCATCTCCAATCCAAAATTAAATCTAGAATCGGCTTCCAATTTCACAACAAAGCATCCTTCACTCATGCTGCCAAACATACCCTCGTAAAACTGACTATCCTGCCGATCCTTGACTTCGGCGATGTCATTTACAAAATAACCTCCAACACTCTACTCAGCAAATTGGATGCAGTCCATCACAGTGCCATCTGTTTTGTCACCAAAGCCCCATATACTACCCACCACTGCGACCTGTATGCTCTCGTTGGCTGTCCCTCACTTCATATTCGTCACCAAACCCACTGGCTCCAGGTCATCTATAAGTCTTTGCTAGGTAAAGCCCCACCTTATCTCAGCTCACTGGTCACCATAGCAGCACCCACCCATAGCACGCTCTCCAGCAGGCATATTTCACTGGTCACACACAAAGCCAATTCCTCCTTTGGCTGCCTTTCCTTCCAGTTCTCTGCTGCCAATGACTGGAACGAATTGCAAAAATCACTGAAGCTGGAGACTCATATCTCCCTCACTAACGTTAAGCACCAGTTGTCAGAGCAGCTCACAGATCACTGCACATGTACATAGCCCATCTGTAAATAGCTCATCCAACTACCTCATCCCCATACTGTTCTTTTTTTCCTTTACACCCCAGTATATCTACTTGCACATTCATCTTCTGCACATCTATCACTCCAGTGTTTAATTGCTAAATTGTAATTATTTCGCCACCATGGCCTATTTATTGCCTTACCTCCCTTTTCCTACTTCATTTGCACACACTGTATATAGACTTTTTTGTATTGTGTTATTTACTGTATGTTTGTTTATTCCATGTGTAACTCTGTGTTGTTGTTTGTGTCGCACTGCTTTGCTTTATGTTGGCCAGGTCGCAGTGGTTAATGAGAACTTGTTCTCAACTAGCCAACCTGGTTAAATAAAGGTGAAATTAAAAAAATATATTTAAAAAAAATTCACACCTGTTGTCCCAGGTATAAATCAGTCCCTGATTAGAGGGGAACAATTTTAAAAAGCAGTGGACTGGCTTCTAGGTCCAGAGTTGAGTTTGAGGGGTATAGTGCATTTTAGAGTTGAAGAGCACCAACCACAGATAAACATGCACTCTAGACCATCTCGAAGATTAAATTCAATATAGAATCAGTGTGACGAGGTGACAAAGAGATTGTTTTACTATTGTAACATGCAATGAATAGAATTATGTTGTTCTCTGGTTTAGAAATCAAACTCTGGTTCTCTTATTTCAGACCAAATTTTATACATTTTCCCCAGTTGTTTTTTTAGAGAACATTGTATTGCAAGGTATTCTACAGTATATGTGTAGGATATGCTGTGTTGGCTAATTTGCATATGCAGCTTAGTTTTTAAACCTCCATTCTAGCATACATGACACACACATCTTTCTATCTATATGCTTTTATTTGGCTTTCTAATAAAAGTATATGATTTAATGTTTCTTTAAGCCTGCAGCTAGTTAATTGAAAAGAGACATATAATAAGACCAAAACATGACAACAACAAAAAATGTCACTGACAGATAGCTAATAAAACACTAGCATGATGAGCAGGCAATTTTACATTTCCAGTAGCAGGCTAGGCTAGTCAAATTAACATTGGCTAGCTTTAAAAAAAAAATGGCTAAATGGTGAACAGAGTTACCTCTTAATGGAACAATTTGTATTGCATGCTGCATTTTTCAAAGTGCACTCAAAAACAGATGTTTATCTTATTTCAGTCTTTGGGAGTTCATCAAACACATACAGCAAGCAGTTTCAGTTTTCAGACCTCACTTGAGGCTGTGTTTACATCCTAGATAGAAGCAGTGTTAAACTATACTTTTTATGAGAAAATGTGCAAAAATTGAAAGTGCCAACAAATCTTATAGTTATTAAAATAATGTTTTACTGTCATATACAAAAAATCTGCTCCTCCCTCGATGGGGATCGATCAACTTCACGTTTTTTGGCTTCTGCCAACAAACTATAGGCTACTGCATATTTGAATTAATACTTGACAGAGTAGCCCACCATTCACATTCTATTCCATATTCTGAGCCATAGGCCTATCCAAGCCTTTACACATAAGGTAGTTGGTCCAAAGTTGGCATTGCGACACTCACTTTAATTGGATTGATAATGTATTTCTATCCCAGTTCACTTTCACTACAACAAAGTAATCAGCCTCTGTTTTCAGGTAGACTAACACAATACTTGTTTAATTTTATTCATGATAGAATCTTCAGCTTATTAGGACTGAACATGATTTCCTTTACAACCAATGTATGTATGTATGTATGTATGTATGTATGTATGTATGTATGTATGTATGTATGTATGTATGTATGTATGTATGTATGTATGTATGTATACTTTTTAATGAATTGATACTGCGATTAAATTGTGTAATCATGTCAGCAGTTTCTTGACTTTGAGTGCATCGACTCCTTTTAAGTTAATTGAGTATTAGACATTAATTTGGTGCCATAGTCTGATCTAGTGGTAATGCTGCACATGGCCCTTTGCAGCATGGATTCAAACCCTGCCTACGCCTTCATATCTGTATTCCTCTACCTTTCTGTCACCCCCCTCTCATTCATAACTTGATATCTCAATAAAGAAAGAGAAAATACTAATATATATAAAGAAATTAGTAATTTAAAGACCATGTACTACCCAAACATGGTGAAGGGTTCATAAATAGAATAATGGGATTTTGACATTGGTGGTGACTTTCTGAACTGTTATAGTTAGACCAACAGTTTAAAGTAATACAGAAATATGTTGGTATTTGAGTTCTGATTGACTAAATTGACAACATTTTCAGGAAAGTTGTTGTATTTTCCCTTAAATTCACCAGAAACAACCATTCACAGCTATTTGTTTTAAAATGCTTTAGTAAGTTACACAGTATATGTAATTTGCATAGTATAGTATATGTTCCTGCTATACTCTCCTTCTTCCCTTTTTCCTTTTCTTCTAATCTGGTATCAGCTGGTCTTCGCCCTTTCATCACCCCTCATGTCTGTTTCTGCAGTCACAAAACTGCGCCTCCTTCCACCATTGTCACTGTGATAACAGAACAGAACTACCTCGAGACCAACGATGGTGGATAAATGAAGATAGTTCACTCAGGCCGTTGACCACTGTCTGCTTAAGGGGGTGGCTCCTTAAGCCGACAACAATACGATAGTGGTCTGCTTAGTTAATTGACTTTCTTTGGTTGAAAAAATGAAGGAGTGGGCTGTCTCGCTTCCTCTTCCGTCTCTGCTTGAGACTCCAGAATGCTGAGTCACAACGACAAGGCAGAAATACAGCCAGGGCAGATCCTAAGTCATTCCATACTGTAGAAGAACCAACAGGAGGTTATGACAGGAAAAATCAGGGGAACAAATTTCACTGGGGACAGGGGGGACACATTTTATCATTGGAATGTGTTACAGAACAAGGCAAAGGTGTGCTTTAGGACCATGCGGATCCCTCCGAGCAGTCGGGTAGGATGTTTGCAGTGTTTATTCGACCCCCCCCCCAAAAAAAATAATAATAATAATATATATATATATATATATAATATATATGTGTCCCCCACATCTAAAACCAAAGTTGCGTCCCTGGTTATAATAGTGGGAGGGGCAAAGAGTACAGACTAAAAACACTGTGTCACCCTCCAGAACTTCAATAGAAAGAGTTATGTAACGGTTAACCATTTACAGTATTACTGTTTATAACTTTGTGGTCACATGATGGACCCGGTTGTGACTTAACACAGGTTATCGGGGTTGAACATTACAGAAAAGAATTCCATAAAAAAATTAAGACAATTCTTTGCCAATTTTAATTTGAATGCTATGTTTGCCCTTCTGCAAAAATAAGGTCACAACCTGGACTCAGGGGTAGACGTAACATAGTAAAAGTAAATTTGGGTTACTCCAATTAGTATGATATGTTTTGTATGGTATGTATTAATTTGTGGATGTCCATCATCAATTTCGTATTATATTTTACGAATTGTAATTTGTACAATATGTTACGAATTGCAATTTGTACAATATGTTACGAATTGCAATTTGTACAATATGTTACGATTTGCTAAACATATGATATGTTACGAATTCCAATTTGTTGTGGCCAACTTTAGCTCGGTGGCTAGGTGCAAACGTTAGCTAGGTGGCTAAAGTTAGTTAGGCTAGGGGTTAACCTGTCTGGGCTATGGGGCAGTATTTTCACGGCCGGATGAAAAACGTACCCAATTTAAACAGATTACTACTCTGGCCCAGAAACTAGAATATGCATATTATTAGTAGGTTTGGATAGAAAACATTCTGAAGTTCCTAAAACTCTTTGAATGGTGTCTGTGATTATAACAGAACTCATATGGCAGGCAAAAACCTGAAAAAAATCCAAGCAGGAAGTGAAAAGTCTGAGAATTGTAGTTCTTCTTTTGATTCTCTATCGAAGCTACAGTGTCTGTGGGGTGACGTTGCACTTCCTAAGGCTTCCATTGGCTGTCTAAAGCCTTCAGAAAGTGATTTGAGCATTCTCCTGTCACTGGGCAGATAATAGGAGCTCAGTTACTGAGTGGTCTGCCTGGCAACAAAGGGATTGGATATGCGCAGTCACGCGAGCACGCCGTTCCTTCTTTTTCTTCTTGAATGAATATGCTATTGTCCGGTTGGAATATTATCGCAATTTTACGTAAAAAATACCTTAAAGATTGATTTTAAACAGCGTTTGACATGCTTCTAAGTACGGTAATGGAACATTTTGACTTTTCGTCTCTCGTTCCGCGCTCGCGCGTTATGCCTTTGGATAAGTGATCTGTACGCACGAACAAAACGGAGGTATTTGTACATAAATATGGATTATTTCGAACAAAAACAACATTTCTTGTGGAAGTAGCAGTCCTGGGAGTGCATTCTGACAAAGATCAGCAAAAGTAAGAGAATATTTCTAATACTAATTCTGAGTTTAGGTTGCCCCGAACTTGGCGGGTGTCTGAATAGCTCACCGTGATGGCTGAGCTATGTACTCAGAATATTGACAAATGTGCTTTCTCCGTAAAGCTATTTTAAAATCTGACACAGCGGTTGCATCCATGGGTAGTCAATCTATAATTCTTTAAATAATTGTTATATATTTTGTCAATGTTTATGATGAGTATTTTTGTAAATTGATGTGCACATTCACCGGACGTTTTGGTGGGAATACATTTTCCTAACATTACGCGTCAATGTAAAATGCTGTTTTTGGATATAAATATGAACTTTATCGAACAAAACATACATGTATTGTGTAACATAATGTCCTAGGAGTGTCATCTGATGAAGATCGTCAAAGGTTAGTGCTCCATTTAGCTGTGTTATGGGTTTTATTGACACATGTCCTTGCTTGGAAAATGGCTGTGTGATTATTTTTGTCTATGTACTCTCCTTACATAATCTAATGTTTTGCTTTCGCTGTAAAGCCTTTTTGAAATCGGACAATGTGGTTAGACCAACGAGAAGTTTATCTTTAAAATGGTGTAAAATAGTTGTATGTTTGAGAAAGTTGAATTATGACATTTTGTTGTTTTTGAATTTTCCGCCCTGATATTTCACTAGCGTCCCACCTAGCCCATAGAAGTTAAGGGTTAAGGTTACGTCTAAGGTTAAGGTTTGGAGTTAGGTTACAGGGTTGCGGTTAGGGTTATGGGAAGGGTTAGCTAACATGCTAAGTAGTTGCAAAGTATCTAAAAAGTAGTAAATAGTTGCAAAGTTGCTAATTAGCAAAAAAGCTGATGTTGTCTGTGATGAGTTACAAGCAATTTTTGGGATGCTAGACGTTCGCCTTATATGCTCACCCAAACTTATCCTTTAAGCATGCCACATAATTTAGTCAAAAAGTGATGTCCCTTTTCGCAAAAAAAAAGGAATGCCAAGTATGTCACAGCCCTTTTTGTAACACCGGTTTAAGCATAAGTCTAATGTCACTCCCAACAGTCTGAAGAGGCTTGACTCATTGTCTCCTATTCTTTGTTTGCTCTCATAATGAAAACATTACGCTATAAAGTGAGGTTCAGTCTAAAACAGTTGATCAAAGTAACACAGAGCAGGGCACATACTTCAAGGATTATCTATGTTGAAGAAGACCCTTACCCCCATTTGAAGCAGTCTCATCATTTTTCAAGAAACAATAAACCTAGATAGTAGCTATGACAACCTGATAGATAGAGCCTGTTTTGGCTTACATTTAAGGAAAAAGGGGGTCCTGTTCTCAAACAGGTCCTGTTCTCCAGCGTCGTCCGTGTTTGACTGGAGTAGGCCGTCATTGAAAATAAGAATTTGTTCTTAACTGACTTGCCTAGTTTATATAAAGGTTACATTTGAGTATACTGTAAAAGAACTGTAAACTTTTAGTTGAGCTTTCTAGCACTTCGACTGTCTACCGGAAGCTGATGCTGTTGATATGCAACCTCTTGCTAGCTTGTTAGCATAACAAATTACTAGCTAGACATCATACCATTTCGGATGTGTTTGTAAATTCAATCTGGAGTGCCAGAGTACGCTCTGGGCATTTGTAAATTCAGATCGTTGTCAGATTGTCCGTTCATAAATTCAAAGTGTTTTGCTCTCTGAGCATTCAGAGCCCACACTGGACGCTCTGGCCGAGGAGTAGGGTTCATCCAAGCGTTCTGACTTCACAACGGCAGTCAAGCACCCAAACTAACTGGCTAACTTTGTCTAGCTTGCTAGCTACTTCCAGACACAAATGAGAGAACACTTCACTCTGACCATTTTACTCACCCTAGCAGAGCTGGTTAGGCTGCTTTCATGTTATCCAGAGCATTGGTGACTGTAACTGTGGTGCTGGCAACAATTTAATTACTCTTTTTTTGCAGACATTTACTGACACCAGTTATATTCAATGGGTGTTACGTTTGTAAATTCATCAATTAATCTGCGCTTTGGCACACTCAGATGAGAGTGCTCTGATATCGGAGTAGATAGCCAGAGCAAATTAACTATGTCCATTGAGAACGAACAATGACTATGCCACTTAGCTAAGCCTGATCTCTTAATAGCCAACTAAATGTATGTTAGGTAGCCAGCTAACATAACGGTACATACTACTGTAACGATATGCTATGCGGTTCATAAGTATAGCGTTGTTAAAGGATTGTAACGTAACTTATTTGAAAATTAATTACATCGCTGAACATTTTCTTAACATTTGTCATAGCTAGTTAAAGCAATGAAATTGTATCCACTCTCGTCGGACTTCGGCTGCATATTTTCCGCCATTTTCTTAAAATCTGAAACCATTGGGAGGCCACGCCCGTTTTCTGAAGAATGCATTATGGGCCATGAAAGCACGGAAATAATGTCAATTTTGGCTAATTTATTACGACATCCGGGAACTTCTGGCATACTAACTATATCCATACTATGACCAATAACCATACTACATACTCCACTTACATCACAAATAGTATGGGTAGTGCAGTTAGTATGAGTATTCGAACACAGCTCTAGTTCTTATGAATACCAGTGATGTTGCAACTACATGGATGTACTGAACAATAACCCAGCAACCTGAAATCACCCTGTCAACAGTTGTGGAAGATCAGGTCATGTGAACTGAAGTTCTTAGGAAGGTTACTTTATTACTGTAGTCTTTGATTTTCATTAGCTGTAAAAAAAAATCCACTTCACAGTTTTAGCTTAATAACCCATGTATTGTTAGATTTATGTAGCTACTGATTTTGTGTAGTTATTTCTAGGATAATGTAATCAACTTTGATATACCATTTGTCAACTACAATATGTCATTTGAAACCGAAAGGTGTATCATGAAATACCATTTCTACAAAAGCCAGCCTTTCTTTCTCTGTCCACTACTGTATTCCCATACCTCATACTGAAAATTGAATTGATATGAAAAAAGTGTGATAAACCCTACAGTTTTTCTTTTGACTGCATTCTGGAAAAGGTACATAATTAAGCTAAATGTGCTATTGAAACATGTGCTCTTAGAGAATGAAACAGAAGTTTACAGAACTGCGTCTCAACGTTCGATTCCTTTTATATCCTAAATCAAATGTAGACATAGACTATTTCTCAATTAGCCCAATATTAGAATGAGTGTTCAAATTCTTCCTATTTTCTTCTAAGGATATAACACACACACCTTTTTCAACAATAAGCGCTGTAGTTAGACCTGCACTGTAGCATTGCTTTTGGCTGATACCACTGCTTTAGTTGTTTCCAATAAAATGTTACTTTCTAATAAACAAAGTAAAAAAAATAAAAAAATAAAAGACAGAGATGAAGAGGTCAAGGCGAGAGTATTTACTCCGCCCAAAATCTGTCCGCGTGAGATAAGACCATTTATGTGTGGAGGTATATAACAGAGTGTCAAATTACTTAAGGATTTTGATCGAATAGAAGTTTCGTAATGTTTAAGATTTTACAAAAACTTTTACAAACGCCGACATATTATATGTTGATGCACGTGGCATTCCGGCAACTTTGAGAAAAACGACGTTTAGTTCTGCGTGTTGTTTACACGCGTACCTGCCCTCTCATTGGTTAGAATCTTGCCTGTCTTCAATCGCTGAACACCTGTATTTCCATTGTTAGAGTTGTCACTCGTCTCTCTTGTTAATATAATAATCTTATCTTTAGGTCATGAGGTGTATGAGTGGGCTCGTCGTCAAATGATCCGCCTAGTTCCTGTTGAAATTCTAAAGGTGATTGGCTACGCTCTGTGAGGGTGGATTTCACTGACGCGTTCCGTTCGGAACAATAAATAGAGGGAACAAGGCTCCTTCCACTTCACAAGTCTGAGAAGACGCATGAAGAAGTTCTTGCTTCAACAGTGATTGAACGGAACTCCTCTGCCTTCGTCCCGCATTATAGAACATTCCGGATTGATAACGTAACACTTACTTGAACTGTAATAGCAAAATAGTCGACGGAAATTTATATTTGTACATTTCATTTTGATATAAAAGAAAATCTGCCAAGATGGAGTCTCAGATCCGCCAGAACTATCACCACGATTGCGAAGCTGCCATCAACCGGATGATCAACATGGAGATGTTTGCCTCCTACACCTACACTTCAATGGTAAGTCTACCAAGATGACCGTTTTGTTGATCTACCTGTGTATTATTATGCCTGGGCCTAAATATTTTTCTGTACACCTAGGCAATTAACATCATTGGGGTAGATCTATCATTCAAATGAAGCTGATTGGCTCTGTCCAAGGATATATTTATCTTCTTGGCAGGTTACTAAGTAGGCTGAGTTTCTGGATCATATTGCTGTGTCAATCATGCATAGATCCCTCAATAATAGAATGAGTCATGTTTGACATGTTTCTAAACACTTGTCTGTCCACCCAGGCTTTCTATTTCTCCCGTGACGATGTAGCTCTGCCTGGCTTCGCGCATTTCTTCAAGGAGAACAGCGACGAGGAGCGGGAGCACGCCGACAAGCTACTCTCCTTCCAGAACAAGAGAGGTGGACGCATTTTACTCCAGGACATCAAGGTGAGCCCCTGAGCAGCTAAAACCACATTTACATTGTATACTGCGCAACAAAAAGATCGTACATTTCTTCATAGAGGAGGCTTCTCTGGTAGCAATGGTTCTTGTCTCAGTTGAAAAGGTTCTACCTGGAAACAAGTGGTTGATCTAGACTCTATGGCAAGAAGTCTAAAGGACCCTTTATAGTCAATCTAGAGCCTTTTCTTTAATACTGTGAACTTCAAGTTTTGGATGAGTAGTCATTCATGTTAATACAGTTCATTGTAAGGCACGCCCTATGTGGCTGCCCTGGTATTAGGGCAAGGTGGCCAGAGGAGAACATTTCCTGACTGATTAGGCCTGAACACACTGCCTGCATGAGGGGTGTAACTCCATCCACTCTATCCAAACTCTCCCAATGTTAATATAATACATGCTCACTGACAGTTTCAAATTTGATTGGTCACGTGCACCGACTACAACAGGTGTCGACTTTACAGTGACGTGTACTTATGAGCCCATTCCCAACAATGCAGAGTTAAATGTAAATATTTGCTAAATAAAAAAGGAAATGGTAACACAAAGAACAGCAAGGCTTTATACAAGTACTGAGACCATGTGCAGGGGTACAAGGTTGTTGAAGGAATACAGTATGTAGGTAAGGTGAAGAGTGACTAGGCAATCAGGATATGTGACTGGTGTCAATATGCGTGTAGGCTTATGTAGTGTCTGGGAGTATGGCCTAGTGAGTGTGAAATAAGTGGTTTATACACATCTACTCAGACCCCTGTTTGCCTCCAGAACAGCCTGAATTTTTGGGGGGATGTTCAGAAGGTGTCTGAAACAATCCACAGGGATGTTGGTCCATGTTCACACGCTGAAATCAGGCAGTTGCTGCAGATTTTACGGCGACGTAGTCATGCTGTGAACTGCCCGTTCCAAAGATGCTCTATTGGTTTGAGGTCTTGGGACTGTGCAGTAAACTGAACTCGCTGTTCCAGGCAATATTTTTCCACTCAATTGCCCACTGGAGTCACTTGTTTTTAGCTGAAAGGAGTGTAACCCGGTGTGGTCGTCTGCTGCAATAGCCCATCCGTGAGAATGATCGAGTTGTGTTCTGAGCTTGGGTTCTGGAAACCTTTGGGGTTGCAAGCGCCTTGCTCTATCCACTGAGCCACACCGGACCCATGATATGTGCTTCATAAACTCTAGCTTATGTGGTTGTTCATAGTCACTGTTAAAGTGACTCCATCTTGGTCTTTCTGCGTTGGTTCCAGTTTGTCAGATATACTAATTTAATTTACTTTTAATTGTCTAAACATCTGTTAGTAGTCCCTAACCCTCCTGTGTTCACTCTGTCCTGTGTAGAAGCCAGAACGTGATGAGTGGGGCAATGGGCTGGAGGCCATGCAGTGTGCTCTGCAGCTGGAGAAGAATGTGAACCAGGCCCTGCTGGACCTGCACAAGATTGGCTTGGACAAGGTTGACCCCCATGTAAGTTATGGTGGATCTGCACATCACATGTATATATCACATAGAATACAGGTACTGTCCCAGGAGATGATCAGGTTGTTGTAGCTCTGATAACTAACACACAATGCAGCTCATGCAGGAGTTACAGCTGCAAACACCTCATTATCTGCCCTTATGCCATTACCACCAGGCTCTTGTGTTACTGTATCTACAATAGTCTGTAGTTATTCTCTTGTCTGACCTGTGTTTTCCCTCTTTAGCTGTGTGACTTCCTGGAGACCCATTACCTGAATGAGCAGGTGGAGGCCATTAAGAAGCTGGGTGACCACATCACCAACCTCACCAAGATGGATGCTGTCAAAAACAAGATGGCAGAGTACCTGTTTGACAAGCACACCCTGGGAGGCCAGAGCTAAACCACTTCCATCCCCAGGCTACAGCATCCAGCCTCAAACCAGGACTCCTGGCTTCTCTGATAGATCCTACTGGCTTTGCATTTATAGGGAGGGTGGAGTGTTAAACTGGTGCAGTGCAACACAGCTGTAACATTGAGGTGTTTTTGTTGACAACACTTGTATTTTGGAGGCAAGGCATCTTGTAAAACAATTAAAAATCACTGAAATTAAGTGTTGACCTGTAGTAATGGATGTTGTAACAGTCTATTCCGGTTCTTTGCTCCGTCTTACTGAGCATCTCAATTTCCTAGTGATAAATACTGACAATTTTGGACCTACTAGTGACCGAGGGTCATAACAATAGGAGAAGTTTAACATGAGGTTTAGAGGACATTACCTTTGACCACAGAGGTCACTATTACAAGATATGTTAAAGACATCATGTCAAATAAGGGCCCAACTGTTACCCATTTCACTTTTAGGGGTAGAGTTAACTACAGTCAATGTGGACCTTTACTCTGTGTATCTCAAAAGGTCGTCATTAGACGGCCTAGAGGTAAATCAAACCCTTGCGTCCTGCTCGGTAAATCCATATGGCGTATTTCTCTGATGGGAAGTTTGGCTCTTACTGACACAATATTAAAACTTTAATCATTTTATTTCAGTTGGTAATACCCGGTAGTGTTCTCTACAGCATACTATGAACTGAATTCTCTAAATAGTAGTGATTCTACAAGCCATTAGTTCACCAGAAGGGGCTTATTGGAGCTGTCATATGGTTGCAAAGCTACTGGTAATTACCCAAAATTAATAAAGTCTTCTGTCATGAACAGGCAAGCCAACTTTAACTCATACTTTAACTGAAAATATTGCTATTTTTCATGTGTCCATAGTGCATGGGTTTCTGGTTGATAGACCAGATGATTGAAGGGGAAAGTAACTTGACATGGTGACATTTACATTTTTATTAAATAAAGGTAATGGTATGTAAGTTGGTTTATATTTAGGGTAATGTTGTGTGGCTTTGTAAAATATACTTTAAAATAGAATGACATGTGCTAAGGCCACACAGAGGGCCAGAGATTTGAGATCTGAAGTACCCAAAAAGGCCACTAGATGGCAGCTGACTAAATTACATATTCCTTAATTGACCAACATTTATGGATCCCTATTAGCTGCTGTCAAGGCAGCAGTTACTCTTCATGGGGTCCAGCAAAATAAAGGCAGTTCTATACAATAAAACTAACATTACATTACTAAACAGATTTAACACATTAAGGGTTTGCCCTCAGGCCACTATTCTACTACCACATATCTACAACATGTGTGTGTGTCTGGTGCATATGTTATCGTTTCTGTGCCTATGTGTCTCTTCACAGTCCCTGCTGTCCCATAAGGTGTATTTTTATCTATTTCTTAAAATATGATTTTACTGCTTGAATGAGTTACTTGATGTGGAATAGTAGCCATGTCATGGCTCTATGTAGTACTGTGCACCTCCCATAGTCTGTTCTGGATTTGGGGACTATGAAGAGACCTGGTGGCATGTCTTGTGGGGTATGCATTGGTGTCTGAGTTGTGTGCTAGTAGTTTAAACTGACAGCTCGGGGCATTCAGCATGTCAATACTTCTCACAAATACAAGTAGTGATTAAGTAAATCTCTACTTTGAGCCATGAGAGATTGACATGCATATTGTTAGCTCTGTGTACATTTAAGGGTGAGCCGTGCTGTCCAGTTCTGGGCCAATTGTAATTTTCCTAAGTCCCTCTTTGTGGCACCTGACCACACGACTGGACAGTAGTCCAGGTGCGACAAAACTAAGGCCTGTAGGACCTACCTTGTTGATTGTGTTAGAAAGGCAGAGCAGTGCTTTATTATGGACAGACCTCTACCCATCTTAGTTACTGTTGAATCAATATGTTTTGACCATGACCGTTTACAATCCAGGGCAACTCCAATAAGTTTAGTCTCAACTTGTTACATTTCCAGATTATTCAGAACAAGATTTAGTTGAGGTTTAGTGTTTTAATTTTAGGTCCCAAATACAATGCCTTTAGTTTTTGAAATTCATGTATTTAGGACTAACTTATTTCTTGCCACTCATTCTGGAACTGACTGCAGCTCTTAACCTGTTATGGATAGGGGGCAGTATTTTCACGGCCGGATAAAAAAACGTACCCGATTTAATCTGTTTATTACTCCTGCCCAGAAACTAGAATATGCATATAATTGTTTGATTTGGATAGAAAACACCCTAAAGTTTCTAAAACTGTTTGAATGGTGTCTGTGAGTATAACAGAACTCATATGGCAGGCCAAAAACTGAGAAGATTCCAAACAGGAAGTGCCCTCTCTGACCATTTCTTGGCCTTCTATAATGTCTTTATTGAAAACTGAGGATCTCTGCTGTAACGTGACACTTTCTAACGCTCCCATAGGCTCTCAGAAGGCGCCAGAACGTTGAATGATGACTTTGCAGTCCATGGCTGAAAAACAGTAGCGCATTTGGATAGTGGTCGATCTGAGAACAATGAGACGGGTGGTCGCGTGCACGTGAAGAGTCCATTTTACATTTTGAGTCTTTGAATGAAAACAACGACTCCCGGTTGGAATATTATCGCTATTTTACGAGAAAAATCGCATAAAAATTGATTTTAAACAGCGTTTGACATGCTTCGAAGTACGGTAATGGAATATTTTGAATTTTTTTGTCACGATATGCGCCGGTGCGTCACCCTTCGTTACCCTTCGGATAGTGTCTTGAACGCACGAACAAAACGCCGCTATTTTGATATAACTATGGATTATTTGGAACCAAACCAACATTTGTTGTTGAAGTAGAAGGTAATCCAATTTTTCTTATAGCAAATCTGAGTTTGGTGAGTACCAAACTTGGTGGGTGTCAAAATAGCTAGCCTGTGATGGCCGGGCTATCTACTCAGAATATTGCAACATGTGCTTTCACCGAAAAGCTATTTTAAAATCGGACACCGCGATTGCATAAAGGAGTTCTGTATCTATAATTCTTAAAATAATTGTTATGTTTTTTGTAATTTAGTAAATTCACCAGAAGTGTTCGGTGGGAATGCTAGTTCTGAACGTCACATGCTAATGTAAAAAGCTGGTTTTTGATATAAATATGAACTTGATTGAACAAAACATGCATGTATTGTATAACATAATGTCCTAGGAGTGTCATCTGATGAAGATCATCAAACGTTAGTGCTGCATTTAGCTGTGGTTTTGGTTTTTGTGACATTATATGCTAGCTTGAAAAATGGGTGTCTGATTATTTCTGGCTGGGTACTCTCCTGACATAATCTAATGTTTTGCTTTCGTTGTAAAGCCTTTTTGAAATCAGACTGTGTGGTTAGATAAAGGAGCAAATAGTAATATGTTTGAAAAATGGAAGTTTTCGGATTTTCGAGGAGTTTGTATTTCGCGCCACGCCCTATCATTGGATATTGGAGCGGTGTTCCGCTAGCGGAACGTCTAGATGTAAGAAGTTAAGTGTTGCAGTGATTTCACCTGCTGTGGTAGCTGATGTGTATAGTGTTGAGTCATCAGCATACATAGACACACAGGCTTCACTTAGCACCAGTGGCAAGTCATTAGTAAAGATTGAAAAAGTAAGGGGCCTAGACAGCTGCCCCCCTAAATGTGCAGAATGAAATGATTTTTACATAACAAATTTTTGCTATCGTTCTTTTTTTACATCTGTTATTAGAAAGTGGCAAGGATGATGATTATTAACATGGTCTTTTGCCTGCTAATGCCTGCAATGCAGTGAAGAAAACGATATGACAACAATAACGTCTAATGTAACTGGCCCCTCTAACAGTACAACTGGCCCCAGTTGAAATGGTGTAGAACCGCCACTGGCAGTGATTACACCTGCTGTGGTAGCTGATGTATATAGTGTTGAGTCATCAGTGTACATAGACACACAGGCTTCACTCAGCGCCAGTGGCAGGTCATTAGTAAAGATAGAAAAAGTAAGGGGCCTAAACAGCTGCTCTGGGGAATGCCTGACTCTACCTAGATTATGTTGGAGTGGATTCCATTAAAGAACACCCTCTGTGTTCTGTTAGACAGGTAACTCTAGATCCACAATTAAGCAGGGAATGTAAAGCCATAATACTTACGCTTTTTCCAGCAGCAGATTATGATCAATAACGTCAAACGCTAATAATTTATTTAACCTTTATTTAACGAGGCAAGTCGGTTACAAACAACTTCTTATTTACAATGATGGCCTACACTGGGCCAATTGTGCACCACCCATTCTCGAGTTTGTTGAGCAGAGGCTGTTTATGTTTTGGTTCTACAGAGCTGTGTCCATAATAACATACAACAATCAATTAATTGCATTCAATATATTTTTCTTCTCGATGCTGCCTGTAGCATGATCTATTTTGCCTACAACCATATGACAGACAGTTGTTGGTCGCAGCACATCACCAATGGATTGCATATTAATCTTGCTGTATAATTCATTGCGGCCAGTAGGTCAAACTAACTAAACTAACAAACAAACTAACTAATATAATTCACTCAGAAAAAAACAAATCATGAGTCATGACTATTGAGTCAGTAAAAAGTTGTTCCAAAAGAATGAATCGTTCTTGAACTGCATGTCATTTGCCAGAGGTTGGCACCATAGGTTCATATCAGTAGGTGTCACTATACACTAGCTAGTCGAAAAAGACTGATGCCATGATAGCTGCCTGTCTCTGTATATGTGAAAGTTCTGGTTGTGTTAGCTAGAATCCATCAATTCATTCTTTCTGCATTAGCCATACATGTGTTATGGTTGGACAAACGTGTTTATTTCTTTTTCCTTTTTAAGACAGTGAAATTTGCACCACAAACATTTGTAAATAACCACCAGAATTGGAAATAAAATAAGATGCCAACAAACATTACTGGACTAACAAACTGTCTGACAAACCTTTTCAGGAAATTCAGTATCCCTTGGCTTTGGATAGCAGCAAGAGATCGTTTCATCTTTATCCTGTGCCAAACACATTTATTCAGTGAGTCTATTGATAAAAGTCACCTCGTCCGAGAGAGATTTACATGGTTATCAAAACCTCACGCCAAGGTAGGCCAACACGAAACACAGCCCTTATTTTAAGTGTTTCTGAAATCCTCTATGGGAAAAATGAATGGTGGAAAAATGATTGGAACCATCACCCTGTTTGACGGCTAGGTTTTATAGGTATTATGACACCTCTACTATTAACACATAGAAAGAATCAGGGCAGCTAGGTGTCTCACTTCCATTTCCGGTGACATGCATTGAAACATGGCTTTATTTTGCAAAATATCTGTGAATTAACAGACTTATTTTCAAATAATTTTCAACATCACATTCAGGTGTGGGACGTTCACTGTCTAACAAGGAACAATAGCAGGTCTATTTCGCTCCAGCAGCTGGCATATTCTGTCCATTCACAATTAATCTGTGGGAACATGGCGGCTCTCAACACCCGACAACTGAAAGAGGTGATTGTTAGTGAGGAAATTACCCCCGACCACCCCTGTCTCAGTCTCCAGAAAATAGTACCAGTCAAAAGTTTGGACACAGCTACTCATTCAAGGGTTTTTCTTTATTTTACATTGTAGAATAATAGTGAAGACATCAAAACTATGAAATAACACATATGGAAACATGTAGTAACCAAAAAAGTGTTAAACAAATCAAAATATATTTTATTTTTGAGATGCCTTGATGAGAGCTTTGCACACTCTTGGTATTCTCTCAACTAGCTTCATGAGGTAGTCACCTGGAATGCATTTCAAAGAACAGGTGTGCCTTCTCTTTCTTTACTTCTTAATGCATTTGAGCATTAAGGTAGGGGTGGTATACAGGAGATAGCCCTATGTGGTAAAAGACCAAGTCCATATTATGGCAAGAACAGTCCAAAGAAGCAATGAAAAACAACAGTCCGTCATTACTTTAAGACATGACGTTCAGTCAATCCGGAAAATTTCAAGAACTTTGAAAGTTTCATCAAGTGCAGTCGCAAAAACCATCAAGCGCTATGATGAATCTGGCTCTCATGAGGACCACCACAGGAAAGGAAGACCCAGAGTTACCTCTGCTGCAGAAGATAAGTTCATTAGAGTTACCAGCCTCAGAAATAGGCAATTAACTGCACCTCAGATTGCAGCCCAAATAAATGCTTCACAGAGTTCAAGTAACAGACACATCTCAACATCAACTGTTCAGAGGAGAATGAGTGAATCAGACGTTCATGGTTGAATTGCTGCAAAGAAACCACTACTTAAGGACACCAATAAAAAGAAGAGACTTGCTTAGGCCAAGAAACAAGAGAAATGAACATTAGGCCGTTGGAAGTCTGTCCTTTGGTCTGATGAGTCCAAATTTGAGACTTTTGGTTCCAACCGCCATATCTTTGTGAGACGCATAGTAGATGAACGGATGATCTCCTCATGTATAGTTCCCACAGTGAAGCATCAAGGAGGAGGTGTGATGGTGTGGGTGTGCTTTGCTGGTGACACTGTCTGTGATTAATTTTAAATTCAAGGCACCGTTAACCAGCATGGCTACCACAGCGATACACCATCACATCTTGTTTGCACTTAGTGGGACTATCATTTGTTTTTCAACAGGACAATGACCCAACACACCTCCAGGCTGTGTAAGGGCTACTGACCAAGAAGGAGAGTGATGGAGTGCTGCATCAGATGACCTGGCCTCCACAATCACCCAACCTCAACCCAAAAAACAGATAAAGCAACACCTCACGGCACAACGCCTCTCCCATATTTGACCTAGATAGTTTGTGTGTATGCATTGATATGTAGGCTACGTGTGCCTTTAAAAAAAAATTATGAGCCGCTCTTGTCTGTTGATGTTCTGTATGTGGACCCCAGGAAGAGTAGCTGCTGCTTTTGCAACAGCTAATGGGCATCGTAATAAAATACCAAATTCCAAAATGAGATGGTTTGGGATGAGTTGGACCGCAGAGTGAAAGAAAAGCAGCCAACAGGTGCTCAGCATATGTGGGAACTCCTTCAAGACTGTTGGAAAAGCATTCCAGGTGAAGCTGGTTGAGAGAATGCCAAGAGTGTGCAAAGATGTCATCAAGGCAAAGCATGGCTACTTTGAAGAATCTAAAATCTAAAATATATTTTGATTTGTTTAGCACTTTTTTTAGTTACTACATGATTCCATATGTGTTATTTCATAGTTTTGATGTCTTCTCTATTATTCTACAGTGTGAAAAATAGTAAACAATAAAGAAAATCCCTTGAATGAGTAGGTGTGTCCAAACTTTTGATTGGTGCTGTGCATTCTGCAATAGTCTATGTGCAGGAGGGCTGGTGTAATTCTCCTGTCTTATCCATATATCAATGGAAACAGGATGCATCTGAGCTCAATTACGAGTCTCATTGCAAAGGGTCTGTATATTTATGTAAATAAGATATTTCTCGTTTTGGCAAAAATGTCTGAAAACTTGTTTTCACTTTGTCATTATGTCGTATTAGGTGTAGATTTATGAGGGGAAATATGTATTGTATCCATTTTAGAATAAGGTTGTAACATAACAAAATTTGGAAAAAGTCAAAGGGTCTAAATTATTTCCAAATGCACTGTATCATACTAAATGGAGGGATACAAATTGACATCCCAAATCCTACAAATTTCCCCTGAGGCCCTTGTGCACAGTCATTTCACAACATTTCTTAATGCAATCCGGGGAGAAACACACTTTGAAAGCAGCTTTCATGGCCACTGTTAAGAGGGAGATCCTAACTTTCCATTACTACTACATTTATTTCTGCTCTTAAAAATATGTGAACTGCACCATTTTAAAACATGAGTTTTTAGAAACAGCTTGGTTTAGGCATTACAGGAGATATATGTATACAGCAATGCAACGCTTAGCCATTCTAGCATCATCCAGAGTGGCTTGCCAAGTGGTTGTTAGCAAGCTGACAGTAGGCTAGGTATCAATAGCCAATCCAGAACATGTTGGAAACTATAGTGAACTTCTATTGGTCAATCGCGCCATGATATTGCCGAGTATTAGCATAAACTTCATGGTTTCGTTCTGTAAGACGGAACAATGGGCAGCATTGAATTCAACGGACACGGTACTGTGCTGAACAACCAATTGAAAATGGTAATCACCGCCAGAGGGCTAAATGTATTTTATTTTATTTGTATTTTTTATTTAACCGTTATTTGACTAGGCAAGTCAGTTAAGAACAAATTCTTATTTACAATGACGGCCTACCAAAAGGAAAAATGGACGGAGGCTAAATTACATAAAAATATATGACAAAACACACATCACGACAAGAGAGACAACACAACACTACATAAAGAGAGACCTAAGACAACAACATAGCATGGTAGGCAGTAACAGAATTCTGTTGTAACAGATAGGCCTACATTATTCAGTGTTTATACATCCTTGGCTGAGTACCAGTGGAAAGTTTGGGACAGTCAAGTCAGCAATAGTCTATGTTGCTAGCAACAAGATAATGTTTTGAGTTCATGATCTGTCTTATTGCTAAATACCACACCTGTCTGATAATATGGACCGATATGGTATTGGGCTCATTACTAGAAAGGAAAATGTTATTTTAGGTGGTGTCAGCATGATTTTATTTTCATTCATTTTGGAGTAATAAAATCAGTCTGAAAAGTCCAAAGTAATTAGCCCCTCTTTTTCCAGGTAGATCAACACAATACTTTTATTCATAATAGAATCTTCAGCCTATTAGGACTGGATATGAATTCCTATACAAGGGATGGGTCCCATTATGTCTGGCGAAAACCAAACACTGCATTCCACAGTAAGAACCTCATACCAACGGTCAAGCATGGTGCTGGATGTGTGATGGTTTGGGGATGCGTTGCTGCCACAGGACCTTGATGATTTGCCTTAATAGAAGGAACCATGAAATCTGCTCTGTATCAGAGAATTCTACAGCAGAATGTCAGGCCATCCGTCTGTGAGCTGAAGCTGAAGCGCAGCTAGGTCATGCAGCAAGACAATGATCCAAAACACAAAATCAAGTCTACAGTCATGGCCAAAAGTTTTGAGAATGACACAAATATTAATTTCCACCAAGTTTGCTGCTTCAGTGTCTTTAGATATTTTTGTCAGATGTTACTATGGAATACTGAAGTATAATTACGAGCATTTCATAAGTGTCAAAGGCTTTTATTGGCAATTACATGAAGTTGATGCAAAGAGTCAATATTTGCAGTGTTAACCCTTCTTTTTCAAGACATCTGTAATCTGCCCTGGCATGCTGTCAATTAACTTCTGAGCCACATCCTGACTGATGGCAGCCCATTCTTGCATAATCAATGCTTGGAGTTTGTGGGTTTTTGTTTGTCCACCCGCCTCTTGAGGATTGACCACAAGTTCTCAATGGGATTAAGGTCTGGGGAGTTTCCTGGCCATGGACCCAAAATATTGATGTTTTGTTCCCCGAGCCACTTAGTTATCACTTTTGCCTTATGGCAAGGTGCTCCATCATGCTGGAAAAGGCATTGTTCGTCACCAAACTGTTCCTGGATGGTTGGGAGAAGTTGCTCTCGGAGGATGTGTTGGTACCATTCTTTATTCATGGCTGTGTTCTTCAACAAAATTGTGAGTGAGCCCACTCACTTGGCTGAGAAGCAACCACACACATGAATGGTCTCAGGATGCTTTACTGTTGGCATGACACAGGACTGATGGTAGCGCTCACCTTGTCTTCTCCGGAGAAGCTTTTCTCCAGATGCCCCAAACAATCGGAAAGGGGATTCATCAGAGAAAATGACTTTACCCCAGTCCTCAGCAATCCAATCCCTGTACCTTTTGCAGAATATCAGTCTGTCCCTGATGTTTTTCCTGGAGAGAAGTGGCTTCTTTGCTGCCCTTCTTGACACCAGGCCATCCTCCAAAAGTCTTCGCCTCACTGTGCGTGCAGATGCACTCACACCTGCCTGCTGCCATTCCTGAGCAAGATCTGTACTGGTGGTGCCCAGATCACGCAGCTGAATCAACTTTAGGAGATGGTCCTGGCGCTTGACTTTCTTGGGCGCCCCGAAGCCTTCTTCATAACAATTGAACCGCTCTCCTTGAAGTTTTTGATGATCCAATAAATGGTTGATTTAGGTGCAATCTTACTGGCAGCAATATCCTTGCCTGTGAAGCCCTTTTTTGTGCAAAGCAATGATGACGGCACGTGTTTCCTTGCAGGTAACCATGGGTGACAGAGGAAGAACAATGATTCCAAGCACCACCCTCATTTCGAAGCTTCCAGTCTGTTATTCGAACTCAATCAGCATGACAAAGTGATCTCGAGCCTTGTCCTCGTCAACACTCATATCTGTGTTAATGAGAGAATCACTGACATGATGTCAGCTGGTTCTTTTGTGGCAGGGCTGAAATGCAGTGGAAATGTTTATTTTGGATTCAGTTCATTTGCATGGCAAAGAGGGACTTTGCAATGAATTGCAATTCATCTGATCACTCTTCATAACATTCTGGAGTACAGTATATGCAAATTGCCATCATACAATCTGAGGCAGCAGACTTTGTGAAAATTAATATTTGTGTCATTCTCAAAACTTTTGGCCACGACTGTACATGAAATTTGATTTGGAATGGCCTAGTCAAAGTCCAGACCTAATCCCAATTTAGATGTAGTGGGAGGACTTGAAATGAGCAGTTCATGCTTGAAAACCCACAAATTACGCTGAATTAAAGCAGTTCTGAATGCAAGCATTGAGTGGGACAAAATTCCTCCACAGCAATGTGAGAGACTGATCATCAACTACAGGAAGCATTTGGTTGCAGTCGTTGCAGCTAAAGGTGGCAATACCAATTATTGAGTGTAAGGGGGCAATAACTTTTTAACACAGGGGAATATGGTGTTGCGTAACTTGGTTAATTAAATAGATAAAATTAAGTATCCATTCTTTTGTTATTTGTAAACTCATGTTCCCTTTATCTAATATTATGTTTTGGTTGAAGATCTGATAACATTCAGTTACAAAAACGTTGAAAAATAGAGAGAATCAGAAAAGGGGAAATACTTTTTTTTATATAAACACTGAGTGTATAAAACATTAAGAACAACTTCCTAATATTGAATTGCAAACGTCCCTTTTTCCCTCAGAGCAGCCTTCTACAGGGATGCTGGCCCATGTTGACTCCAATGCTTCCCACAGTTGTGTTAAATTGGCTGGATGTCCCTATGGGAGGTGGACCATTCTTGATACACACGGGAAACTATTGAGTGTGAAAAACCAAGGGTTTTGGTGGTGATTTTCTAAACTGTTAGTTAGACCAACAGTTTAAAGTAATATTGAAAAATATTGTTATTTGAGTTGTGATTGGGGTATATTGGCCAAATGATCAGGAAAGTTGTTGGTGTATTTTACCTCCAACATTCATCAGAAACAACCATATTACAGTTATTTGTTTAAAAATGCCTTAGTAAGTTACATAGTATATGATACTGCTGTTTTCTCATTCTTCCCTTTTTTTCCCTGGTCTCAGCACATTTTCGCCCACTCACCACGCTCAAGTCTGTTTACACAGTCATGAGACCCAGACTCCTTCCACCATTGTCACGGTGATAGCAGAAAAGAATGGCCTTCAGGCCAAAGATGGTGGATAATTGAAGGCAGTTCACTCAGGCCTTTTACCATTGTATAATTAAGGGGGGCGGGGTTCTCCATAGACATCAATGCGATAGCGGTCTGCTTAGTCCTTGACTTCCATTGAAACAGAACCATTGAGGGAGTGGAACATCTCGCTTCCTCTTCTGTCTCTGCTTGAGACTCCAGAATGCTGAGTCACAATGACAAGGCAGAAATACAGCCAGGGCAGAGCCTGAGTCATTCCATACTGTAGTAGAACCAACAGGAGGTTATGACAGGAGGACTGGGAAGGAGGGAGGGAAATAAGAATAGAGGGGGAGGGGGAAAGAGTACAGACTAAAAACGCTGTGTCACCCTTCAGAACTTCAAAAGAAAGAGTTCTGTAACGGTTAATCATTTACAGTGTTACTATCACTTCTGTTTATAACTTTAACAAGAACATTCTTAGTTTTTACAGTAAAACTGTAATGCTAAGAGATGGATAAAAATGTACAGGGTGGGTACCTGGAGGAAAATAGGGGAGGGTCATGCTTTTCAATTTCAGTCAAGAGGATAGTTCAGAATTTTTTTAATCTAGTCCAGGGGAGGGTCATGTAATTTGTAATTAAAGAAATTTCAATATTTCTCAGTGTTTTAGAATTCGTTGCTTATTAGGCTATATATCGATGTATGTCCGATTCCACCCGGTTCTCTGCTAGAAATGCAATATGAAGTGTGCCTATAGGCTATTTAGCATGGTCTCAATCAAATGATTCATACATGTGTCGGTACACTGAAAAGAGCATAACCAGTAGAAAACATTGACTTAAAGCATCAACTCCAATTTAATCCTGCAATTATAGATAAACAAGCTCACTTCAGTTTGATTGTGCATGCTCAGAGAAGCACAGAGTAAAGTTATATTTCTAAGATAGCTGCTGGGATCGCGTAAATAAAACTAGACTGCATTACACACTGTAATGGATATTCCAACCCTAAGGCCTGTTCTGCCCTTGCTGATCAAAACCTTTTTTTGTGCTGCCTAACCAATCCTGTGCTGTGTAGGACTACAGTCGCAGTTCAGGAGGAGAGTCAAAGAATTCTTCAGAAAATTCTTTTTATTAGGCGAGTCCAAAAAATGCAGTATCTTGCACGTAGACTAGCCTATAGCCTATATTCTGTTCAGTTTGAGAAGGAGAGCATTTGAGGACCGGAGGTCAACTTTGATAGCTTGCTACTACTATAATTGATTTTAAGAAAAACAATATGTTTCTCGCCCATGATGTACCGCCGCTGGAGGTTCTGGACTGCGGGCCGCCGCTGAAGACTCTTGACTACGGGCTGTCGCTGGAGGGTCCGGAAAGCGGCCGTCGCTGGAGGTTCCGGACTGCGGCCCGTCTCAGGAGGTTCCGGACTGCCGCCTGTCTCAGGAGGTTCAAAAAATATAAATATATATGTCCCCCCACATCTAAAACCAAAGTTGCGCCCCTGGTAATAATAGTGGGAGGGAGCAATAGGGAGAGAGGGGGAGGGGGTAAGAGTACAGACTAAAAACGCTGTGTCACCCTTCAGAACTTCAATAGAAAGAGTTATGTAATGGTTAACCATTTACAGTATTACTTACTGTTTATAACTTTTTGCAGCTGGTCACATGATTGACCCGGTCGTGACCGTAACAACATGTTTAAAAAAAATAACAGACCGAGATGAAGAGGTCAAGGCGAGAGCATTTACTCTGCCCAAAATCTGTCCGCGTGAGATAAGGCCATTTATGTGTGGAGGTATATAACAGAGTGTCAAATTACTTAAGGATCTTGATCGAATTGAAATTTCGTAATGGTTAAGCTTTTACAAAAGCTTTTACAAACGCCGACACATATATTATATGTTGATGCACGTTGTACTCCGGCAACTTTGAGAAAAACGACGTTTAGTTGTGCGTGTTATTTACACGCGTACCTGCCCTCTAATTGGTTAGAATCTTGCCTGTCTTCAATCGTTGAGCACATGTATTTCCATTGTTAGAGTTGTCACTCGTCTCTTGTTAATATAATAAATAATCATTGCTTTAGGTCATGAGGTGTATGAGTGGGCTCGTCGTCAAATGATCCGCCTAGTTCCTGTTGAAATTCTAAAGGTGATTGGCTACGCTCTGTGAGGGTGGATTTCACTGACGCGTTCCGTTCGGAACAATAAATAGACGGAACAAGGCTCCTTCCAGTTCACAAGTCTGAGAAGACGCATGAAGAAGTTCTTGCTTCAACAGTGATTGAACGGAACTCCTCTGCCTTCGTCCCGCACTATAGAACATTCCGGATTGATAACGTAACACTTACTTTAACTGTAATAGCAGAATAGTCGGAGGAACTTTATTTTTCTACACTTTATTTTGATATAAAAGAAAATCCGCCAAGATGGAGTCTCAGATCCGCCAGAACTATCACCACGATTGCGAAGCTGCCATCAACCGGATGATCAACATGGAGATGTTTGCCTCCTACACCTACACTTCAATGGTAAGGACTCTACCAAGATGGCCGTTTTGTTGATATGCCTGGGCCTAAATGGCTTTTCTGTAGGCCTAGACAGTTAATAGTCAAGAATCTCAACTCCGTGAAGTGCATATTTCAGATTTTTTTTCAAATGAAGCCGGGAATCTATCCTACATTGGACAGAGCGCGTAACAACTCCTTGACGGGTTAATTGTCAGGTTACCAAGTAGACTACAGGCTAGACTGATTCATGCCTTTGTCATCACGTTTAGTTGCCACAACAAGAACAGAATGCTGTTATGTTTTTTTTCTTCTAAACACAGTTTTATATTTATCCACCCAGGCTTTCTTTTTCTCCCGTGACGATGTGGCTCTGCCTGGCTTCGCGCATTTCTTCAAGGAGAACAGCGACGAGGAGCGGGAGCACGCCGACAAGCTACTCTCCTTCCAGAACAAGAGAGGTGGACGCATTTTACTCCAGGACATCAAGGTGAGCCCATGAGCATCTAAAAACCCAGTTAGATTGTAGACTGATAGAAATGTCTTTACTCCATGGAGGAGAGTGTCTACAGCATTAAGTTGATCTAGAGAACCTGGAGTAGTCCTGAACATGCTGTCTCTAACCACTGAACTGACAGTGTGAGGGGTGTAACTCTGTTCACTTTATCCTAACTCTAACATCTGCTAGTAGTCCCTAACCCTCCTGTATTCACTCTGTCCTGTGTAGAAGCCAGGACGTGATGAGTGGGGCAATGGGCTGGAGGCCATGCAGTGTGCTCTGCAGCTGGAGAAGAATGTGAACCAGGCCCTGCTGGACCTGCACAAGATTGCCTCTGACAAGGTTGACCCCCATGTAAGTTATGGTGGAACTGCACATACCATGTATATATCACATAGAATACAGGTACTGTCCCAGGAGATGATCAGGTTGTTGTAGCTCTGATAACTAATGACACAAGATTGTGACCTGCTTCACACGCACACAATAGTCCACAGATGCACACTATGCAAACTTATGCATTAGCTGCATTGTGTGTATAAGGGGCGGCAGGTTGCCTAGTGGTTAGAGCGTTGGGCAAGTAACCAAAAGGTTGCTGGATCGAATCCCCGAGCTGACATGGTAGAAACATGTTCTTCCCCTGAACAAGGCAGTTAACCCACTGTTCCACGTTAGGATGTCATTGTAAATAAGAACTTGTTCTTAACTGACTTGGCTAGTTAAAAAAAGCTGGAAACACATTATCTGCACTAATGCCATTACCACCAGGTTCTTGTTACTGTATCTACAATATTCTGTAGTTATTCTCTTGTCTGACCTGTTTTCCCTCTTTAGCTGTGTGACTTCCTGGAGACCCATTACCTGAATGAGCAGGTGGAGGCCATTAAGAAGCTGGGTGACCACATCACCAACCTCACCAAGATGGATGCTGTCAAAAACAAGATGGCAGAGTACCTGTTTGACAAGCACACCCTGGGAGGCCAGAGCTAAACCACTTCCATCCCCAGGCTACGGCATCCAGCCTCAGACCAGGACTCCTGGCTTCTCTGATAGATCCTACTGGCTTTGCATTTATAGGGAGGGGAGAGTGTTAAACTGGTGCAGTGCAACACAGCTGTAACATTGGTGTTTTTGTTGACAACACTATTGTAATGGAGGCAAGGCGTCTTGTAAAACAATAAAAAGAAAAAGCTTTGACTTGTAATGGATGTTGTAACAGTCTATTCAGGTTCTTTGCTCCGTCTTACTGAGCATCTCAATACCCAGTGATAAATACTGACAGTTGTAGAACTGCTAGTGACTGAGGGTCATCAACTTCTATTGTTAACATGAGGTTTATAAAGGACATTACCTCTGACCACAGAGGTTGTCCTTTACCATAACTTGTAATGGTGCCATGTCAATTAAGGGCACAACTGTCAACTCTAGGTCCATAGGAGTAAAATGGGTAACTACAGTTGATGTAGACTTTGACTGCATCACAAGTTTATTAGAGGGCAATCAAACCCTTGCTTTCTGCTCGGTAAATCAGTTAGCCAGCTGTTATGGCGCATTTCCTAGTGATGGGAAGTTACACTATTACTGACACATCTTCACTCATTTTGTTTGTTTCAGGTGGTAATGTCCATAGTTCCCCTACAGCAAACTATGAAGTGAATACTCCAAATAGTAATGATTCTACAAGCCTCTAGTTCATCATAGGGGGCTTATTGGAGCTGTCATAAGGTTGTAAAGCTACTGGTAAAATACTGAAGACTTTAATTTTGGTAATTAACAGGCAAGCTGAACTTTAATTCTAAAACTGAAAAAGATATTGCTAGACATTTGTAATGTGTCCATATGGTAAATAAGTTTCTAGTGGGTACACCATTTGGTTAAAGGGGAAAATGGCTTAATGAGTAAAGTGTCTAATCAGCAATGGCATTTTCAATAACTCTGCAACTATTTTTTCACAACTCCCAACATTTACAACCAAGCAGTGTTGACATGGTAATATAATTCAGTACGTTAAAATAAAAGATGGTAATTGTGTTTGCTAAGATGGTTTATATTTAGGGTAATGCTAGCAGATTTGTCATCCTATTTGAAAATATATTTTATGTGAGATGAGGCCACACCGGGCCAGAGATTTGTGATAATCTGACAAACCCAAAAAGACCACTAGATGGCATCTGATTCATTTGCATATTCCTTAATTTACCAACATTTGCAGCAGTTACTCTTCATGGGGTCCAGCAAAATAAAGGCAGTTCTACACAATAAATCTAACATTACATTACTAAACAGATTTCACAACACATTAAGGGTTTTCTCAGGCCACTACTCTACTACCACATATCTACAACACAACATCCATGTGTGTGTCTATAGTGCATATGTTATTGTGTCTGTGCCTATGTGTCTCTTCTCAGTCCCTGCTGTCTCATAAGGTGTATTTTTATCTATTTTTTAAATCTTATTTTACTGCTTGAATGAGTTACTTGATGTGGAATAGTAGCCATGTCATGGCTCTATGTAGTACTGTGCACCTCCCATAGTCTGTTCTGGACTTGGGGACTGTGAAGAGACCTGGTGGCATGTCTTGTGGGGTATGCATTGGTGTCTGAGTTGTGTAGTGATGAAGTCAATCTCTCCTCTACTCTGAGCCATGAGAGATTGACATTCATATTAACGTTAGCTCTCTGTGTACATTTAAGGGTGAGCCGTGCTGCCCAGTTCTGGGCCAGTTGTAATTTTCCTAAGTCCCTCTTTGTGGCACCTGATCACACGACTGGACAGTAGTCCAGGTGTGACAAAACTAGGGCCTGTAGATTCCTTTTTTTTTTTGCGAAAAGGGGCATCACTTTTTGACTAAATGGTGTGTCATGCTTAAAGGATAAGTTTGGGTGAGCATATAACACGAACGTCTAGCAACCCAAAAGTTGCTTGTAACTCATCACGGACAACATCAGCCTTTTTGCTAATTTTCAACTTCGCAACTATTTACTACTTTTTAGATACTTTGCAACTGCTTAGCATGTTAGCTAACCCTTCCCATAACCCTAACCGTAACCCTGTAACTTAACTCCAAACCTTAACCTTAGACGTAACCTTAACCCTTAGTTGGGGCTCGGGGGCAGTATTGAGACATTTTGAAAAAAAATATGTGCCCATTTTTAACTGCCTCCTACACCAACTCAGAAGCTAGGATATGCATATTATTAACACATTCGGATAGAAAACACTCTGAATTTTCTAAAACAGTTTGAATGGTGTCTGTAAGTATAACAAAACTCATATTGCAGGCAAAAACCTGTGAAAAATAGATTAAAAAAAAATGTGAATTTTGTGACTGTACTATTTAGTGTCATTGTTTTATAGATACCATAGTGAGAAAGGATTCATTTCGCAACACCTACGGCTTCCACTAGATGTCAACGATCTTTATAAAGTTGTTTGAAGCGTCTATGATAAACAGAGAGCAAATTAGAATCCAAGGAAGTTGACATGTTATCACTTCATTTTTTTGCGCCTGCGCATAAATCTGAGAAACGTGAGTTTGTCATCATTTTTTATCTAGACATAGGATAGGTTGTGTGAAAATATTACTGATGTTTAACGTTAAAAATGGACCAAAAGATTAATGCTAAACAACATTTGACATGTTTGAACGAACATAAATAGATTATTTACTAGGGTTTTTTAGCTTTTCGGCGTGATTTTACCAGCCCCCCAACCACGTTTTGTGGGAGCATAATGAACGCTAAGTACTTGGTGTTATTTGGACATAAATTATGAACTTTGTCAAAAGAAACCACATTTGTTCCGGACCTGGAATGCCTTCCGGACCTGGGATCCTGCCTTCTGATGGAGATAATCAAAGGTAAGGGGGTATTTACAATGTTATTATCGATTTTAGATGATGCTAACTGTATAGCATAGCCTGTTGTTCTTAGCATAGCACCCCGTTTATTGCAAAATGTGATTTCCCAGTAAAGTTATTTTGAGATCTGGCCATTCGGTAGCAATTACGAGATGATAATATATTATTCTTTGAATGACAATATTATAATGTACCAATGTTTTCGAATAGTAATTTTGTTATGTTCACCGGAAGCATTTCAGAGAAGAAAAAAATCTGAATTTCACGCTACTGTAAAATGCTGTTTTTGGATATAAATATGAACTTGATGGAACAAAAAATGCATGTATTGTATAACATAATGTCCTAGGAGTGTCATCTGATGGAGATTGACAAAAGTTAGTGCATAATTCAAGCTGGTTTCTGCTTTTGGTGACGCCTGACCTTGAATTGAAAATGGATGTTTGTACTTTTGTGGCTATGTACTGTCCTAACATAATCTAACTTTATGCTTTTGCCGTAAAGCCTCTTTGAAAATCGAACAATGTGGTTAGATTAAGGAGATGTTTATCATTTAAATTGTGTAAAATAGTTGATTGTTTGAGAAATTGAAATTATTAGATTTTTGATGTTTTGAATTTCCAGCCTTGTTAGCAATCCCGGCTCGGGGTTCATTGCTAACCTGTAGCCCCAACAGGTTAACTTCTATGGGCTAGGTGGGACGCTAGTGAAATATCAGGGCGGAAAATTCAAAAACAACAAAATGTCATAATTCAACTTTCTCAAACAATCAACTATTTTACACCATTTTAAAGATAAACTTCTCCTTAATCTAACCACATTGTCCAATTTCAAAAAGGCTTTACAGCGAAAGCAAAACATTAGATTGTGTTAGAGTACATAGACAAAAATAATCACACAGCCATTTTCCAAGCAAGGACATGTGTCAATAAAACCCAAAACACAGCTAAATGAAGCACTAACCTTTGACGATTTTCATCAGATGACACTCCTAGGACATTATGTTACACAATACATGTATGTTTTGTTCGATAAAGTTCATATTTATATCCAAAAACAGCATTTTACATTGACGCTTGATGTTAGGAAAATGTATTCCCACCAAAACGTCCAGTGAATGTGCACATCAATTTACAAAAATACTCATCATAAACATTGACAAAATATATAATTATTTAAAGAATTATAGATTGACTACCCATGGATGCAACCGCTGTGTCAGATTTTAAAACAGCTTAACGGAGAAAGCACATTTTTCAATATTCTGAGTACATAGCTCAGCCAATGTTAATTTGACTAGCCTAGCCTGCTACTGGAAATGTAAAATTGCCTGCTCATCATGCTAGTGTTTTATTAGCTATCTGTCAGTGACATTTTTTGTTGTTGTCATGTTTTGGTCTTATTATATGTCTCTTTTCAAGTAACTAGCTGCAAGCTTAAAGAAACATTCAATCGTGGTACTTTTATTAGAAAGCCAAATAAAAGCATGTAGATAGAAAGATGTGTGTGTCATGTATGCTAGAGTGGAGGTTTAAAAACTAAGCTGCATTTGCAAATTAGCCAACACAGCATATCCTACACATATACTGTAGCATACTTTGCAATACAATGTTCTCTAAAAAAACAACTGGGAAAAATGTATAAAATTTGGTCTGAAATGAGAGAACCAGAGTTTGATTTCTAAACCAGAGAACAACAGAATTCTATTCACTGCATGTTACAATAGTAAAACAATCTCTTTGTCACCTCGTCACACATTCTATATTGAATTTAGTCTTCGAGACGGTCTAGAGAGCATGTGTATCTGTGGTTGGTGCTCTTCAACTCTAAAATGCACTATACCCCTCAAACTCAACTCTGGACCTAGAAGCCAGTTCCACTGCTTTTTTAAATTGTTCCCCTCTAATCAGGGATTGATTTAGACCTGGGACAACAGGTGTGAACAATTGTTTAATAATTTGTTTTTATTTCACCTTTATTTAAACAGGTTGGCTAGTTGAGAACAAGTTCTCATTAACAACTGCGACCTGGCCAACATAAAGCAAAGCAGTGCGACATAAACAACAACACAGAGTTACACATGGAATAAACAAACATACAGTCAATAACACAATAGAAAAAAGTCTATATACAGTGTGTGCAAATGAGGTAGGAAAAGGGAGGTAAGGCAATAAATAGGCCATTGTGGCGAAATAATTACAATTTAGCAATTAAACACTGGAGTGATAGATGTGCAGAAGATGAATGTGCAAGTAGAGATACTGGGGTGCAAAGGGAAAAAAGAACAGTATGGGGATGAGGTAGTTGGATGAGCTATTTACAGATGGGCTATGTACATGTGCAGTAATCTGTGAGCTGCTCTGACAACTGGTGCTTAACGTTAGTGAGGGAGCTATGAGTCTCCAGCTTCAGTGATTTTTGCAATTTGTTCCAGTCATTGGCAGCAGAGAACTGGAAGGAAAGGCGGCCAAAGGAGGAATTGGCTTTGGGTGTGACCAGTGAAATATGCCTGCTGGAGAGCGTGCTATGGGTGGGTGCTGCTATGGTGACCAGTGAGCTGAGATAAGGCCGGGCTTTACCTAGCATAGACTTATAGATGACCTGGAGCCAGTGGGTTTGGTGACGAATATGATGTGAGGGACAGCCAACGAGAGCATACAAGTCGCAGTGGTGGGTAGTATATGGGGCTTTGGTGACAAAACAGATGGCACTGTGATGGACTGCATCCAATTTGCTGAGTAGAGTGTTGGAGGTTATTTTGTAAATGACATCGCCGAAGTCAAGGATCGGCAGGATAGTCAGTTTTACGAGGGTATGTTTGGCAGCATGAGTGAAGGATGCTTTGTTGTGAAATTGGAAGCCGATTCTAGATTTCATTTTGGATTGGAGATGCTTAATGTGAGTCTGGAAGGAGAGTTTACAGTCTAACCAGACACCTAGGTATTTGTAGTTGTCCACATATTCTAAGTCATATCCGTCCAGAGTAGTGATGCTGGACGGGCAGGCAGGTGTGGGCAGTGATCGGTTGAAGAGCATGCATTTACTTTTACTTGCATTTAAGAGCAGTTGGAGGCCACGGAAGGAGAGTTGTATGGCATTGAAGCTCGTCTAGAGGTTAGTTAACACAGTCCAAAGAAGGGCAAGAAGTATACAGAATGGTGTCGTCTGCTTAGAGGTCGATCAGAGAATCACCAGCAGCAAGAGCGACATCATTGATGTATACAGAGAAAAGAGTCGGGCCGAGAATTGAACCCTGTGGCACCCCCATAGAGACTGGCAGAGGTCCAGACAACAGGTCCTCCGATTTGACAAACTGAACTCTGTCTGAGAAGTAGTTGGTGAACCAGGCGAGGCAATCACTTGAGAAACCAAGGCTGTTGAGTCTGCCGATAAGAATGTGGTGATTGACAGAGTCGAAAGCCTTGGCCAGGTCGATGAATACAGCTGCACAGTATTGTCTTTTATCGATAGCGGTTATGATATCGTTTAGGACCTTGAGCATGGCTGAGGTGCACCCATGACCAGCTCGGAAACCAGATTGCATAGCGGAGAAGGTACGGTGGGATTCGAATTAGTCGGTGATCTGTTTGTTAACTTGGTTTTCGAAGACCTTAGAAAGGCAGGGTAGGATAGATTTTGGTCTGTAGCAGTTTGTGTCTAGAGTGTCTCCCCCTTTGAAGAGGGGGATGACCGCGGCAGCTTTCCAATCTTTGAGGATCTCAGACTATACAAAAGAGAGGTTGAATAGGCTAGTAGTAGGGGTTGCAACAATTTCGGCGGATAATTTTAGAAAGAGAGGGTCCAGATTGTCTAGCCCTGCTGATTTGTAGGAGTCCAGATTTTGCAGCTCTTTCAGAACATCAGCTATCTGGATTTGGGTGAAGGAGAAATGGGGGAGGCTTGGGAGTTGCTGTGGGGGGTGCAGGGCTGTTGACCAGGGTAGGGGTGGCCAGGTGGAAAGCATGGCCAGCCGTAAAAAAATGCTTATTGAAATTCTCAATTATTGGGATTGTATTGGTGGTGACAGTGTTTCCTAGCCTCAGTGCAGTGGGCATCTGGGAGGAGGTGCTCTTATTCTCAATGGACCTTACAGTGTCCCAGAACTTTTTGGAGTTTGTGCTGCAGGATGCAAATTTCTGTTTGAATAAGCTAGCCTTTGCTTTCCTAACTGCCTATGTATATTGGCTCCTAACTTCCCTGAAAAGTGCGTATCGCGGGGGCTATTCAATGCTAATGCCGTACGCCACAGGATGTTTTTGTGCTGGTCATGGGCAGTCAGGTCTGGAGTGAACCACGGGCTGTATCTGTTCCTGGTTAAAAAAAAATTGAATGGGGCATGCTTATTTAAGATTGTGAGGAAAGCACTTTTAAAGAATAACCAGGCATCTTCTACTGACAGAATGAGGTCAATATCCTCCCAGGATACCCCGGTCAGGTCGATTAGAAAGGCCTGCTCATTGAAGTGTTTTAAGGAGCGTTTGACAGTGATGAGGGGTGGTCGTTTGACCGCAGACCCATTACGGACACAAGCAATGAAGCAGTGATCACTGAGATCCTGGTTGAAGACAGCAGAGGTGTATTTGGAGGGCAGATTGGTTAGGATGATATCTATGAGGGTGCCTGTGTTTACGGATTTGGGGTTGTACCTGGTAGGTTCATTGATCATTTGTCTGAGATTGAGGGCATCAAGCTTAGATTGTAGGATGGCCGGGGTGTTAAGCATGTTCCAGTTTAGGTCACCTAACAGCGCAAGCTCTGAAGATAGATGGGGGGCAATCAATTCACATATGGTGTCCAGGGCACAGCTGGGGGCAGAAGGTGGTCTATAGCAAGTGGCAACGGTGAGAGACTTGTTTCTGGAAAGGTGGATTTTTAAAAGTAGAATCTCAAATGGTTTGGGCACAGACCTGGATAGTATGACAGAACTCTGCAGGCTATCTCTGCTGTAGATTACAACTCCGCCCCCTTTAGCAGTTCTATCTTGTCAGAAAATGTTATTGTTAGGGATTGAAATTTCAGTGTTTTTGGTGGCCGATTCAGACACGGCTAGGACATCTGGGTTGGCAGAGTGTGCTAAAGCAGTGAATTAAACAAACTTACAGAGGAGGCTTCTAATGTTAACATGCATGAAACCAAGGCTTTTTCAGTTACAGAAGTCAACAAATGAGAGCGCCTGGGGAATGGGAGTGGACCTAGGCACTGCAGGGCCTGGATTAACCTCTACATCACATGAGGAGCAGAGGAGGAGTAGGATAAGGGTACGGCTAAGGGCTATAAGAACTGGTCGTCTAGTACGTTTGGAACAGAGAGTAAAAGGAGCAGGTTTCTGGGCGCGGTAGAATAGATTCAATGCATAATGTACAAACAAAGGTATGGTAGGATGTGAATACCGTGGAGGTAAACCTAGGCATTGAGTGACGATGAGAGAGGTATTGTCTCTAGAGACATCAATTAAACCAGGTGAGGTCACCTCATGTTTGGGAGGTGGGACAAGAGGGTTAGCTGAGGCATACTGAGCAGGGCTGGAGGCTGTACAGTGAAATAAGACAATAATCACTAACCAAAACAACAATGGACCAGGCATATTGGCATTAGGGAGAGGCATGCATAGCCGAGTGATCGTAGGGTCCAATGAGTAGCTGGACGGGCTGGAGACAAGGCGATTCAGACAGCTAGCGGGCCGGGGCTAGCAGGCCAACAGAAGGGCCTTAGAGGTACGTCGCGACGGAAGAAGTCTGTTGTCGCCCCCTCATGCGGTTACGTCGGCAAACCAGTTGTGATTTATCAGCAGGGGTCTGTGTAGTAAAAGGATCCATGCCAATTGTTAAAATAGGTATAGTAGCCTAAGAAATTGACTGATGGACCACTTCAGCTACCAAACCGGTATGCTCTAGACAGCTAACGGGCCGCAACTAGCAGATGGGCATTCAGGGGATGTCGCGACGGAGGAGCCTGTTGAAAAACACCGGGCGGATTACGTCGGTTGTCCAGTCCTGATGGATCGGCGGGCCTCCGTATCGGCAATAAAAGGGGTCCAGGCCAATTGGCAAAATAGATATTGTAGCCCAAGGAGTGGCTGATGGACCTCTTCAGCTAGCCGGGAGATGGGCCTAGCATAGGCTAGCTCCAGGCTAATTGGTGCTTGCTTCGGGACAGGGATGTTAGCCAGGAGAAGCCAATCAGGACAGCAGATAGCTAGCTGCGATGATCCAGGTGAAGAGGTTCAGAGCTTGCGGTAAGATTCCGGAGATATGGAGAAAAAGGAGTCTGATAAGCTCTGGGTTGAATCATGCTGTGCAGACTGGCAGGAGTTGTCCGGGCTAAAAGTTAGCTGATGACCGCTAGCTGTGGCTAGCTGACTACTAGCTAGTAGTTAGTTAGCTGGCTAGCTTCTGTTGGGGGTTCCGGTTCTAAAGTAAAGAAAATAGCAGATCCATACCACATTGGGAGAGGCGGGTTGCAGGAGAGTATGTTGAAGTTGGGGTTTAGAAAAATATAAAAAATTTATATGTGAGGTAAAAAAGATTTAAAAAAAATATATACAAATATATACAAGGAACATGACAAGACGAAGACAAAAGATGCCTGACTGCTACGCCATCTTTGAGAAAACAATAAAAAATAAATTATCAGGTAGAACAGAAAACCAGCAGGCTACAGGCCTCATTGGGTAAGAGTTGAATACTCCTGCACTAAAATGTATAAGGCAACAAAGAAAAGGCAACAGGCAAATGCACAAACACTAGAGAAAACTCAGAAATATATTTTTATTTGCTATCTATCTGCGTTTTCTCTGGTACTTCTAGAACCACCTGCAACTGGACAAGGACATGTATAAGATATCTGGTTTCCAGAATTGGGAATGAAGAGAGTACTGCCAATACCAGGTTAGTTGTAGAATCTACTGCAGTGTTTTGATTAGGCAAACCTGTAATGTCCAGAAATGCTGGATAACAACAATCTTTGGTTATATCATATCTAGTGTAGCTACAATCAATTTTTTTTTGCCATGGGTCAGATACAAAAATGTTGCAGTTTTAGAGCTCAGGGATTCTTAACAGATTGGACAATCAACTTTAATATACAAATATTTGTCTTAATATTAACAAAATGTGAAGTTTATATTTTGACAGACCAAAGTATCAGCTATTAACACCATGTAAAGGAACAAACTATTTGTTCATTAAATGCAACTAAGTGGATTTATGTCAACTCCGTCAGACACCTTAAAAGGCGATACATTTGTACAATTAAAGTCAAACAAGTGTTTAAAGGCCTTGAGTGTTTAATGCTAACATTTAGATGATTCATAAATGTGTAATACAAAATCTCCAAACATATTTTTGTTTTCTTTTATAGCCATATTAAATGCTCCAGAGCTAATTTAGTTAGCAATCTGGCATGGTTTTCTAGATTTTGAACATAAAAGAACAATTATGAAGCTAACATTATCCCTTAGGTCTAGCACAGCAAATACATTAATTGTTGAAGCATATGTTGCAGAACAGTGATTACAATATTTGTTCAGAATATTAACAACAACAAAAAAATTTATCTTATTAAGGGGGTTAGTTCCTCTGTAGAGATGGGAGAACCTTCCAGAAGGACAACCATCTCTGCATCAGCAATCAGGCCTTTATGGTAGAGTGGCCAGACCGAAGCAACTTCTCAGTAAAAGGCACATGACAGCCCATTTGGAGTTTGCCAAAAGGCACCTAAAGGACTCTTAGTATAAGGGCACAGGGCGAGACCCAGATGCAGACACGAGAGGCAGATGGTTTGAGTCTCTGATATTTATTAGTATCCAAGGGGCAGGCAAGAGAATGGTCGTGGACAGGCAAAAAGATCATAACAAGGTCAGAGTCCAGGAGGTACAGAGTGGCAGGCAGGCTCGAGGTCAGGCAGGTTCAGAGTCAGGGCAGGCAAGGGTCAAAACCAGGAGGACAGGCAAAAAAGAGATAAGAAAAAGCAGGGGCATGAGAAAAACACGCTGGTTGACTTGATATTACGAACTGGCACAGAGAGACAGGAAACACAGGGATAAATACACCAGGGAAAATAATTGACACCTGGAGGGGGTGGAGAAAATCACAAGAACAGGTGAAACAGATCAGGGCGTGACACTTAGACCATGAGAATTAAGATTCTCTGGTCTGATGAAACCAAGACTGAACTCGTTGGCCTGAACGCAGGGTGTCACGTCTGGAGGAAACCTGGCACCATCCCTACGGTGAATCATGGTGATGGCAGCATCATACTGTGGGAATGTTTTTCAGCGGCAGGGGACTGGGAGACTAGTAAGGATCGAGGGAAAGATGAAGAAAGAAAAGTACAGAGAGATCCTTGATGAAAACCTGCTCCAGATCATTCAGGACCTCAGACTGGGGGCAAAGGTACACCTTCCAACAGGACAACGACCCTAAGCACACAGCCAAGACAACGCAGGAGTGGCTTCAGGACAAGTCTCTGAATGTCCTTGAGTGGCCCAGCCAGAGCCCGGACATGAACCCGATCGAACATCTCTGGAGAGAACTGAAAGTAGGTGTGTAGCGACTCTCTCCATCCAACCTGACAGAGCTGAGAGCTTGAGAGGATCTGCAGAGAAGAATGGGAGAAACACCCCAAATACAGGTGTGCCAAGCGTGTAATGTCATACCCAAGAACACTCCAGGCTGTAATCGCTGCTAAAGGTTCTTCAACAAAGTACTGAGTAAAGGGTCTGAATACATAAGTAAATGTGATATTTCCGTATTTATTTATTTTTATAAAGATTTGCAAAAATGTCTGAAAACCTGTTTTTGCTTCGCCAATATGGGGTATTGTGTGTATACTGATGAGGGGGAAAAAACAATTAAGCAGTTTTACAATAAGGCTTAAAAGTCACAAAATGTGGAAAAAGTCAAGGGGTTTGAATACTTTCTGAATGCACTGTATAAGGCCATTAAGGCCAGATGGTTCTTCAAGATGTTCAGACGTTCATAGGTGACTAGCAGGGGCAATTAATAATCACAGTGGTTATAGAGGACGCAACAGGTCAGCACCTCAGGAGGAAATGTCAGTTGGCTTGTCATAGCCGAGCATTCAAAGGTTGAGAGGTCGATAGAGACAGAGGAGAAACGAAACAGCAGGTCCCGGGATAAGGTAACATGTCAGGTGAACAGGTAAGAGTTCCATAGCTGCAGGCAGAACAGCAGAAACTGGAGAAGCAGCACAACCAGGTGGACTGGGGAGTCTTCAGGCCAGGTAGTTCTGAGGCATGGTCATAGGGCTCAGGTCCTCTGGTGTGTGTGTGGGGGGGGGGGGGGGATTGGAGCATACAGATAAGACAGGATAATTTTCTTTATTTTTACAATTTTCCACAATGTAGAATAATAGTGAAGATATCAAAACTATGAAAAAACACATATAGAATCATGTAGTAACCAAAAAAGTGTTAAACAATTTTGATTCTTCAAAGTTGCCACGCTTTGCCTTGATGACAACTTTGCACACTCTTGGCATTCTCTCAACCAGCTTCACCTGGAATGCTTTTCCAACAGTCTTGAAGAAGTTCCCACATATGCTGAGCACCTGTTGGCTGCTTTTCCTTCATTCTGCAGTCCAACTCATCCTAAACCATCACAATTTGGTAATTGGTATTTTATTAGGATCCCCATTAGCTGTTGCGATAGCAGCAGATACTCTTCCTGGGGTCCACACGAAACATAACAATACAGAACATCAATAGACAGGAGCAGCTCAAGGACAGAACTACATAAAAATTCAAGGCACACGTATCCTACATATCAATGCATACACACAAACCATCTAGGTCAAATAAGGGAGAGGCTTTGTGCCGTGAGGTGTTGCTTTATCTGTTTTTTGGGTTGAGGTTGGGGGAATGTGTTGACTGACCATCATGTCTTAAAGTAATGATGGACTGTCATTTCTCAGCTTTTTGGGCTGCTTTTGCCATAATATAGACTTGGTCTTTTACCACATAGGGCTATATTCTGTATACCAACCCTACCTTAATGTACAAATGCAATAAGAAGGAAAGAAATTCCACTAATTAACATTTACGATGGCACACCTGTTATTTGAAATGCATTCCAGATATTTTGCAAAATAAAGCCATGTTTCAATGCATGTCACGGGAACCAGAAGTGAGACGTGTAGGCTTTGTTGGTATTTTATTCCCACCTCTGGTGGTTATTTACAAATGTTTGTCGTGCAAATTTCACTGTCTTAAAAAGGAAAAAGAAATCAACACGCTTGTCCAACCATAACACATGAATGGCTAATTCAGAAAGAATGAATTGATGGATTCCAGCTAACACAACCAGAACTTTCACATATACAGAGACAGGCAGCTATCATGGCATCAGTCTTTTTCGACTAGCTAGTGTATAGTGACACCTAATGATATGAACTGGTAATGCATGTTTGGTTAGAATAGTGCAATAGAATGAATGACATTCAATAAAATCTACTTCATGAAAAGGGGATATTATTTTCAATGAAAATGTTGAAAGAAGTTGATTTAATGATTGAATAATTGGATTTGATAAGAAATCAGTTCCTATAGTGAGCCCTAGTAAACAAACCTCTGGTGGACCCGATGGAGACCAGGACAACAATAGCTTAGTGCTTTTATGACTTGAGCATTAAAAAAAGTGGTTACAACGTGTACTGTCTTCATTGTAACTCTGCCTTTCATAAATCTCCTAGAATGAATAATTGTAGAAGAGCACTGTAATCAGATGAACAAATAATAGGTATTATGTCATAAAATTTAAACCTGTCTGTCCATTGCTTAACATTGTGCATAGAGGGAAATATATATTTAAAGACATTGTAACTTTTCTTTGCATAACGCTCATCCCTGCTATGGAAGTTAATCAAACACAAGAGTATGCTGTCCATTGAAGTTGTTGTCTCTGGCTCTTTTGGTATCAGATTCATAATGAGTAAGAGCAAGGTTTGTGGTAGTTTGAAAGAGTTTGATCCACCTTAGGCCAGGAGTATTTCCAATCCACATAACCTTCCTACGAATAGGACCCAGAGTTAAACCTGACCAGGTCATGAGATCAGGAAACACTATACACATCAGCTACCACAGCAGGTGAAATCACTGCAACACTTAAGAGCTGCAGTCAGTTTCAGAATGGGTGGCAAGAAATAAGTTAAAGGCATTATATTTGGGACATAAAATTAAAACACTAAACCCTTGTAATGAATAATGTGGAAATGTAACAAGTTGAGAATAAACTTCTGTCATGGTAAAAACATATTGATACAACAGTAGCTAAGATGGGGATAGGTCTGTCCATGATAAAGCACTGCTCTGACTTCTTAACAACGCTATCAACAAGGTAGGTTCTACAGGCCCTTGTTTTGTTGCACCTGGACTTCTGTCCAATCGTGTGGTCAGGTGCCACAAAGGACTTAGGAAAATTTCAATTGGCCCAGAACAAGGGCACTCCGTTCATCCACCTCTGGCCTGCTCGCCTCCCTACCTCTGAGGAAGCACAGTTCCCGCTCAGCCCAGTCAAAACTGTTCGCTGCTCTGGCACCCCAATGGTGGAACAAGCTCCCTCACGACGCCAGGACAGCGGAGTCAATCACCACCTTCCGGAGACACCTGAAACCCCACCTCTTCAAGGAATACCTGGGATAGGATAAAGTAATCCTTCTAACCCCCCCCCCCCCCTTAAAGATTTAGATGCACTATTGTAAAGTGGTTGTTCCACTGGATATTATAAGGTGAATGCACCAATTTGTAAGTCGCTCTGGATAAGAGCGTCTGCTAAATGACTTAAATGTAAATGTAAATGTAACTGGGCAGCACGGCTCACCCTTAAATGTACACAGAGAGCTAACATTAATTTTATGAATTTCAATCTCTCATGGCTCAGAGTAGAGGAGAGATTGACTTCATCACTACACAACTCAGACACCAATGCATACCCCACAAGACATGCCACCAGGCCTCTTCACAGTCCCCAAGTCCAGAACAGACTATGGGAGGTGCACAGTACTACATAGAGCCATGACATGGCTACTATTCCACATCAAGTAACTCATGCAAGCAGTAAAATCAGATTTTAAGAAATAGATAAAAATACACCTTATGAGACAGCAGGGACTGTGAAGAGACACATAGGCACAGACACAATAACATATGCACTATAGACACACAGACATTGTTGTTGTAGATATGTGTTAGAGTAGTGGCCTGAGAGAAAACCCTTAATGTGTTAAATCTGTTTAGTAATGTAAGGTTAGATTTATTGTATAGAACTGCCTTTAATTTGCTGGACCCCATGAAGAGTAACTGCTGCCTTGACAGCAGCTAATAGGGATCATAACAAATACAAATGTTGGTAAATTATGGAATTTACAAGTGAATCATATTCATCTAGTGGGCTTTTTGGATATGTCAGATTATCACAAATCTCTGGCCCTGTGTGGCCTCATCACATGTAAAATATGTTTTCAAACATGACAAAACTGCTAAACATTATCCTAAATATAAACCATCTTAGTGAATAACATACCCATCTTTTAAAATGTACTCAATTATTTTACCATGTCAACACTTCTTGGTTGTAAATGGTGGCAGTTGTGAAATAAAATGGCAATTATTTAAAATGCCATTGCTGATTAGACGCTTTTCTCATTAGGCTATTTTCCCCTTTAACCAAATGGTCTACCCACTAGATACTCATTTACTATATGGACACATTACAAACGTCTAGCAATATCTTTCTCAGTTTTAGAATTAAAGTTCAGCTTGCCTGTTAATTACCAAAATTAAAGTCTTCAGTAATTTACCAGTAGCTTTACAACCATATGACAGCTCCAATAAGCCCCTTATGGTGAACTAGAGGCTTGTAGAATCATTACTATTTGGAGTATTCAGTTCATAGTTTGCTGTAGGGGAACTATGGACATTACCACCTGAAATAAACAAAATGAGTGAAGATGTGTCAGTAATAGTGTAACTTCCCATCACTAAGAAATGCACCATAACAGCTGGCTAACTGATTTACCGAGCAGAACGCAAGGGTTTGATTGCCCTCTAATAAACTTGTGATGCAGAGTCAAAGTCTACATCAACTGTAGTTACCCATTTTACTCCTATGGACCTAGAGTTGACAGTCGGGCCCTTAATTGACATGGCACTATTACAAGTTCTGGTAAAGGACAACCTCTGTGGAGGATGTAATGTCCTTCATAAACCTCATGTTAAACTTCTATTGTTATGACCCTCAGTAGATCCACAATTGTCAGTATTTATCACTAGGAAATTGAGATGCTCAGTAAGACAGAGCAAAGAACCTGAATAGACTGTTACAACATCCATTACTACAGGTCAACACTTAAAAAATAAACTTTAGTGATATTTTTAATTGTTTTACAAGACGCCTTGCCTCCAATACAATAGTGTTGTCAACAAAAACACCTCAATGTTACAGCTGTGTTGCACTGCACCAGTTCAACACTCTCCCCTCAACATAAATGCAAAGCCAGTAGGATCTATCAGAGAAGCCAGGAGTCCTGGTCTGAGGCTGGATGCTGTAGCCTGGGGATGAAGTGGTTTAGCTCTGGCCTCCCAGGGTGTGCTTGTCAAACAGGTACTCTGCCATCTTGTTTTTGACAGCATCCATCTTGGTGAGGTTGGTGATGTGGTCACCCAGCTTCTTAATGGCCTCCACCTGCTCATTCAGGTAATGGGTCTTCAGGAAGTGACACAGCTAAAGAGGGAAAACACAGGTCAGACAAGAGAATAACAGACTATTGTAGATACAGTAACAAGAGCCCGGTGGTAATGGCATAAGTGCAGATAATGTGTTTCCAGCTTTTTTTAACTAGGCAAGTCAGTTAAGAACAAGTTCTTATTTACAATGAGAATCTAACGTGGAACAGTGGGTTAACTGCCTTGTTCAGGGGCAGAACATTTTTACCTGGTCAGCTAGGGGATTCAATCCAGCAACCTTTATTACTGGCCCAACGCTCTAACCACTAGGCAACCTGCCACCCCTTATGCATTAGCTGCATTGTGTGTATAGTGTGCATCTGTGGACTATTGTGTGCATGTGAAGCAGGTCACAATCCTGTGTCATTAGTTATCAGAGCTACAACAACCTGATCATCTCCTGGGACAGTACCTGTATTCTATATGATATATACATGTGATGTGCAGATCCACCATAACTTACATGGGGGTCAACCTTGTCAGAGGCAATCTTGTGCAGGTCCAGCAGGGCCTGGTTCACATTCTTCTCCAGCTGCAGAGCACACTGCATGGCCTCCAGCCCATTGCCCCACTCATCACGTTCTGGCTTCTACAAAGGACAGAGTGAACACAGAAGTGTTAGGGACTACTAGCAGACATTAAGGTTAGGATAAAGTGAACAGAATTACACCCCTCACACTGTCAGTTCAGTGGTTAGAGACAGTATGTTCAGGACTACTCCAGGTTCTCTACATCAACTTAATGCTGTAGACACTCTCCTCCATGGAGTAAAGACATTATCTATCAGTCTACAATCTAACTGGGTTTTTAGATGCTCAGGGGCTCACCTTGATGTCCTGGAGTAAAATGCGTCCACCTCTCTTGTTCTGGAAGGAGAGTAGCTTGTCGGCGTGCTCCCGCTCCTCGTCGCTGTTCTCCTTGAAGAAATGCGCGAAGCCAGGCAGAGCCACATCGTCACGGGAGAAATAGAAAGCCTGGGTGGATAAACATAAAACAGTGTTTAGAAGAAAAAAAAAATATGACAGCATTCTGTTCTTGTTGTTGCAACTAAACTTGATGACCAAGGCATGAATCAGTCTAGTCTGTAGTCTACTTTGTAACCTGACAAGTAACCCCTCAAGGAGTTGTTACGTGCTCTGTCCAATGTAGGATAGATTCCCGGCTTCATTTGAATGCTGTATCTACCTGAAAGCTCTTAATAACAAAGTAAAAACTCAAATATGAACTTCAGGAAGCTAAATTTCTTCGCTCTTTAATTGTCTAGGCCAGTAGAAATGTCAGGTGAAAAATGGCATTTAGGCTCAGGAATAATAATACATAGGTAGATCAACAAAACGGTCAACTTGGTAGACTCCTTACCATTGAAGTGTAGGTGTAGGAGGCAAACATCTCCATGTTGATCATCCGGTTGATGGCAGCTTCGCAATCGTGGTGATAGTTCTGGCGGATCTGAGACTCCATCTTGGCAGATTTTCTTCTATATCTAAATGAAAGGTACAAAAATAGGGTTTCTCAGACTATTTTGCTATTGTAGTTCAAGTAAGTGTTATGTTATCAATCCGGAATGTTCTATAGTGCGGGACGAAGGCAGAGGAGTTCCGTTCAATCACTGTTGAAGCAAGAACTTCTTCATGCGTCTTCTCAGACTTTTGAAGTGGAAGGAGCCTTGTTCCCTCTATTTATTGTTCCGAACGCTCAACGATTGAAGACAGGCAAGATTCTAACCAATGAGAGGGCAGGTACGCGTGTAAACAACACGCACAACTCAAGGTCGTTTTTCTCAAAGTTGCCGGAATGCAACGTGCATCAACATATAATATACATGTCGGCGTTTGTAAAAGCTTTTGTAAAAGCTTAAACATTACGAAACTTCTATTCGATCAAAATCCTTAAGTAATTTGACATTCTGTTATATACCTCCACAAATAAATGGCCTTATCTCACGCGGACAGATTTTGGGCGGAGTAAATGCTCTCGCCTTGACCTCTTCATCTCGGTCTGTTAATTTTTTAAAAACTTTGTTTATTACAAAGTAACATTTTATTGGAAACAACTAAAGCGGTAGTATCAGCCAAAAGCAATGCTACAGTGCAGGTCTAACTACAGCGCTTATTGTTGAAAAAGGTGTGTGTGTTATATCATTAGAAGAAAATAGGAAGAATTTGAACACTCATTCTAATATTGGGCTAATTGATAAATAGTCTATGTCTACATTTGATTTAGGATATAAAAGGAATGGAACTTTGAGACGCAGTTCTGTAAACTTCTGTTTCATTCTCTAAGAGCACATGTTTCAGTAGCACATTTAGCTTAATTATTAACCTTTTCCAGAATGCAGTCAAAAGAAAAACTGTAGGGTTTATCACACTTTTTTCATATTAATTCAATTTTCAGTATGATGTATGGGAATACAGTAGTGGACAGAGAAAGAAAGGCTGGCTTTTGTAGAAATGGTATTTGATGATAGACCTTTCGGTTTCAAATGACATGTTGTAGTTGACAAATGGTATATCAAAGTTGATTACATTAGCCTAGAAATAACTACACAAAATCAGTAGCTACATAAATCTAACAATACATGGGTTATTAAGCTAAAACTGTGAAGTGGATTTTTTTTTACAGCTAATGAAAATCAAAGACTACAGTAATAAAGTAACCTTCCTAAGAACTTCAGTTCACATGACCTGATCTTCCACAACTGTTGACAGGGTGCTTTCAGGGTGCTGGGTTATTGTTCAGTACATCCATGTAGTTGCAACATCACTGGTATTCATAAGAACTAGAGCTGTGTTCGAATACTCATACTAACTGCACTAACCATACTATTTGTGATGTAAGTGGAGTATGTAGTATGGTTATTGGTCACAGTATGGATATAGTTAGTATGCCAGAAGTTCCCGGATGTCGTACTAAATTAGCCAAAATTGACATTATTTCTGTGCTTTCAAGGCCCATAATGCAATTCTTCAGAAAACGGGCGTGGCCTCCCAACGGTTTCAGATTTTAAGAAAATGTCGGAAAATATGCAGCTGAAGTCCGACGAGAGTGAATACAATTTCATTGCTTTAACTAGCTATGACAAATGTTAAGAAAATGTTCAGCGATGTAATTAATTTTCAAATAAGTTACGTTACAATTCTTTAGCAACGCTATACTTACGAACCGCATAGCATATCATTACAGTAGTATATATCTTTATGTTAACTAGCTACCTAACATACATTTAGTTGGCTATTAAGACATCAGGCTTAGCTAAGTGGCATAGACATTGTTCGTTCTCAATGGACATAGTTAATTTGCTCTGGCTATCTACTCCGATTTCAGAGCACTCTCATCTGAGTGTGCCAAAGCGCAGATTAATTGATGAATTTACAAACGTAACACCCATTGAATATAACTGGTGTCAGTAAATGTCTGCAAAAAAGAGTAATAAAATTCTTGCCAGCACCACAGTTACAGTCACCAATGCTCTGGATAACATGAAAGCAGCCTAACCAGCTCTGCTAGGTTGAGTAAAATGGTCAGAGTGAAGTGTTCTCTCATTTGTGTCTGGAAGTAGCTAGCAAGCTAGCCAAAGTTAGCCAGTTAGCTTGGGTGCTTGACTGCCATTGTGAGGTCAGAACGCTTGGATGAACCCTACTCCTCGTCCAGAGCGTCCAGTATGGGCTCTGAATGCTCAGAGAGCAAAACACTTTGAATTTATGAATGGACAATCTGACAACGCTCTGAATTTACAAACGCCCAGAGCGTACTCTGGCACTCCAGATTGAATTTACAAACACAGCTGAAATCGTATGATGTCTAGCTAGTAATTTGTTATGCTAACAAGCTAGCAAGAGGTTGCATATCAACAGCATCAGCTTCTGGTAGACAGTCAAAGTGCTAGTAAGCTCAACTAAAAGTTTACAGTTCTTTTACAGTATACTCAAATGTAACCTTTATTTAACCTAGGCAAGTCAGTTAACTTCTTTGGGATAGGGGGCAGTATTTTCACAGCCGGATAAAAAACGTACCCGATTTAATCTGGTTACTACTCCTGCCCAGAAACTAGAAAATGCATATAATTAGTAGATTTGGATAGGAAACACTCTAAAGTTTCTAAAACTGTTTGACTGGTGTCTGTGAGTATAACAGAACTCATATGGCAGGCCAAAACCTGAGAAGATTCCATTCAGGAAGTGCCCTGTGTGACAATTTGTTGTCCTTCTGTTGCATCTCTATCGACATTACAACATCTGTGCTGTAACTTCACACTTTCTAAGGCTTCCATTGGCTCTCTAAAGCCGCCAGAAAGTGGAATGGGGTGTCTGCTTTCTCTGGGAAAAGTCCAACAGCTCTGTTTGTAAGTGGTCAGCCTGGTGACGGTGAGACTGAGATGCGCATTCACGAGACTTCTCAATTTTTTTCTTTCAGCCTTTGAATGAATACAACGTTGCCCGGTTGGAATATTATCGCTATTTTACGAGAAAAATAGCATAAAAATTGATTTTAAACAGCGTTTGACATGCTTCTAAGTACGCTAATGGAATATTTAGATTTTTTTGTCACGAAATGCGCTCGCGCGTTACCCTTCGGATAGTGACCTGAATGCACGAACAAAACTGAGGTATTTGGATATAACTATGGATTATTTGGAACCAAAACAACATTTGTTGTTGAAGTAGAAGTCCTGGGAGTGCATTCTGACGAAGAACAGCAAAGGTAATCCAATTTTTCTAATAGTAATTCTGAGTTTAGTGAGCCCCAAACTTGGTGGGTGTCAAATTAGCTAGCCTGTGATGGCCAAGCTATGTACTCAGAATATTGCAAAATGTGCTTTCGCCGAAAAGCTATTTTAAAATCGAACATAGCGATTGCATAAAGGAGTTCTGTATCTATAATTATTAAAATAATTGTTATGTATTTTGTCAACGTTTATCATGAGTAATTTTGGAAATTCACTGGAAGTTTTCGGTGGGTATGCTAGTTCTGAACATCACATGCTAATGTAAAAAGCTGGTTTTTGATATAAATATGAACTTGATTGAACAAAACATGCATGTATTGTATAACATAATGTCCTAGGATTGTCGTCTGATGAAGATCATCAAAGGTTAGTGCTGCATTTAGCTGTGGTTTGGGTTTATGTGACATATATGCTTGTTTGGCTAATGGCTGTGTGATTATTTGTGTCTATGTACTCTCCTAACATAATCTAATGTTTTGCTTTCGCTGTAAAGCCTTTTTGAAATCGGACAATGTGGTTAGATTTAACGAGAGTCTTATCTTTAAAATGGTGTAAAATAGTTGATTGTTTGAGAAAATTTAATTGTGGTATTTTAGTTGGTTTTGTATTTTGCTCCGTGAAATGCCATTGGCTGTTGGCTAGGGGTTCCGCAGGCGGAACAGGGTTCCGCTAGTGGAACGTCTGTCCTCAACAGGTTAAGAACAAATTCTTATTTTCAAGTACTATAGTGACGTCGCTTGCACTGAGTTGCAGTGCCTTAGACCGCTGCGCCATTCGGGAACCCTATGAACTAATAGTATATAGTATGCAGTATGTACTCATTAAGTATGTAGTATACAGTATGTTAGTATGGGTATTCGAACACAGCTTAGGTCTTCTGGGGCAGTATGCATCAAGCCTCTCAGAGTAAGAGTGCCGATTTCGGATCAGTTTAGCCTTTTCGATCACATTGAATAACATTACATGGACGGGGAAGCTCCTCCCCCCAGCCTCCACTGATTTATACAGCCCCTGGTCTTTCCTGGCCTAGTATGTAAGGTAGTGCCTCTTCTCCAGTTGTTTGAGAACAGGACCCCCTTTTTCCTAAAATGTATGCCAAAACAGGCTCTATCAGTTTGTCACAGCTACTATCTAGGTTCATTGTTTGTTGAAAAATTATGAAGCTGCTTCAAATGGGGGTAAGGGTCTTCAACATATATAGTCCTTGAAGTATGTGCCCTGCTCTCTGTTACTTTGAGCAACTGTTTTAGACTGAACCTCACTTTATAGCGTAATATTTTCATTATGAGCGCAAACAAAGTTTTGGAGACAATGAGTCGAAGCCTCTTCAGACTTTGGGAGTGACAGTAGACTTATGCTTAAACCGGTGTTACTAAAAGGGCTGTGACATACTTGGCATTCCTTTTTTTTGCGAAAAGGGACATCACTTTTTGACTAAATTATGTGTCATGCTTAAAGGATAAGTTTGGGTGAGCATATAACGCGAACGTCTAGCATCCCAATGGTTGCTTGTAACTCATCACGGACAACTTTAGCTTTTTTTGCTAATTTGCAACTTTACAATGATTTACTACTTTTTAGCTACTTTGCAACTACTTAGCATGTTAGCTAACCCTTCCCCTTACCCTAACCGTAACCCTTTAATCTAACTCCTAACTTTGACCTTAGACCTAACCTTAAACCCTAACTCCTAGCCTAGCTATCTTTAGCCACCTAGCTAACATTAGCACCTAGCCACCGAGCTAACGTTAGCCACAACAAATTGGAATTCGTAACATATCATATGTTTAGCAATTCGTAACATATAATACGAATTACAATTGGTAAAATATAATATGAAATGGATGATGGACATCCACAAATTAATTCATACATACAAAACATGTCATACTAATTGGAGTATCTGGAATTTACATTTACTATGTTACGTCTACCCCTGAGTCCAGGTTGTTCTAAGTGACCTTATTTTTGCAGAAGTACAAGCATAGCATTAAAATTGAAATTGACAAAGAATTGTCTTATTTTTTTGATGCAAATCTTTTCTGTAATGTTCAACCCCAAGAACCTGTGTTAAGTTGTTAAAGTCACGTCCGGGTCCATCATGTGACCAGCCGCACAAAGTTATAAACAGTAAGTAATACTGTAAATGGTTAACCATTACATAACTCTTTCTATTGAAGTTCTGGAGGTTGACACAGTGTTTTTAGTCTGTACTCTTTCCCCCTCTCTCCCTATTGATCCCTCCCACTATTTTTTCCAGGGGCACAACTTTGGTTTTAGATGTGGGGGGGACATATATATTTATATTTTGGGGGGGTCGAATAAACACTGCAAACAGCCTACCCGACTGCTCGGAGTTATCCGCATGGTCCTAAAGCACACCGTTGCCTTGTTCTGTAACACATTCCAATGATAATACTGGGGGGGGGGGCAAAAATGCATGTCCCCCTGTCCCCGGTGAAAGTTGCGCCCCCGCTTATTCCTGTCATAACCTCCTGTTGGTTCTACTACAGTATGGACTGACTTAGGCTCTGCCCTGGCTGTATTTCTGCCTTGTCATTGTGACTCAGCATTCTGTAGTCTCAAGCAGAGACGGAAGAAGAAGCAAGACAGCCCACTCCTTCATTTTCCCACCCAATGGAAGTCAATTAACTAAGCAGACCACTATCGCATTGTTGTCTGCTTAAAACCTCTTTGGGATATGGGGCAGTATTTTCACGTCCGGATGAAAAGCGTTCCCAAAGTAAACCGCCTGGTTCTCAGGCTCAGAAGCTAGGGTATGCATATAATTGGTATATTTGGATGGAAAACACTCAAAAGTTTCTAAAACTGTTAAAATAATGTCTGTGAGTATAAATGAATTTATTTGGCAGGTGAAACCCCCGAGGACAAACCATCCAGGAAAAAGACAACTTTTTATGGGAAACTGGATTAATGAAGCACCTGGTTGCCGTTCCTATGGCTTCCACTAGATGTCAACAATCTTTAGATATAGGTTGATGTTTTTCCTTTGAGAAATTAAGAAGTACGGCTATTCAGAATGAATAAAATGTATGAAATGAAATGTATGCATTCACTACTATAAGTCGCTCTGGATAAGAGCGTCTGCTAAATGACTAAAATGTAATTGAACACAGTATATTCCGTCTTAAATTTTATCGATTATTTACGTTTTAGGATACCTAAGGATGGATTAGGAAAGTTGTTTGAAATGTTTGGACCAAGTTTACAGGTAACTTATTAGATCATTTGTAGTCATGTTGGGCAAATTGGAACCGGTGTTTTTCTGGATCAAATGCGCCAAATAAATTGACATTTTGGGGATATAAAAAAGGAGTTTATCGAACAAAAGGACCATTTGTGATGTTTCTGGGACATATTGGAGTGCCAACAAAAGAAGATCTTCAAAGGTAAGGCATGAATTATACCATTATTTCTGACTTTCGTGTCGCACCTGCTTGGTTGAAATATGATTTTCATGTGTTTGTATGGTGGGGTGCTGTCCTCAGATAATCACATGGTTTGCTTTTGCCGTAAAGCCTTTTTGAAATCTGACACGGTGGCTGGATTAACTAGAAGTTAAACTTTATTTTGGTGTATTGCACTTGTGATTTAATGAAAGTGAAATATTTCTAATAATTTAATTTGAATTTTGCGCTCTGCAATTTCACCGGATGTTGTCCGCTCGCAGAACGTCTAGCCGTAACAGGTTTTTAAGGAGCCACCTCCTCAAGCAGACAGTGGTAAACGGCCTGAGTGAACTATCTTCATTTATCCACCATCTTTGGTCTCATTGTAGTTCTGTTCTGTTATCACAGTGACAATGGTGGCAGGAAGTGGGGTTTCGTGACTGCAGAAACAGACATGAGGGGTGATGAATGGATGAAGACCAGCTGATACCAGATTAGAAGAAAAGGAAAAAGGAGAGAACAGCAGGAACATATACTATACTATTTAAGTTACTATGTAATTTACACATATTGTGCTAAGGCATTTTTAAACAAATAGCTGTGAATGGTTGTTTCTGGTCAATTGAAGGGAAAATACAACAACTTTCCTGAAAAAGTTGTCAATGTAGTCAATCAGAACTCAAATACCAATATTTTTCTGTATTACTTTAAACTGTTGCTCTAACTATAACAGTTCAGAAAGTCACCACCAATGTCAAAACCCATTATTATATTTATGTTCCCTTCACCATGTATGGGTAGTACATGGTCTTGAAATTACTAATTTCTTCATATACACTGCTCAAAAAAATAAAGGGAGCACTTAAACAACACAAATGTAACTCCTAGTCAATCACACTTCTGTGAAATCAAACTGTCCACTTAGGAAGCAACACTGATTGACAATAAATTTCACATGCTGTTGTGCAAGTGGAATAGACAACAGGTGGAAATTATAGGCAATTAGCAAGACACCCCCAATAAAGGAGTGGTTCTGCAGGTGGGGACCACAGACCACTTCTCAGTTCCTATGCTTCCTGGCTGATGTTTTGGTCACTTTTGAATGCTGGCGGTGCTTTCACTCTAGTGGTAGCATGAGACGGAGTCTACAACCCACACAAGTGGCTCAGGTAGTGCAGCTCATCCAGGATGGCACATCAATACGAGCTGTGGCAAGAAGGTTTGCTGTGTCTGTCAGCGTAGTATCCAGAGCATGGAGGCGCTACCAGGAGACAGGCCAGTACATCAGGAGACGTGGAGGAGGCCGTAGGAGGGCAACAACCCAGCAGCAGGACCGCTACCTCCGCCTTTGTGCAAGGAGGAGCAGGAGAAGCACTGCCAGAGCCCTGCAAAATGACCTCCAGCAGGCCACAAATGTGCATGTGTCTGCTCAAACGATCAGAAACAGACTCCATGAGGGTGGTATGAGGGCCCGACGTCCACAGGTGGGGGTTGTGCTTACAGCCCAACACCGTGCAGGACGTTTGGCATTTGTCAGAGAACACCAAGATTGGCAAATTCGACACTGGCGCCCTGTGCTCTTCACAGATGAAAGCAGGTTCACACTGAGCACGTGACAGACATGACAGAGTCTGGAGACGCCGTGGAGAACGTTCTGCTGCCTGCAACATCCTCCAGCATGACCGGTTTGGCGGTGGGTCAGTCATGGTGTGGGGTGGCATTTCTTTGGGGGGCCGCACAGCCCTCCATGTGCTTGCCAGAGGTAGCCTGACTGCCATTAGGTACCGAGATGTGATCCTCAGACCCCTTGTGAGACCATATGCTGGTGCGGTTGGCCCTGGGTTCCTCCTAATGCAAGACAATGCTAGACCTCATGTGGCTGGAGTGTGTCAGCAGTTCCTGCAAGAGGAAGGCATTGATGTTATGGACTGGCCCGCCCTTTCCCCAGACCTGAATCCAATTGAGCACATCTGGGACATCATGTCTCGCTCCATCCACCAACGCCACGTTGCACCACAGACTGTCCAGGAGTTGGCGGATGCTTTAGTCCAGGTCTGGGAGGAGATCCCTCAGGAGACCATCCGCCACCTCATCAGGAGCATGCCCAGGCGTTGTAGGGAGGTCATACAGGCACGTGGAGGCCACACACACTACTGAGCCTCATTTTGACTTGTTTTAAGGACATTACATCAAAGTTGGATCAGCCTGTAGTGTGGTTTTCCGCTTTAATTTTGAGTGTGACTCCAAATCCAGACCTCCATGGGTTGATAAATTAGATTTCCATTGATTATTTTTGTGTGATTTTGTTGTCAACACATTCAACTATGTAAAGAAAAAAATATTTAATAAGATTATTTCTTTCATTCAGATCTAGGCTGTGTTGTTTAAGTGTTCCCTTTATTTTTTTGAGCAGTATATATTAGTATTTTCTCTCTCTTCGTTGAGATATCAAGTTATGAATGAGAGGGGGGTGACAGAAAAGTAGAGGAATTTTCAACATGTGCCTGATTTAGTCTGTAAAACCAACATGTTTCAAGCAGACCACCATAGTCCCTGTGCCCAAGAACACAAAGGCAACCTGCCTAAATGACTACAGACCCATAGCACTCAGGTCCATAGCCATGAAGTCCTTTGAAAGGCTGGTAATTGCTCACATCAACACCATTATCCCAGAAACCCTAGACCCACTCCAATTTGCATACCGCCCAAACAGATCCACAGATGATGCAATTTCCATTGCACTCCACACTGCCCTTTCCCACCTGGACAAAAGGAACACTTACGTGAGAATGCTATTCATTGACTACAGCTCAGCGTTCAACACCATAATTCCCTCAAAGTTCATCACTAAGCTAAGGATCCTGGGACTAAACACCTCATTACTACTAGACCAGACTATGGCACAAAATTAATAATGTCTAATTCTCAATTAACTTAAAAGGAGTCGAGGCACTCAAAGTCAAGAAACTGCTGACATGATTACACAATTTAATTGCAGTATCAATTCATTAAAAGTATACATACATACATGGTTGTAAAGGAAATCATGTCCAGTCCTAATAAGCTGAAGATTCTATCATGAATCAAATTTAACAAGTATCTACCTGAAAACAGAGGCTGATTACTTTGTTGTAGTGAAAGTGAACTGGGATAGAAATACATTATCAATCCAATTAAAGTGAGTGTCGTGATGCCAACTTTGGACCAACTACATTGAGTGTAAAGGCTTGGATAGGCCTATGGCTCAGAATATGGAATAGCATGTGAATGGTGGGCTACTCTCTCAAGTATTAATTCAAATATGCAGTAGCCTATAAGTTGTGGGCAGAAGCCGAAAAACGTGAAGTTGATCGATCCCCATCGAGGGAGGAGCAGATTTTTATATTTGACAGTAAAACATTCTTATAATAACTATAAAATGTGTTGGCACCTTCAATTCTTCTGTGTTCTGCCCCCCCCCCCCAAAAAAGATATAATTTGTAGATAATTGGCCCTCTTTCTGGGACTCACCAACAAACAGGACCAAGCCTGGCCTGTTGAGGAGTGACGGACTCCATCCTAGCTGGAGGGGTGCTCTCATCTTATCTACGAACATAGACAGGGCTCTAACTCCTCTAGCTCCACAATGAAATAGGGTGCAGGCCAGGCAGCAGGCTGTTAGCCAGCCTGCTAGCTTAGTGGAGTCTGCCACTAGCACAGTCAGTGTAGTCAGCTCAGCTTTCCCCATTGAGACCGTGTCTGTGCCTCGATCTAGGTTGGGCAAAATTAAAGATGGCGGTGTTCGCTTTAGCAATCTCACTAGTATAAAGACCTCCTCCATTCCTGCCATTATTGAAAGAGATCGTGATACATCACATCTCAAAATTGGGTTGCTTAATGTTAGATCCCTCACTTCCAAGGCAGTTATAGTCAATGAACTAATCACTGATCATAATCTTGATGTGATTGGCCTGACTGAAACATGGCTTAAGCCTGATGAATTTACTGTGTTAAATGAGGCCTCACCCCCTGGTTACACTAGTGACCATACCCCCCGTGCATCCGGCAAAGGCGGAGGTGTTGCTAACATTTATGATAGCAAATTTCAATTTACAAAAAAAAAAAACAATGACGTTTTCGTCTTTTGAGCTTCTAGTCATGAAATCTATGCAGCCTACTCAATCACTTTTTATAGCTACTGTTTACAGGCCTCCTGGGCCATATGCAGCGTTCATCACTGAGTTCCCTGAATTCCTATCGGATCTTGTAGTCATAGCAGATAATATTCTAATTTTTGGTGACTTTAACATTCACATGGAAAAGTCCACAGACCCATCATCGACTCAGTGGGTTTTGTCCAACATGTCTCTGGACCTACTCACTGCCACAGTCATACTCTGGACCTAGTTTTGTCCCATGGAATAAATGTTGTGGATCTTAATGTTTTTCCTCATAATCCTGGATTATCGGACCACCATTTTATTGCATTTGCAATTGCATCAAATAATCTGCTCAGACCCCAACCTAGGAGCATTAAAAGTCGTGCTATAAATTCTCAGACAACCCAAAGATTCCTTGATGCCCTTCCAGACTCCCTCTGCCTACCCAAGGACGTCAGAGGACAAAAAACAGTTAACCACCTAACCGAGGAACTCAATTTAACCTTGCGCAATACCCTAGATGCAGTTGCACCCCTAAAAACGAAAAACATCTGTCATAAGAAACTAGCTCCCTGGTATACAGAAAATACACGAGCTCTGAAGCAAGCTTCCAGAAAATTGGAACAGAAATGGCGCCACACCAAACTGGAAGTCTTCCGACTAGCTTGGGAAGACAGTACCATGCAGTATCGAAGAGCCCTCACTGCTGCTCGATCATCCTATTTTTCCAACTTATTTGAGGAAAATAAGAACAATCCGAAATTTCTTTTTGATACTGTCGCAAAGCTAACTAAAAAGCAGCATTCGCAAATGGAGGATGGCTTTCACTTCAGCAGTAATACATTTATGAACTTCTTTGAGGAAAAGATCATGATCATTAGAAAACAAATTACGGACTCCTCTTTAAATCTGCGTATTCCTCCAAAGCTCCATTGTCCTGAGTCTGCACAACTCTGCCAGGACCTAGGATCAAGGGAGATACTAAAGTGTTTTAGTACTATATCTCTTGACACAATGATGAAAATAATTATGGCCTCTAAACCCTCAAGCTGCATACTGGACCCTATTCCAACTAAACTACTGAAAGAGCTGCTTCCTGTGCTCGGCCCTCCTATGTTGAACATAATAAACGGCTCGCTATCCACCGGATGTGTACCAAGCTCACTAAAAGTGGCAGTAATAAAGCCTCTCTTGAAAAAGCCGTATCTTGACCCAGAAATTATAAAAAACTATCGGCCTATATCGAATCTTCCATTCCTCTCCAAAATTTTTGAAAAAGCTGTTGCGCAGCAACTCACTGCCTTCCTGAAGACAAACAATGTATACGAAACGCTTCAGTCTGGTTTTAGACCCCATCATAGCACTGAGACTGCACTTGTGAAGGTGGTAAATGACCTTTTAATGACGTCAGACCGAGGCTCTGCATCTGTCCTCGTGCTCCTAGATCTTAGTGCTGCTTTTGATACCATCGACCACCACATTCTTTTGGAGAGATTGGAAACCCAAATTGGTCTACATGGACAAGTTCTGGCCTGGTTTAGTGAAGCCCCAAAACTGCCCTCGCTAGAAGCCTGTGTTTCAGACATAAAGAAGTGGATGGCTGCAAACTTTCTACTTTTAAACTCGGACAAAACAGAGATGCTTGTTCTAGGTCCCAAGAAACAAAGAGATCCTCTGTTGAATCTGACAATTAATCTGGATGGTTGTACAGTCGTCTCAAATAAAACTGTGAAGGACCTCGGCGTTACTCTGGACCCTGATCTCTCTTTTGAAGAACATATCAAGACTGTTTCAAGGACAGCTTTTTTCCATCTACGTAACATTGCAAAAATCAGAAACTTTCTGTCCAGAAATGATGCAGAAAAATGTATCCATGCTTTTGTTACTTCTAGGCTGGACTACTGCAATGCTCTACTTTCCGGCTACCCGGATAAAGCACTAAACAAACTTCAGTTAGTGCTAAATACGGCTGCTAGGATCCTGCCCAAAACCAAAAAATGATCATATTACTCCAGTGCTAGCCTCCCTACACTGGCTTCCTGTTAAGGCAAGGGCTGATTTCAAGGTTTTACTGCTAACCTACAAAGCATTACATGGGCTTGCTCCTACCTATCTTTCCGATTTGGTCCTGCCGTACATACCTACACGTACGCTACGGTCACAAGACGCAGGCCTCCTAATTGTCCCTAGAATTTCTAAGCAAACGGGTGGAGGTAGGGCTTTCTCCTATAGAGCTCCATTTTTATGGAATGGTCTGCCTACCCATGTGAGAGACGCAGACTCAGTCTCAACCTTTAAGTCTTTACTGAAGACTTATCTCTTCAGTAGGTCCTATGATTAAGTATAGTCTGCCCCAGGAGTGTGAAGGTGAACGGAAAGGCTGGAGCAACGAACCGCCCTTGCTGTCTCTGCCTTGCCGGTTCCCCTCTCTCCACTGGGATTCTCTGCCTCTAACCCTATTACAGGGGGTGAGTCACTGGCTTACTGGTGTTCTTCCATGCCGTCCATGGGAGGGGTGCGTCACTTGAGTGGGTTGAGTCACTGACGTGGTCTTCCTGTCTGGGTTGTGCCGTGGCGGAGATCTTTGTGGGCTATACTCGGCCTTGTCTTAGGACGGTAAGTTGGTGGTTGGAGACATCCCTCTAGTGGTGTGGGGGCTGTGCTTTGGCAAAGTGGGTGGGGTTATATCCTGCCTGTTTGGCCCTGTCCGGGGGTATCATCGGATGGGGCCACAGTGTCTTCTGATCCCTCCTGTCTCAGCCTCCAGTATTTATGCTGCAGTAGTTTATGTGTCGGGGGGCTAGGGTCAGTCTGTTACATCTGGAGTATTTCTCTTGTGTGAATTTAAATATGCTCTCTCTAATTCTCTCTTTCTCTCTTTCTTTCTTTCTCTCGGAGGACCTGAGCCCTAGGACCATGCCTCAGGACTACCTGGCATGATGACTCCTTGCTGTCCCCAGTCCACCTGGCCATGCTGCTGCTCCAGTTTCAACTGTTCTGCCTGCGGCTATGGAACCCTGACCTGTTCACCGGACGTGCTTGTTGCACCCTCGACAACTACTATGATTATTATTATTTGACCATTTATGAACATTGTAACATCATGACCATGTTTTGTTATAATATCCACCTGGCACAGCCAGAAGAGGACTGGCCACCCCTCATAGCCTGGTTCCTCTCTAGGTTTCTTCCTAGGTTTTTGGCCTTTCTAGGGAGTTTTTCCTAGGGAGTTTTTCCTAGCCACCGTGCTTCTTTCACATGCATTGCTTGCTGTTTGGGGTTTTAGGCTGGGTTTCTGTACAGCACTTTGAGATATCAGCTGATGTACGAAGGGCTATATAAATAAATTTGATTTGATTTGCACATTTTCTCATAAAAATAACAGTTTAACACTGCTTCTATCTAGGATGTAAACACAGTCTCAAATGATGTCTGAAAACTCAAACTCCTTGCTGTATGTGTTTGATGAACTCCCAAAGACTGAAATAAGATCAACATCTGTTTTTGAGTGCACTTGAAATATTCAGCATGCAATACAAATTGTCCTATGAAGAGGTAACTCCGTTCACCATTTAGATTTTTTGTTGTTTTTTAAGTTAGTCAATGTTAGTTTGACTAGCCTAGCCTGCTACAGTAAATGTCAATTTCCCTGTTCATGAGGCTTGTGTTTCATTAGCTATCTTTCAGTGACATTTTTGTTGCTGTCATGTTTTGACCTGATTATGTCTTTTTTCAAGTAACAAGCTGCAGGCTTGAAGATACATTCAATCATATACTTTACGTAGAAAGCCAAGCAAAAGCGTTTAGATAGAAAGATGTGTGTGTCATGTATGCTAGAATGTACGTTTAAAAATGAAGTTGCATATGCAAATTAGCCAACACAGCATATCCTACACATATATAATGTAGAATACCTTGCAATACAATGTTCTCTAAAAAACAACTGGGGAAAATGTATAAAAATTGGTCTGCAATAAGAGAACCAGAGTTTGATTTCTAAACCAGATGAGTTCTCAAGTGTCAGCAGCTGCCCAATACCATGATGGGCAGGCATGCGTAATATTGGAGTCATTGGAGAATGATAATGAATCTGCAGGATTATAGAAAAGCGGTTGAGTTTGAGTTTGAGCAAAACCTGCAAAGAAAAGGCAACAGACAAATGCACAAACACTAGAGAAAACTCAGAAAGATATATTTACTATCATCTGTGTTTTCTCTGGTATTTCTAGAACCACCTGCAACTGGAAACGGACGTTTAAGATAACTGGTTTCCAGAATTGGGAACCAAGCCAATACCAGGTTAGTTGTAGAATCTATTGCAGTGTTTTGATTAGGCAAACCTGTAATGTCCAGAAATGCTGGATAACAACAATCTTTGGTTATATCATATCTAGTGTAGCTAAAATCTATGGATTTTTTTGCCATGGGGCAGAGAGAAAAATTTGCTGTTTTAGAGCTCAGAGATTCTTAAAAGATGGGACAATCTACCTTTTTCTACAAATATTTGTATTAATATTAACAAAATGTGAAGTTTATATTTTGACAGACCAAAGTATCAGCTATTAACACCATGTAAAGGAACAAACTATTTTTTCATTAAATGCAACTAAGTGGATTTATGTAAATTCTGTCAGACACCATAAACGGCGTTACATTTGCACAATTATTGGCCAACAAGTGTTCAATGGCCTTGAGTGTTTTATGCTAACATTAGATCATTCATAAATGTGTAATACAAATCTCCAAACATATTTTTGTTTTGTTTTATAGCTATATTAAATGCTCCAGGGCTAATTTAGTTAGCAATCTGGCATGGGGTTCTAGATTTTGAACATAAAAGAACAATTATGAAGCTTACATTATCCCTTAGGTCTAGCACAGCAAATACATTAATTGTTGAAGCATATGATGCAGAACAGTGATTACAATATTTGTTCAGAATATTGACAACAACAAAAAAATCTATCTTATTATGGGGGTTAGTTCCTCTGTCGAGATGGGAGAACCTTCCAGAAGGACAACCATCTCTGCAGAAACCAATCAGGCCTTTATGGTAGAGTGGCCAGACAGAAGCCACTTCTCAGTAAAAGGCACATGACAGACCATTTGGAGTTTGCCAAAAGGCACCTGAAGGACTCTTAGTATAAGGGCACAGGGTGAGACCCAGATGCAGACACGGGAGGCAGTTGGTTTGAGTCTCTGATATTTATTAGTATCTAAGGGGCAGGCAAGAGAATGGTCGTGGACAGGCAAAAAGATCATAACAAGGTCAGAGTCCAGGAGGTACAGAGTGGCAGGCAGGCTCGAGGTCAGGTCAGGTCAGGCAGGTTCAGAGTCAGGGCAGGCAAGGGTCAAAACCAGGAGGACTGGCAAAAGAGAGATAAGAAAAAGCAGGGGCCCGGGAAAAACACGCTGGTTGACTTGACATTACGAACTGGCACAGAGAGACAGGAAACACAGTGATAAATACACTGGAGAAAATAATTGACACCTGGAGGGGGTGGAGATAATCACAAGAACAGGTGAAACAGATCAGGGCGTGACACTTAGACCATGAGAAATAAGATTCTCTGGTCTGACGAAACCAAGACTGAACTCGTTGGCCTGATCGCAGGGTGTCACGTCTGGAGAAAACCTGGCACCATCCCTATGGTGAATCATGGTGATGGCAGCATCATACTGTGGGAATGTTTTTCAGCGGCAGGGACTGGGAGACTAGTAAGGACCGAGGGAAAGATGAACAAAGAAAAGTACAGAGAGATCCTTGATGAAAACCTGTTCCAGAGCATTCAGGACCTCAGACTGGGGGCGAAGGTGCACCTTCCAACAGGACAACGACCCTAAGCACACAGCCAAGAGAACTCAGGAGTGGCTTCGGGACAAGTCTCTGAATGTCCTTGAGTGGCCCAGCCAGAGCCCGGACATGAACCCAATCGAACATCTCTGGAGAGAACTGAAAATAGCTGTGTAGCAACTCTCTCCATCCAACCTGACAGAGCTGAGAGCTTGAGAGGATCTGCAGAGAAGAATGGGAGAAACACCCCAAATAGGTCCTCTGGTGTGGGGGGGGGGGGGGGGGGAATTGGAGCATACAGATAAGACAGGATCATTTTCTTTATTTTTACAATTTTCCACAATGTAGAATAGTAGTGAAGACATCAAAACTATGAAAAAACACATATGGAATCATGTAGTAACCAAAGAAGTGTTAAACACTTTAGATTCATCAAAGTAGCCACGCTTTGCCTTGATGATAACTTTGCACACTCTTGGCATTCTCTCAACCAGCTTCACCTGGAATGCTTTTCCAACAGTCTTGAAGGAGTTCCCACATATGCTGAGCACTTGTTGGCTGCTTTTCCTTCATTCTGCAGTCCAACTCATCCTAAACCATCACAATTTGGTAATTGGTATTTTATTAGGATCCCCGTTAGCTGTTGCGATAGCAGCAGATACTCTTCCTGGGGTCCACACGAAACATAACAATACAGAATATCAATAGACAGGAGCAGCTCAAGGACAGAACTACATAAAAAAAATTCAAGGCACACGTATCCTACATATCAATGCATATACACAAACTATCTAGGTCAAATAAGGGAGAGGCTTTGTGCCGTGAGGTGTTGCTTTATCTGTTTTATGGGTTGAGGTTGAGTGAATGTGTTGACTGACCATCATGTCTTAACGTAATGATGGACTGTCATTTCTCTGCTTTTTGGGCTGCTCTTGCCATAATATAGACTTGGTATTTTACCCCATAGGGCTATATTCTGTATTCCACCCCAACCTTAATGTACAAATGCATTAAGAAGGAAAGAAATTCCACAAATTAACATTTACGATGGCACACCTGTTATTTGAAATGCATTCCAGGTGACTAACTCGTGAAGCTGGTTGAGAGAATGCCAAGCGTGTGCAAAGCTGTAATCAAGGCAAAGGGTGGCTACTTTGAAGAATCTCAAAAATAAAATATATTTTGATTTGTTTAACACTTGTTTTGGTTAGTACATGATTCCATATGTGTTATTTCATAGTTTTGATGTCTTCAATATTATTCTACAATGTAAAATAAATAAAAACCCTTGAATGAGTAGCTGTGACCAAACTTTTGACTGGTACTATTTTCTGGAGACTGAGACAGGGGTGGTCGGGGGTAATTTCCTCACTAACAATCACCTCTTTCAGTTGTCGGGTGTTGAGAGCCGCCATGTTCCCACAGATTAATTGTGAATGGACAGAATATGCCAGCTGCTGGAGCAAAATAGACCTGCTATTGTTCCTTGTTAGACAGTGAACGTCCCACACCTGGATGTGATGTTGAAAATGATTTGAAAATAAGTCTGTTAATTCATAGATATTTATCAAAATAAAGCCATGTTTCAATGCATGTCACGGGAACCGGAAGTGAGACGTGTAGGCTTACCTTGGTGTGAGGTTTTGATAACCATGTAAATCTCTCTTGGACAAGGTGACTTTTATCAATAGACTCACTGAATAAATGTGTTTGGCACTTTATAAAGATGAAACGATCTCCTGCTGCTAACCGAATCCAAGGTATATTGAAGTTCCTGAAAAGGTTTGTCAGACAGTTTGTTAGTCCAGTAATGTTTGTTGGCGTATTATTTTATTTCCACCTCTGGTGGTTCTTTACAAATGTTTGTCGTGCAAATTCCACTGTCTTAAAAAGGAAAAAGAAACACGTTTGTCCAACCATAACACATGGATGGCTAATTCAGAAAGAATGAATTGATGGATTCCAGCTAACACAACCAGAACTTTCACATATACAGAGACAGGCAGCTATCATGGCATCAGTCTTATTCGACTAGCTAGTGTATAGTGACACCTACTGATATGAACTGGTAATGCACGTTTGGTTAGAATAGTGCAATAGAATGAATGACATTCAATAAAATCTACTTCATGAAAAGGGGATATTATTTTCAATTAAAATGTTGAAAAAAGTTGATTTAATGATTGAATAATTGGATTTTACAGGAAATCAGTTCCTATAGTGAGCCCTAGTAAACAAACCTCTGGTGGACCAGATGGAGACCAGGACAACAATAGCTTAGTGCTTTTATGACTTGAGCATTAAAAAAAGTGATTACAACGTGTACTGTCTTCATTGTAACTCTGCCTTTCATAAATCTTCCAGAATGAATAATTGTAGAAGAGCATTGTAATTAGATGAACAAATAATAGGTATTATGTCATAAAATGTAAACCTGTCTGTCTATTGCTTAACATTGTGCATAGAGGGAAATATATATTTGAAAACATTGTAACTTTTCTTTGCATAACGCTCATTCCTGCTATAGAAGTTAATCAAACACAAGAGTATGCTGTCCATTGAAGTTGTTGTCTCTGGCTCTTTTGGTATCAGATTCATAATGAGTAAGAGCAAGGTTTGTGGTAGTTTGAAAGAGTTTGATCCACCTTAGGCCAGGAGTATTTCCAATCCACATAACCTTCCTACGAATAGGACCCAGAGTTAAACCTGACCAGGTCATGAGATCAGGAAACACTATACACATCAGCTACCACAGCAGGTGAAATCACTGCAACACTTAAGAGCTGCAGTCAGTTTCAGAATGGGTGGCAAGAAATAAGTTAAAGGCATTATATTTGGGACATAAAATTAAAACACTAAACCCTTGTAATGAATAATGTGGAAATGTAACAAGTTGAGAATAAACTTCTGTCATGGTCAAAACATATTGATACAACAGTAACTAAGATGGGGATAGATCTGTCCATAATAAAGCTCTGCTCTGCCTTAACAACACTATCAACAAGGTAGATTCTACAGGCCCTTGTTTTGTCGCACCTGGACTTCTGTCCAGTCGTGTGGTCAGGTGCCACAAAAAAGGACTTAGGAAAATTACAATTGGCCCAGAACTGGGCAGCACGGCTCAGCCTTAAATGTACACAGAGAGCTAACATTAATATTATGAATGTCAATCTCTCATGGCTCAAAGTAGAGATTTACTTAATCACTACTTGTATTTGTGAGAAGTATTGACATGTTGAATGCACCAAGCTGTCAGTTTAAACTACTAGCATACAACTCAGACACCAAATCATACCCCACAAGACATGCCACCAGGTCTCTTCACAGTCCCCAAGTCCAGAACAGACTATGGGAGGTGCACAGTACTACATAGAGCCATGACCTGGCTATTTCACATCAAGTAACTCATGCAAGCAGTAAAATACTATTTAAAAATAGATAATACACCTTATGGGACAATAGGGACTGTGAAGAGACACATATGCACTATAGACACACATACATCGATTTTGTGTTGCAGATATGTGGTAGAGTAGTGGCCTGAGGGCAAACCCTTCATATATTGTGAAATCGGTTTAATGTAATGTTAGTTTTATTGTATAGAACTGCCTTTATTTTGCTGGACCCCATGAAGAATAACTGCTGAATTGACAGCAGCTAATAGGGATCCATAACAAATACAAATTTTGGTTAAGGAATATGCAATTTAATCAGATGCCATCTAGTGGCCTTTTTGGGTATGTCAGATTATCACAAAACTCTGCCCCTCTGCATATCCTTTTGACAAGTTAAATATATTTTCAAATAGAATGACAAAGCTGTGAAACGTCACCCCAAATGTTAACCAACTTAGTCAATACCATAAAAATGTACTCAATTATTTTACCATGTCAATACTGATTGGTTGGCAGTTGTGAAAATAAAATAGTAGCCATTATAGAAAATGCCACCGCTGATGAGACACCTCGTTACACCATTTTCCCAATTAACCAAGTGGTCTATACACTAGAAACTCATGTACTATATGGACACATTGTTTATCAATATTTTTGTTTTAAACATTAACTTACCTGTCAATAACCAAAATGAAAGTCTTCAGTAAATTACTAGTAGCGTCGCAACCATATGACAGCTCCAATAAGCCCCTTATGAACTAGAGGCTTGTAGAATCATTACAATGAGTATTCATTTCATAGTTCGCTTCAGGGGAACTATGGGCATTACCACCTGAAATAAACATGAGTAAAGATTTGTCAGTAAGAGCCGTACTTCCCAGAGAAATGCGCCATAACAGCTGGCTAATGGATTTAATTGACCTCTAGGCCATCTAAACTGGTGATGCAGTGTAAAGGTCTACATCAACTGTAGTTACCAATTTTACTCATATGGACCTAGAGTTGACAGTTGGGCCCTTAATTGACATGGCACTATTACAAGATATGGTGGAGGACAGTGGTCAGAGGTAATGTCCTTCATAAATCTCATGTTAAAGATTTACTATTGTAGGTCTACAATCGTCAGTATTTATCACTGGTATTGAGATGCTCAGTAAGACGGAGCAAAGAACCTGAATAGACTGTTACAACATCCATTACTACAGGTCAACACTTTCTTTTTATTGTTTTACAAGATGCCTTGCCTCCAAAACACAAGTGTTGTCAACAAAAACACCTCAATGTTACAGCTGTGTTGCACTGCACCAGTTTAACACTCTCCCCTCCCTCTAAACACAAAGCCAGTAGGATCTATCAGAGAAGCCAGGAGTCCTGGTCTGAGGCTGGATGCCGTACCCTGGGGATGGAAGTGGTTTAGCTCTGGCCTCCCAGGGTGTGCTTGTCAAACAGGTACTCTGCCATCTTGTTTTTGACAGCATCCATCTTGGTGAGGTTGGTGATGTGGTCACCCAGCTTCTTAATGGCCTCCACCTGCTCGTTCAGGTAATGGGTCTCCAGGAAGTCACACAGCTAAAGAGGGAAAACACAGGTCAGACAAGAGAATAACTACAGACTATTGTAGATACAGTAACACACAAGAGCCTGGTGGTAATGGCATAAGGGCAGATAATGAGGTGTTTGCAGCTGTAACTCCTGCATGAGCTGCATTGTGTGTTAGTTATCAGAGCTACAACAACCTGATCATCTCCTGGGACAGTACCTGTATTCTATGTGATATATACATGTGATGTGCAGATCCACCATAACTTACATGGGGGTCAACCTTGTCCAAGCCAATCTTGTGCAGGTCCAGCAGGGCCTGGTTCACATTCTTCTCCAGCTGCAGAGCACACTGCATGGCCTCCAGCCCATTGCCCCACTCATCACGTTCTGGCTTCTACACAGGACAGAGTGAACACAGGAGGGTTAGGGACTACTAACAGATGTTTAGACAATTAAAAGTCAATTAAATGAGTATATCTGACAAACTGGAACCAACGCAGAAAGACCAAGATGGAGTCACTTTAACAGTGACTATGAACAACCACATAAGCTAGAGTTTATGAAGCACATATCATGGGTCCGGTGTGGCTCAGTGGATAGAGCAAGGCGCTTGCAACCCCAAAGGTTTCCAGAACCCAAGCTCAGAACACAACTCGATCATTCTCACGGATGGGCTATTGCAGCAGACGACCACACCGGGTTACACTCCTTTCAGCTAAAAACAAGTGACTCCAGTGGGCAATTGAGTGGAAAAACTTTGCCCGGAACAGTGAGTTCAGTTTACTGCACAGTCCCAAGACCTCAAACCAATAGAGCATGTTTGGAACGGGCAGTTCACAGCATGACTACGTCGCCGTAAAATCTGCAGCAACTGCCTGATTTCAGCGTGTGAACATGGACCAACATCCATGTGGATTGTTTCAGACACCATCTGAACATCCCCCCAAAAATTCAGGCTGTTCTGGAGGCAAACAGGGGTCTGAGTAGATGTGTATAAACCACTTGTTTCACACTCACTAGGCCATACCCCCAGACACTACATAAGCCTACATGCATATTGACACCAGTCACATATCCTGATTGCCTAGTCACTCTTCACCTTACCTACATACTGTATTCCTTCAACAACCTTGTACCCCTGCACATGGTCTCAGTACTTGTATAAAGCCTTGCTATTCTTTGTTTTACCATTTCCTTTTTTATTTAGCAAATATTTACATTTAACTCTGCATTGTTGGGAATGGGCTCATAAGTACACGTCACTGTAAAGTCTACACCTGTTGTAGTCGGTGCACGTGACCAATAGTGAGCATGTATTATATTAACATTGGGAGAGTTTGGATAGAGTGGATGGAGTTACACCCCTCATGCAGGCAGTGTGTTCAGGCCTAATCAGTCAGGACATTTTCTCCTCTGGCCACCTTGCTCTAATACCAGGGCAGCCACATAGGGCGTGCCTTACAATGAACTGTATTAACATGAATGACTACTCATCCAAAACTTGAAGTTCACAGTATTAAAGAAAAGGCTCTAGATTGACTATAAAGGGTCCTTTAGACTTCTTGCCATACAGTCTAGATAAACCACTTGTTTCCAGGTAGAACCTTTTCAACTGAGACAAGAACCATTGCTACCAGAGAAGCCTCCTCTATGAAGAAATGTACGATCTTTTTGTTGCGCAGTATACAATGTAAATGTGGTTTTAGCTGCTCAGGGGCTCACCTTGATGTCCTGGAGTAAAATGCGTCCACCTCTCTTGTTCTGGAAGGAGAGTAGCTTGTCGGCGTGCTCCCGCTCCTCGTCGCTGTTCTCCTTGAAGAAATGCGCGAAGCCAGGCAGAGCTACATCGTCACGGGAGAAATAGAAAGCCTGGGTGGACAGACAAGTGTTTAGAAACATGTCAAACATGACTCATTCTATTATTGAGGGATCTATGCATGATTGACACAGCAATATGATCCAGAAACTCAGCCTACTTAGTAACCTGCCAAGAAGATAAATATATCCTTGGACAGAGCCAATCAGCTTCATTTGAATGATAGATCTACCCCAAGGATGTTAATTGCCTAGGTGTACAGAAAAATATTTAGGCCCAGGCATAATAATACACAGGTAGATCAACAAAACGGTCATCTTGGTAGACTCCTTACCATTGAAGTGTAGGTGTAGGAGGCAAACATCTCCATGTTGATCATCCGGTTGATGGCAGCTTCGCAATCGTGGTGATAGTTCTGGCGGATCTGAGACTCCATCTTGGCAGATTTTCTTTTATATCAAAATGAAATGTACAAAAATAAATTTCCGTCGACTATTTTGCTATTACAGTTCAAGTAAGTGTTACGTTATCAATCCGGAATGTTCTATAATGCGGGACGAAGGCAGAGGAGTTCCGTTCAATCACTGTTGAAGCAAGAACTTCTTCATGCGTCTTCTCAGACTTGTGAAGTGGAAGGAGCCTTGTTCCCTCTATTTATTGTTCCGAACGGAACGCGTCAGTGAAATCCACCCTCACAGAGCGTAGCCAATCACCTTTAGAATTTCAACAGGAACTAGGCGGATAATTTGACGACGAGCCCACTCGTACACCTCATGACCTAAAGCTAAGATTATTATATTAACAAGAGAGACGAGTGACAACTCTAACAATGGAAATACAGGTGTTCAGCGATTGAAGACAGGCAAGATTCTAACCAATGAGAGGGCATGTACGCGAGTAAACAACACGCACAACTAAACGTCGTTTTTCTCAAAGTTGCCGGAATGCCACGTGCATCAACATATAATATGTCGGCGTTTGTAAAAGGTTTAGTAAAATCTTAAACATTACGAAACTTGTATTCGATCAAAATCCTTAAGTAATTTGACACTCTGTTATATACCTCCACACATAAATGTCATTATCTCACGCGGACAGATTTTGGGAGGAGTAAATACTCTCGCCTTGACCTCTTCATCTCTGTCTTTTATTTTTTTTATTTTTTTACTTTGTTTATTAGAAAGTAACATTTTATTGGAAACAACTAAAGCAGTGGTATCAGCCAAAAGCAATGCTACAGTGCAGGTCTAACTACAGCGCTTATTGTTGAAAAAGGTGTGTGTTATATCCTTAGAAGAAAATAGGAAGAATTTGAACACATTCTAATATTGGGCTAATTGAGAAATAGTCTATGTCTACATTTGATTTAGGATATAAAAGGAATCGAACGTTGAGACGCAGTTCTGTAAACTTCTGTTTCATTCTCTAAGAGCACATGTTTCAATAGCACATTTAGCTTAATTATGTACCTTTTCCAGAATGCAGTCAAAAGAAAAACTGTAGGGTTTATCACACTTTTTTCATATCAATTCAATTTTCAGTATGAGGTATGGGAATACAGTAGTGGACAGAGAAAGAAAGGCTGGCTTTTGTAGAAATGGTATTTGATGATAGACCTTTCGATTTCAAATGACATATTGTAGTTGACAAATGGTATATCAAAGTTGATTACATTATCCTAGAAATAACTACACAAAATCAGTAGCTACATACATCTAACAATACATAGGTTATTAAGATAAAACTGTGAAGTGGAAAACTTTTTACAGCTAATGAAAATCAAAGACCACAGTAATAAAGTAACCTTCCTAAGAACTTCAGTTCACATGACCTGATGTTCCACAACTGTTGACAGGGTGCTTTCAGGGTGCTGGGTTATTGTTCAGTACATCCATGTAGTTGCAACATCACTGGTATTCATAAGAACTAGAGCTGTGTTCGAATACTCATACTAACTGCACTACCCATACTATTTGTGATGTAAGTGGAGTATGTAGTATGGTTATTGGTCATAGTATGGATATAGTTAGTATGCCAGAAGTTCCCGGATGTCGTAATAAATTAGCCAAAATGGACATTATTTCCGTGCTTTCATGGCCCATAATGCATTCTTCAGAAAACGGGCGTGGCCTCCCAATGGTTTCAGATTTTAAGAAAATGGCGGAAAATATGCAGCCGAAGTCCGACGAGAGTGGATACAATTGCATTGCTTTAACTAGCTATGACAAATGTTAAGAAAATGTTCAGCGATGTAATTAATTTTCAAATAAGTTATGTTACAATCCTTTAACAACGCTATACTTATGAACCGCATAGCATATCGTTACAGTAGTATGTACCGTTATGTTAGCTGGCTACCTAACATACATTTAGTTGGCTATTAAGAGATCAGGCTTAGCTAAGTGGCATAGTCATTGTTCGTTCTCAATGGACATAGTTAATTTGCTCTGGCTATCTACTCCGATTTCAGAGCACTCTCATCTGAGTGTGCCAAAGCGCAGATTAATTGATGAATTTACAAACGTAACACCCATTGAATATAACTGGTGTCAGTAAATGTCTGCAAAAAAAGAGTAATTAAATTGTTGCCAGCACCACAGTTACAGTCACCAATGCTCTGGATAACATGAAAACAGCCTAACCAGCTCTGCTAGGGTGAGTAAAATGGTCAGAGTGAGGTGTTCTCTCATTTGTGTCTGGAAGTAGCTAGCAAGCTAGACAAAGTTAGCCAGTTAGTTTGGGTGCTTGACTGCCGTTGTGAAGTCAGAACGCTTGGATGAACCCTACTCCTCGGCCAGAGCGTCCAGTGTGGGCTCTGAATGCTCAGAGAGCAAAACACTTTGAATTTATGAACGGACAATCTGACAACGCTCTGAATTTACAAATGCCCAGAGCGTACTCTGGCACTCCAGATTGAATTTACAAACACATCCGAAATGGTATGATGTCTAGCTAGTAATTTGTTATGCTAACAAGCTAGCAAGAGGTTGCATATCAACAGCATCAGCTTCCGGTAGACAGTCTAAGTGCTAGTAAGCTCAACTAAAAGTTTACAGTTCTTTTACAGTATACTCAAATGTAACCTTTATATAAACTAGGCAAGTCAGTTAAGAACAAATTCTTATTTTCAATGACGGCCTACTCCAGTCAAACCCGGACGACGCTGGAGAACAGGACCTGTTTGAGAACAGGACCCCCTTTTTCCTTAAATGTAAGCCAAACCAGGCTCTATCTATCAGGTTGTCATAGCTACTATCTAGGTTTATTGTTTCTTGAAAAATGATGAGACTGCTTCAAATGGGGGTAAGGGTCTTCTTCAACATAGATAATCCTTGAAGTATGTGCCCTGCTCTGTGTTACTTTGATCAACTGTTTTAGACTGAACCTCACTTTATAGCGTAATGTTTTCATTATGAGAGCAAACAAAGAATAGGAGACAATGAGTCAAGCCTCTTCAGACTGTTGGGAGTGACATTAGACTTATGCTTAAACCGGTGTTACAAAAAGGGCTGTGACATACTTGGCATTCCTTTTTTTTGGCGAAAAGGGACATCACTTTTTGACTAAATTATGTGGCATGCTTAAAGGATAAGTTTGGGTGAGCATATAAGGCGAACGTCTAGCATCCCAAAAATTGCTTGTAACTCATCACGGACAACATCAGCTGTTTTGCTAATTAGCAACTTTGCAACTATTTACTACTTTTTAGATACTTTGCAACGACTTAGCATGTTAGCTAACCCTTCCCATAACCCTAACCGCAACCCTGTAACCTAACTCCAAACCTTAACCTTAGACGTAACCTTAACCCTTAACTTCTATGGGCTAGGTGGGACGCTAGTGAAATATCAGGGCGGAAAATAAAAAATAAAAAAAATGTCATAATTCAACTTTCTCAAACATCCAACTATTTTACACCATTTTAAAGATAAACTTCTCGTTGGTCTAACCACATTGTCCGATTTCAAAAAGGCTTTACACCGAAAGCAAAACATTAGATTATGTAAGGAGAGTACATAGACAAAAATAATCACACAGCCATTTTCCAAGCAAGGACATGTGTCAATAAAACCCATAACACAGCTAAATGAAGCACTAACCTTTGACGATCTTCATCAGATGACACTCCTAGGACATTATGTTACACAATACATGTATGTTTTGTTCGATAAAGTTCATATTTATATCCAAAAACAGCATTTTACATTGACGCGTAATGTTAGGAAAATGTATTCCCACCAAAACGTCCGGTGAATGTGCACATCATTTTACAAAAATACTCATCATAAACATTGACAAAATATATAACAATTATTTAAAGAATTATAGATTGACTACCCATGTATGCAACCGCTGTGTCAGATTTTAAAATAGCTTTACGGAGAAAGCACATTTGTCAATATTCTGAGTACATAGCTCAGCCATCACGGTGAGCTATTCAGACACCCGCCAAGTTCGGGGCAACCTAAACTCAGAATTAGTATTAGAAATATTCTCTTACTTTTGCTGATCTTTGTCAGAATGCACTCCCAGGACTGCTACTTCCACAAGAAATGTTGTTTTTGTTCGAAATAATCCATATTTATGTACAAATACCTCCGTTTTGTTCGTGCGTACAGATCACTTATCCAAAGGCATAACGCGCAAGCGCGGAACGAGAGACGAAAAGTCAAAATGTTCCATTACCGTACTTAGAAGCATGTCAAACGCTGTTTAAAATCAATCTTTATGGTATTTTTTACGTAAAATTGCGATAATATTCCAACCGGACAATAGCATATTCATTCAAGAAGAAAAAGAAGGAACGGCGTGCTCGCGTGACTGCGCATATCCAATCCCTTTGTTGCCAGGCGGACCTCTCAGTAACTGAGCTCCTATTATCTGCCCAGTGACAGGAGAATGCTCAAATCACTTTCTGAAGGCTTTAGACAGCCAATGAAAGCCTTAGGAAGTGCAACGTCACCCCACAGACACTGTAGCTTCGATAGAGAATCAAAAGAAGAACTACAATTCTCAGACTTTTCACTTCCTGCTTGGATTTTTTTCAGGTTTTTGCCTGCCATATGAGTTCTGTTATAATCACAGACACCATTCAAAGAGTTTTAGGAACTTCAGAATGTTTTCTATCCAAACCTACTAATAATATGCATATTCTAGTTTCTGGGCCAGAGTAGTAATCTGTTGAAATTGGGTACGTTTTTCATCCGGCCGTGAAAATACTGCCCCATAGCCCAGACAGGTTAACCCCTAGCCTAACTAACTTTAGCCACCTAGCTAACGTTTGCACCTAGCCACCGAGCTAAAGTTGGCCACAACAAATTGGAATTCGTAACATATCATATGTTTAGCAAATCGTAACATATTGTACAAATTGCAATTCGTAACATATTGTACAAATTGTAATTCGTAACATATTGTACAAATTACAATTCGTAAAATATAATACGAAATTGATGATGGACATCCACAAATTAATACATACCATACAAAACATATCATACTAATTGGAGTATCACAAATTTACTTTTACTATGTTACGTCTACCCCTGAGTCCAGGTTGTGACCTTATTTTTGCAGAAGGGCAAACATAGCATTAAAATTAAAATTGGCAAAGAATTGTCTTAATTTTTTTATGGAATTCTTTTCTGTAATGTTCAACCCCCATAACCTGTGTTAAGTCACAACCGGGTCCATCATGTGACCACAAAGTTATAAACAGTAATACTGTAAATGGTTAACCGTTACATAACTCTTTCTATTGAAGTTCTGGAGGGTGACACAGTGTTTTTAGTCTGTACTCTTTGCCCCTCCCACTATTATAACCAGGGACGCAACTTTGGTTTTAGATGTGGGGGACACATATATATATATATATATATTATTATTATTTTTTTTGGGGGGGGGGGGTCGAATAAACACTGCAAACATCCTACCCGACTGCTCGGAAGGATCCGCATGGTCCTAAAGCACACCTTTGCCTTATTCTGTAACACATTCCAATGATAAAACTGGGGGGGACAAAAATGCATGTCCCCCCTGTCCCCAGTGAAATTTGTTCCCCTGATTTTTCCTGTCATAACCTCCTGTTGGTTCTTCTACAGTATGGAATGACTTAGGATCTGCCCTGGCTGTATTTCTGCCTTTTCGTTGTGACTCAGCATTCTGGAGTCTCAAGCAGAGATGGAAGAGGAAGCGAGACAGCCCACTCCTTCATTTTTTCAACCAAAGAAAGTCAATTAACTAAGCAGACCACTATCGTATTGTTGTCGGCTTAAGGAGCCACCCCCTTAAGCAGACAGTGATCAACGGCCTGAGTGAACTATCTTCATTTATCCACCATCGTTGGTCTCGAGGTAGTTCTGTTCTGTTATCACAGTGACAATGGTGGAAGGAGGCGCAGTTTTGTGACTGCAGAAACAGACATGAGGGGTGATGAAAGGGCGAAGACCAGCTGATACCAGATTAGAAGAAAAGGAAAAAGGGAAGAAGGAGAGAACAGCAGGAACATATACTATACTATGCAACTTACATATACTGTGTAACTTACTAAAGCATTTTAAAACAAATAGCTGTGAATGGTTGTTTCTGGTGAATTTAGGGGAAAATTCAACAACTTTCCTGAAAATGTTGTCAATTTAGTCAATCAGAACTCAAATACCAACATTTTTCTGTATTACTTTAAACTGTTGGTCTAACTATAACAGTTCAGAAAGTCACCACCAATGTCAAAATCCCATTATTCTATTTATGAACCCTTCACCATGTTTGGGTAGTACATGGTCTTTAAATTACTAATTTCTTTATATATATTAGTATTTTCTCTTTCTTTATTGAGATATCAAGTTATGAATGAGAGGGGGGTGACAGAAAGGTAGAGGAATACAGATTTGAAGGCGTAGGCAGGGTTTGAATCCATGCTGCAAAGGGCCATGTGCAGCATTACCACTAGATCAGACTATGGCACCAAATTAATGTCTAATACTCAATTAACTTAAAAGGAGTCGATGCACTCAAAGTCAAGAAACTGCTGACATGATTACACAATTTAATCGCAGTATCAATTCATTAAAAAGTATACATACATACATACATACATACATACATACATACATACATACATACATACATACATACATACATACATACATACATACATACATACATACATACATACATACATACATACATACATACATACATACATTGGTTGTAAAGGAAATCATGTTCAGTCCTAATAAGCTGAAGATTCTATCATGAATAAAATTAAACAAGTATTGTGTTAGTCTACCTGAAAACAGAGGCTGATTACTTTGTTGTAGTGAAAGTGAACTGGGATAGAAATACATTATCAATCCAATTAAAGTGAGTGTCGCAATGCCAACTTTGGACCAACTACCTTATGTGTAAAGGCTTGGATAGGCCTATGGCTCAGAATATGGAATAGAATGTGAATGGTGGGCTACTCTCTCAAGTATTAATTCAAATATGCAGTAGCCTATAGTTTGTGGGCAGAAGCCAAAAAACGTGAAGTTGATCGATCCCCATCGAGGGAGGAGCAGATTTTTTGTATATGACAGTAAAACATTCTTATAATAACTATAAGATTTGTTGGCAATTTCAATTTTTGCACATTTTCTCATAAAAAGTATAGTTTAACACTGCTTCTATCTAGGATGTAAACACAGCCTCAAGTGAGGTCTGAAAACTCAAACTGCTTGCTGTATGTGTTTGATGAACTCCCAAAGACTGAAATAAGATAAACATCTGTTTTTGAGTGCACTTTGAAAAATGCAGCATGCAATACAAATTGTTCCATTAAGAGGTAACTCTGTTCACCATTTTGCCTTTTTTTTTTAAAGCTAGCCAATGTTAGTTTGACTAGCCTAGCCTGCTACTGGAAATGTAAATTTGCCTGCTCATCATGCTAGTGTTTTATTTGCTATCTGTCAGTGACATTTTTTGTTGTTGTCATGTTTTGGTCTTATTATATGTCTCTTTTCAATTAATTAGCTGCTGGCTTAAAGAAACATTAAATCATATACTTTTATTAGAAAGCCAAATAAAAGCATATAGATAGAAAGATGTGTGTGTCATGTATGCTAGAATGGAGGTTTAAAAACTAAGCTGCATATGCAAATTAGCCAACACAGCATATCCTACACATATACTGTAGAATACCTTGCAATACAATGTTCTCTAAAAAAACAACTGGGGAAAATGTATACAATTTGGTCTGAAATAAGAGAACCAGAGTTTGATTTCTAAACCAGAGAACAACAGAATTCTATTCATTGCATGTTACAATAGTAAAACAATCTCTTTGTCACCTCGTCACACTGATTCTATATTGAATTTAATCTTCGAGATGGTCTAGAGTGCATGTTTATCTGTGGTTGGTGCTCTTCAACTCTAAAATGCACTATACCCCTCAAACTCAACTCTGGACCAAGAAGCCAGTTCCACTGCTTTTTAAAATTGTTCCCCTCTAATCAGGGACTGATTTATACCTGGGACAACAGGTGTGAATTTTTTTTAAATAATTTTTTTAAATTTCACCTTTATTTAACCAGGTTGGCTAGTTGAGAACAAGTTCTCATTAACAACTGCGACCTGGCCAACATAAAGCAAAGCAGTGCGACACAAACAACAACACAGAGTTACACATGGAATAAACAAACATACAGTAAATAACACAATAGAAAAAAGTCTATATACAGTGTGTGCAAATGAGGTAGGAAAAGGGAGGTAAGGCAATAAATAGGCCATAGTGGCGAAATAATTACAATTTAGCAATTAAACACTGGAGTGATAGATGTGCAGAAGATGAATGTGCAAGTAGAGATACTGGGGTGTAAAGGAAAAAAAGAACAGTATGGGGATGAGGTAGTTGGATGAGCTATTTACAGATGGGCTATGTACATGTGCAGTGATCTGTGAGCTGCTCTGACAACTGGTGCTTAACGTTAGTGAGGGAGATATGAGTCTCCAGCTTCAGTGATTTTTGCAATTCATTCCAGTCATTGGCAGCAGAGAACTGGAAGGAAAGGCGGCCAAAGGAGGAATTGGCTTTGTGTGTGACCAGTGAAATATGCCTGCTGGAGAGCGTGCTATGGGTGGGTGCTGCTATGGTGACCAGTGAGCTGAGATAAGGCGGGGCTTTACCTAGCAAAGACTTATAGATGACCTGGAGCCAGTGGGTTTGGTGACGAATATGAAGTGAGGGACAGCCAACGAGAGCATACAGGTCGCAGTGGTGGGTAGTATATGGGGCTTTGGTTACAAAACAGATGGCACTGTGATGGACTGCATCCAATTTGCTGAGTAGAGTGTTGGAGGTTATTTTGTAAATGACATCGCCGAAGTCAAGGATCGGCAGGATAGTCAGTTTTACGAGGGTATGTTTGGCAGCATGAGTGAAGGATGCTTTGTTGTGAAATTGGAAGCCGATTCTAGATTTAATTTTGGATTGGAGATGCTTAATGTGAGTCTGGAAGGAGAGTTTACAGTCTAACCAGACACCAAGGTATTTGTAGTTGTCGACATATTCTAAGTCAGATCCGTCCAGAGTAGTGATGTTGGACGGGCGGGCAGGTGCAGGCAGTGATCGGTTGAAGAGCATGCATTTAGTTTTACTTGCATTTAAGAGCAGTTGGAGGCCACGGAAGGAGAGTTGTATGGCATTGAAGCTCGTCTAGAGGTTAGTTAATAACACAGTGTCCAAAGAAGGGCAAGAAGTATACAGAATGGCGTCGTCTGCTTAAAGGTCGATCAGAGAATCACCAGCAGCAAGAGCGACATCATTGATGTATACAGAGAAAAGAGTCGGGCCGAGAATTGAACCCTGTGGCACCCCCATAGAGACTGGCAGAGGTCCGGACAACAGGTCCTCCGATTTGACAAACTGAACTCTGTCTGAGAAGTAGTTGGTGAACCAGGCGAGGCAATCATTTGAGAAACCAAGGCTGTTGAGTCTGCCGATAAGAATGTGGTGATTGACAGAGTCGAAAGCCTTGGCCAGGTCGATGAATACAGCTGCACAGTATTGTCTTTTATCGATAGCGGTTATGATATCGTTTAGGACCTTGAGCATGGCTGAGGTGCACCCATGACCAGCTCAGAAACCAGATTGCATAGCGGAGAAGGTACGGTGGGATTCGAATTAGTCGGTGATCTGTTTGTTAACTTGGTTTTCGAAGACCTTAGAAAGGCAGGGTAGGATAGATTTAGGTCTGTAGCAGTTTGGGTCTAGAGTGTCTCCCCCTTTGAAGTGGGGGATGACCGCGGCAGCTTTCCAATCTTTGAGGATCTCAGACGATTCAAAAGAGAGGTTGAATAGGCTAGTAGTAGGGGTTGCAAGAATTTCGGCGGATAATTTTAGAGAGGGTCCAGATTGTCTAGCCCTGCTGATTTGTAGGGGTCCAGATTTTGCAGCTCTTTCAGAACACCAGCTATCGGGATTTGGGTGAAGGAGAAATGGGGGAGGCTTGGGCAAGTTGCTGTGGGGGGTGCAGGGCTGTTGATCAGGGTAGGGTGGCCAGGTGGAAAGCATGGCCAGCCGTAAAAAAATGCTTATTGAAATTCTCAATTATTGGGGATTTATTGGTGGTGTTTTTGTGCTGGTCAAGGGCAGTCAGGTCTGGAGTGAACCACGGGCTGTATCTGTTCCTGGTTCAACATTTTTTGAATGGGGCATGCTTATTTAAGATTGTGAGGAAAGCACTTTTAAAGAATAACCAGGCATCTTCTACTGACAGAAAAAGGTCAATATCATTCCAGGATACCCCGGTCAGGTCGATTAGAAAGGCATGCTCATTGAAGTGTTTTAAGGAGCGTTTGACAGTGATGAGGGGTGGTCGTTTGACCGCAGACCCATTACGGACACAAGCAATGAAGCAGTGATCACTGACATCCTGGTTGAAGACAGCAGAGGTGTATTTGGAGGGCAGATTGGTTAGGATGATATCTATGAGGGTGCCTGTGTTTACGGATTTGGGGTTGTACCTGGTAGGTTCATTGATCATTTGTGTGAGATTGAGGGCATCAAGCTTAGATTGTAGGATGGCCGGGGTGTTAAGCATGTTTCAGTTTAGGTCACCTAACAGCGCAAGCTCTGAAGATAGATGCGGGGCAATCAATTCACATATGGTGTCCAGGGCACAGCTGAGGGCAGAAGGTGGTCTATAGCAAGTGGCAACGGTGAGAGACTTGTTTCTGGAAAGGTGGATTTTTAAAAGGAGAAGCTCAAATGGTTTGGGCACAGACCTGGATAGTATGACAGAACTCTGCAGGCTATTTCTGCTGTAGATTACAACTCCGCCCCCTTTGGCAGTTCTATCTTGTCAGAAAATGTTATTGTTAGGGATTGAAATGTCAGGGTTTTTGGTGGCCGATTCAGACACGGCTAGGACATCTGGGTTGGCAGAGTGTGCTAAAGCAGTGAATAAAACAAACTTACAGAGGAGGCTTCTAATGTTAACAGGCATGAAACCAAGGCTTTTTCGGTTACAGGAGTCAACAAATGAGAGCGCCTTGGGAATGGGAGTGGACCTAGGCACTGCAGGGCCTGGATTAACCTCTACATCACTAGAGGAGCAGAGGAGGAGTAGGATAAGGGTACGGCTAAGGGCTATAAGAACTGGTCGTCTAGTACGTTTGGAACAGAGAGTAAAAGGAGCAGGTTTCTGGGCGCGGTAGAATAGATTCAATGCATAATGTACAGACAAAGGTATGGTAGGATGTGAATACCGTGGAGGTAAACCTAGGCATTGAGTGACGATGAGAGAGGTATTGTCTCTAGAGACATCAATTAAACCAGGTGAGGTCACCTCATGTTTGGGAGGTGGGACAAGAGGGTTAGCTGAGGCATATTGAGCAGGGCTGGAGGCTGTACAGTGAAATAAGACAATGATCACTAACCAAAACAGCAATGGACAAGGCATATTCACATTAGGGAGAGGCATGCATAGCCGAGTGATCGTAGGGTCCAATGAGTAGCTGGACGGGCTGGAGACAAGGCGATTCAGACAGCTAGCGGGCCGGGGCTAGCAGGCCAACAGAAGGGCCTTAGAGGGACGTCGCGACGGAAGAAGTCTGTTGTCGTCCGCTCATGCGGTTACGTCGGCAAACCAGTTGTGATTTATCAGCAGGGGTCTGTGTAGTAAAAGGATCCATGCCAATTGTTAAAATAGGTATAGTAGCCTAAGAAATTGACTGATGGACCACTTCAGCTACCAAACCGGTATGCTCTAGACAGCTAACGGGCCGAGATTAGCAGATGGGCATTCAGGGGATGTCGCGACGGAGAAGCCTGTTGAAAAACACCGGGCGGATTACATCGGTAGTCCAGTCGTGATGGATCGGCGGGGCTCCGTATCGGCAATAAAAGGGGTCCAGGCCAATTGGCAAAATAGGTATTGTAGCCCAAGGAGTGGCTGATGGACCTCTTCAGCTAGCCGGGAGATGGGTCTAGCATAGGCTAGCTCCAGGCTAATTGGTGCTTGCTTCGGGAGAGGGACGTTAGCCAGGAGAAGCCAATCAGGACAGCAGCTAGCTAGCTGCGATGATCCAGGTGAAGAGGTTCAGAGCTTGCGGTAGGATTCCGGAGATATGGAGAAAAAGGTGTCTGATAAGCTCTGGGTTGAATCATGCTGTGCAGACTGGCAGGAGTTGTCCGGGCTAAAGGTTAGCTGATGACCGCTAGCAGTGGCTAGCTGACTACTAGCTAGTAGCTAGTTAGCTGGCTAGCTTCTGTTGGGGGTTCCGGTTCTAAAGTAAAGAAAATAGTAGATCCATACCACATTGGGAGAGGCGGGTTGCAGGAAAGTATGTTGAAGTTGGGGTTAAGAAAAATAAAAAAAAATATATGTGAAGAAAAAAAGATTTAAATTTTTTTTATATATATACACGGGACATGACAAGACGAAGACAAAAGATGCCTGACTGCTACGCCATCTTGGAGAAAACAATAAAAAATTAATTATCAGGTAGAACAGAAAACCAGCAGGCTCCAGGCCTCATTGGGTAAGAGTTGAATACTCTTGCACTAAAATGTATAAGGCAACAAAGAAAAGGCAACAGGCAAATGCACAAACACTAGAGAAAACTCAGAAATATATTTTTATTTGCTATCTATCTGCGTTTTCTCTGGTACTTCTAGAACCACCTGCAACTGGACAAGGACATGTATAAGATATCTGGTTTCCAGAATTGGGAATGAAGAGAGTACTGCCAATACCAGGTTAGTTGTAGAATCTACTGCAGTGTTTTGATTAGGCAAACCTGTAATGTCCAGAAATGCTGGATAACAACAATCTTTGGTTATATCATATCTAGTGTAGCTACAATCAATATAATTTTTTGCCATGGGGCAGATACGAAAATGTTGCTGTTTTAGAGCTCATCGATTCTTAACAGATTGGACAATCAACTTTATTTTACAATTATTTGTCTTAATATTAACAAAATGTGAAGTTTATATTTTGACAGACCAAAGTATCAGCTATTAACACCATGTAAAGGAACAACCTATTTGTTCATTAAATGCAACTAAGTGGATTTATGTCAACTCCGTCAGACACCATAAAAGGCGGTACATTTGTACAATTATAGTCAAACAAGTGTTTAAAGGCCTTGATTGTTTAATGCTAACATTTAGATGATTCATAAATGTGTAATACAAATCTCCAAACATATTTTTGTTTTGTTTTATAGCCATATTAAATGCTCCAGGGCTAATTTAGTTAGCAATCTGGCATGGTTTTCTAGATTTTGAACATAAAATAACAATTATGAAGCTAACATTATCCCTTAGGTCTAGCACAGCAAACACATTAATTGTTGAAGCATATGTTGCAGAACATTGATTACAATATTTGTTCAGAATATTAACAACAACAAAAAAATCTATCTTATTAAGGGGGTTAGTTCCTCTGTAGAGATGGGAGAACCTTCCAGAAGGACAACCATCTCTGCATCAGCAATCAGGCCTTTATGGTAGAGTGGCCAAACAGAAGCCACTTCTCAGTAAAAGGCACATGACAGCCCATTTGGAGTTTGCCAAAAGGCACCTAAAGGACTCTTAGTATAAGGGCACAGGGCGAGACCCAGATGCAGACACGAGAGGCAGTTGGTTTGAGTCTCTGATATTTATTAGTATCCAAGGGGCAGGCAAGAGAATGGTCGTGGACAGGCAAAAAGATCATAACAAGGTCAGAGTCCAGGAGGTGCAGAGTGGCAGGCAGGCTCGAGGTCAGGTCAGGTCAGGCAGGCAGGCAGGTTCAGAGTCAGGGCAGGCAAGGGTCAAAACCGGGAGGACTGGCAAAAGAGAGATCAGAAAAAGCAGGGGCATGAGAAAAACACGCTGGTTGACTTGACATTACGAATCTTCACAGAGAGACAGGAAACACACTGAAAATACACCAGGGAAAATAATTGACACCTGGAGGGGGTGGAGAAAATCACAAGAACAGGTGAAACAGATCAGGGCGTGACACTTAGACCATGAGAAATAAGATTCTCTGGTCTGATGAAACCAAGACTGAACTCTTTGGCCTGAATGAATGGTGTTACATCTGGAGGAAACCTGGCACCATCCCTACGGTGAATCATGGTGATGGCAGCATCATGCTGTGGGAATGTTTTTCAGCGGCAGGGGACTGGGAGACTAGTAAGGATCGAGGGAAAGATGAACAAAGAAAAGTACAGAGAGATCCTTGATGAAAACCTGCTCCAGAGCATTCAGGACCTCAGACTGGGGGCGAAGGTACACCTTCCAACAGGACAACGACCCTAAGCACACAGCCAAGACAATGCAGGAGTGGCTTCGGGAAAAGTCTCTGAATGTCCTTGAGTGGCCCAGCCAGAGCCCGGACATGAACCCGATCGAACATCTCTGGAGAGAACTGAAAATAGCTGTGTAGCGACTCTCTCCATCCAACCTGACAGAGCTGAGAGCTTGAGTGGATCTGCAGAGAAGAATGGGAGAAACACCCCAAATGGACTACTGTCCAATCGTGTGGTCAGGTGCCACAAAGAAGGACTTAGGAAAATTACAATTGCCCCAGAACTGGGCAGCACGGCTCACCCTTAAATGTACACAGAGAGCAAACATTAATATGAATGTCAATCTCTCATGGCTCAGAGTAGAGGAGAGATTGACTTCATCACTACACAACTCAGACACCAATGCATACCCCACAAGACATGCCACCAGGCCTCTTCACAGTCCCCAAGTCCAGAACAGACTATGGGAGGTGCACAGTACTACATAGAGCCATGACATGGCTACTATTCTACATCAAGTAACTCATGCAAGCAGTAAAATCATTATAAAAAATAGATAAAAATACACCTTATGAGACAGCAGGGACTGTGAAGAGACACATAGGCACAGACACAATAACATATGCACTATAGACACACACATGGATGTTGTTGTAGATATGTGGTAGTAGAGTAGTGGCCTGAGAGAAAACCCTTAATGTGTTGTGAAATCTGTTTAGTTATGTAATGTTAGTTTTATTGTATAGAACTGCCTTTATTTTGCTGGACCCCATGAAGAGTAACTGCTGCCTTGATAGCAGCTAATAGGGATCCATAACAAATACAAATGTTGGTCAATTATGGAATTTACAAATGAATCAGATGCCATCTAGTGGGCTTTTTGGATATGTCAGATTATCACAAATCTCTGGCCCTGTGTGGCCTCATCACATGTAAAGTATATTTTCAAACATGACAAAGCTGCTAAACATTATCCTAAATATAAACCATCTTAGTGAATAACATACCCATCTTTTAATAAAATGTACTCAATTATTTTACCATGTCAACACTTCTTGATTGTAAATGTTGTCAGTTGTGAAATACAATGGCAATTATTTAAAATGCCATTGCTGATTAGACGCTTTTCTCGTTAGGCTATTTTCCCCTTTAACCAAATGGTCTACCCACTAGATACTCATTTACTATATGGACACATTACAAATGTCTAGCAATATCTTTTTCAGTTTTAGAATTAAAGTTCAGCTTGCCTGTTAATTACCAAAATTAAAGTCTTCAGTAATTTACCAGTAGCTTTACAACCATATGACAGCTCCAATAAGCCCCTTATGGTGAACTAGAGGCTTGTAGAATCATTACTATTTGGAGTATTCAGTTCATAGTTTGCTGTAGGGGAACTATGGACATTACCACCTGAAATAAACAAAATGAGTGAAGATGTGTCAGTAATAGTTGAACTTCCCATCACTAGAGAAATGCACCATAACAGCTGGCTAACTGATTTACCGAGCAGAACGCAAGGGTTTGATTGCCCTCTAAACTTGTGATGCAGAGTCAAAGTCTACATCAACTGTAGTTACCCATTTTACTCCTATGGACCTAGAGTTGACAGTCGGGCCCTTAATTGACATGGCACTATTACAAGTTCTGGTAAAGGACAACCTCTGTGGAGGATGTAATGTCCTTTATAAACCTCATGTTAAACTTCTATTGTTATGACCCTCAGTAGATCCACAATTGTCAGTATTTATCACTAGGAAATTGAGATGCTCAGTAAGACAGAGCAAAGAACCTGAATAGACTGTTACAACATCCATTAATACAGGTCAACACTTAAAAAATAAACTTTAGTGATATTTTTAATTGTTTTACAAGACGCCTTGCCTCCAATACAATAGTGTTGTCAACAAAAACACCTCAATGTTACAGCTGTGTTGCACTGCACCAGTTCAACACTCTCCCCTCTACATAAATGCAAAGCCAGTAGGATCTATCAGAGAAGCCAGGAGTCCTGGTCTGAGGCTGGATGCTGTAGCCTGGGGATGAAGTGGTTTAGCTCTGGCCTCCCAGGGTGTGCTTGTCAAACAGGTACTCTGCCATCTTGTTTTTGACAGCATCCATCTTGGTGAGGTTGGTGATGTGGTCACCCAGCTTCTTAATGGCCTCCACCTGTTCGTTCAGGTAATGGGTCTTCAGGAAGTGACACAGCTAAAGAGGGAAAACACAGGTCAGACAAGAGAATAACAGACTATTGTAGATACAGTAACAAGAGCCCGGTGGTAATGGCATAAGTGCAGATAATGTGTTTCCAGCTTATTTTAACTAGGCAAGTCAGTTAAGAACAAGTTCTTATTTACAATGAGAATCTAACGTGGAACAGTGGGTTAACTGCCTTGTTCAGGGGCAGAACATTTTTACCTGGTCAGCTAGGGGATTCAATCCAGCAACCTTTATTACTGGCCCAACGCTCTAACCACTAGGCAACCTGCCACCCCTTATGCATTAGCTGCATTGTGTGTATAGTGTGCATCTGTGGACTATTGTGTGCATGTGAAGCAGGTCACAATCCTGTGTCATTAGTTATCAGAGCTACAACAACCTGATCATCTCCTGGGACAGTACCTGTATTCTATATGATATATACATGTGATGTGCAGATCCACCATAACTTACATGGGGGTCAACCTTGTCAGAGGCAATCTTGTGCAGGTCCAGCAGGGCCTGGTTCACATTCTTCTCCAGCTGCAGAGCACACTGCATGGCGTCCAGCCCATTGCCCCCCCTCATCACGTTCTGGCTTCTACAAAGGACAGAGTGAACACAGAAGTGTTAGGGACTACTAGCAGACATTAAGGTTAGGATAAAGTGAACAGAATTACACCCCTCACACTGTCAGTTCAGTGGTTAGAGACAGTATGTTCAGGACTACTCCAGGTTCTCTACATCAACTTAATGCTGTAGACACTCTCCTCCATGGAGTAAAGACAATTCTATCAGCCTACAATCTAACTGGGTTTTTAGATGCTCAGGGGCTCACCTTGATGTCCTGGAGTAAAATGCGTCCACCTCTCTTTTTCTGGAAGGAGAGTAGCTTGTCGGCGTGCTCCCACTCCTCGTCGCTGTTCTCCTTGAAGAAATGCGCGAAGCCAGGCAGAGCCACATCGTCACGGGAGAAATAGAAAGCCTGGGTGGATAAACATAAAACAGTGTTTAGAAGAAAAAAAAAATATGACAGCATTCTATTCTTGTTGTTGCAACTAAACTTGATGACCAAGGCATGAATCAGTCTAGTCTGTAGTCTACTTGGTAACCTGACAAGTAACCCGTCAAGGAGTTGTTACGTGCTCTGTCCAAGGTAGGATAGATTCCCGGCTTAATTTGAATGCTGTATCTATCTGAAAGCTCTTAATAACAAAGTAAAAACTCAAATATGAACTTCAGGAAGCTAAATTTCTTCGCTCTTTAATTGTCTAGGCCAGTAGAAATGTCAGGTGAAAAATGGCATTTAGGCTCAGGAATAATAATACATAGGTAGATCAACAAAACGGTCATCTTGGTAGACTCCTTACCATTGAAGTGTAGGTGTAGGAGGCAAACATCTCCATGTTGATCATCCGGTTGATGGCAGCTTCGCAATCGTGGTGATAGTTCTGGCGGATCTGAGACTCCATCTTGGCAGATTTTCTTCTATATCTAAATGAAAGGTACAAAAATAGGGTTTCTCAGACTATTTTGCTATTGTAGTACAAGTAGGTGTTATGTTATCAATCCGGAATGTTCTATAGTGCGGGACGAAGGCAGAGGAGTTCCGTTCAATCACTGTTGAAGCAAGAACTTCTTCATGCGTCTTCTCAGACTTTTGAAGTGGAAGGAGCCTTGTTCCCTCTATTTATTGTTCCGAACGCTCAACGATTGAAGACAGGCAAGATTCTAACCAATGAGAGGGCAGGTACGCGTGTAAACAACACGCACAATTCAAGGTCGTTTTTCTCAAAGTTGCCGGAATGCAAGGTGCATCAACATATAATATACATGTCGGCGTTTGTAAAAGCTTTTGTAAAAGCTTAAACATTACGAAACTTCTATTCGATCAAAATCCTTAAGTAATTTGACATTCTGTTATATACCTCCACAAATAAATGGCCTTATCTCACGCGGACAGATTTTGGGCGGAGTAAATGCTCTCGCCTTGACCTCTTCATCTCGGTCTGTTAATTTTTTTAAAACTTTGTTTATTACAAAGTAACATTTTATTGGAAACAACTAAAGCGGTAGTATCAGCCAAAAGCAATGCTACAGTGCAGGTCTAACTACAGCGCTTATTGTTGAAAAAGGTGTGTGTGTTATATCATTAGAAGAAAATAGGAAGAATTTGAACACTCATTCTAATATTGGGCTAATTGATAAATAGTCTATGTCTACATTTGATTTAGGATATAAAAGGAATGGAACTTTGAGACGCAGTTCTGTAAACTTCTGTTTCATTCTCTAAGAGCACATGTTTCAGTAGCACATTTAGCTTAATTATTAACCTTTTCCAGAATGCAGTCAAAAGAAAAACTGTAGGGTTTATCACACTTTTTTCATATTAATTCAATTTTCAGTATGATGTATGGGAATACAGTAGTGGACAGAGAAAGAAAGGCTGGCTTTTGTAGAAATGGTATTTGATGATAGACCTTTCGGTTTCAAATGACATGTTGTAGTTGACAAATGGTATATCAAAGTTGATTACATTAGCCTAGAAATAACTACACAAAATCAGTAGCTACATAAATCTAACAATACATGGGTTATTAAGCTAAAACTGTGAAGTGGATTTTTTTTACAGCTAATGAAAATCAAAGACTACAGTAATAAAGTAACCTTCCTGAGAACTTCAGTTCACATGACCTGATCTTCCACAACTGTTGACAGGGTGCTTTCAGGGTGCTGGGTTATTGTTCAATACATCCATGTAGTTGCAACATCACTGGTATTCATAAGAACTAGAGCTGTGTTCGAATACTCATACTAACTGCACTAACCATACTATTTGTGATGTAAGTGGAGTATGTAGTATGGTTATTGGTCACAGTATGGATATAGTTAGTATGCCAGAAGTTCCCGGATGTCGTACTAAATTAGCCAAAATTGACATTATTTCTGTGCTTTCAAGGCCCATAATGCAATTCTTCAGAAAACGGGCGTGGCCTCCCAACGGTTTCAGATTTTAAGAAAATGTCGGAAAATATGCAGCTGAAGTCCGACGAGAGTGAATACAATTTCATTGCTTTAACTAGCTATGACAAATGTTAAGAAAATGTTCAGCGATGTAATTAATTTTCAAATAAGTTACGTTACAATTCTTTAGCAACGCTATACTTACGAACCGCATAGCATATCATTACAGTAGTATATATCTTTATGTTAACTAGCTACCTAACATACATTTAGTTGGCTATTAAGACATCAGGCTTAGCTAAGTGGCATAGACATTGTTCGTTCTCAATGGACATAGTTAATTTGCTCTGGCTATCTACTCCGATTTCAGAGCACTCTCATCTGAGTGTGCCAAAGCGCAGATTAATTGATGAATTTACAAACGTAACACCCATTGAATATAACTGGTGTCAGTAAATGTCTGCAAAAAAGAGTAATAAAATTCTTGCCAGCACCACAGTTACAGTCACCAATGCTCTGGATAACATGAAAGCAGCCTAACCAGCTCTGCTAGGGTGAGTAAAATGGTCAGAGTGAAGTGTTCTCTCATTTGTGTCTGGAAGTAGCTAGCAAGCTAGCCAAAGTTAGCCAGTTAGCTTGGGTGCTTGACTGCCATTGTGAGGTCAGAACGCTTGGATGAACCCTACTCCTCGTCCAGAGCGTCCAGTATGGGCTCTGAATGCTCAGAGAGCAAAACACTTTGAATTTATGAATGGACAATCTGACAACGCTCTGAATTTACAAACGCCCAGAGCGTACTCTGGCACTCCAGATTGAATTTACAAACACAGCTGAAATCGTATGATGTCTAGCTAGTAATTTGTTATGCTAACAAGCTAGCAAGAGGTTGCATATCAACAGCATCAGCTTCTGGTAGACAGTCAAAGTGCTAGTAAGCTCAACTAAAAGTTTACAGTTCTTTTACAGTATACTCAAATGTAACCTTTATTTAACCTAGGCAAGTCAGTTAAGAACAAATTCTTATTTTCAAGTACTATAGTGACGTCGCTTGCACTGAGTTGCAGTGCCTTAGACCGCTGCGCCATTCGGGAACCCTATGAACTAATAGTATATAGTATGCAGTATGTACTCATTAAGTATGTAGTATACAGTATGTTAGTATGGGTATTCGAACACAGCTTAGGTCTTCTGGGGCAGTATGCATCAAGCCTCTCAGAGTAAGAGTGCCGATTTCGGATCAGTTTAGCCTTTTCGATCACATTGAATAACATTACATGGACGGGGAAGCTCCTCCCCCCAGCCTCCACTGATTTATACAGCCCCTGGTCTTTCCTGGCCTAGTATGTAAGGTAGTGCCTCTTCTCCAGTTGTTTGAGAACAGGACCCCCTTTTTCCTAAAATGTATGCCAAAACAGGCTCTATCAGTTTGTCACAGCTACTATCTAGGTTCATTGTTTGTTGAAAAATTATGAAGCTGCTTCAAATGGGGGTAAGGGTCTTCAACATATATAGTCCTTGAAGTATGTGCCCTGCTCTCTGTTACTTTGAGCAACTGTTTTAGACTGAACCTCACTTTATAGCGTAATATTTTCATTATGAGCGCAAACAAAGTTTTGGAGACAATGAGTCGAAGCCTCTTCAGACTTTGGGAGTGACAGTAGACTTATGCTTAAACCGGTGTTACTAAAAGGGCTGTGACATACTTGGCATTCCTTTTTTTTGCGAAAAGGGACATCACTTTTTGACTAAATTATGTGTCATGCTTAAAGGATAAGTTTGGGTGATCATATAACGCGAACGTCTAGCATCCCAATGGTTGCTTGTAACTCATCACGGACAACTTTAGCTTTTTTTGCTAATTTGCAACTTTACAATGATTTACTACTTTTTAGCTACTTTGCAACTACTTAGCATGTTAGCTAACCCTTCCCCTTACCCTAACCGTAACCCTTTAATCTAACTCCTAACTTTGACCTTAGACCTAACCTTAAACCCTAACTCCTAGCCTAGCTATCTTTAGCCACCTAGCTAACATTAGCACCTAGCCACCGAGCTAACGTTAGCCACAACAAATTGGAATTCGTAACATATCATATGTTTAGCAATTCGTAACATATAATACGAATTACAATTGGTAAAATATAATATGAAATGGATGATGGACATCCACAAATTAATTCATACATACAAAACATGTCATACTAATTGGAGTATCTGGAATTTACATTTACTATGTTACGTCTACCCCTGAGTCCAGGTTGTTCTAAGTGACCTTATTTTTGCAGAAGTACAAGCATAGCATTAAAATTGAAATTGACAAAGAATTGTCTTATTTTTTTGATGCAAATCTTTTCTGTAATGTTCAACCCCAAGAACCTGTGTTAAGTTGTTAAAGTCACGTCCGGGTCCATCATGTGACCAGCCGCACAAAGTTATAAACAGTAAGTAATACTGTAAATGGTTAACCATTACATAACTCTTTCTATTGAAGTTCTGGAGGTTGACACAGTGTTTTTAGTCTGTACTCTTTCCCCCTCTCTCCCTATTGATCCCTCCCACTATTTTTTCCAGGGGCACAACTTTGGTTTTAGATGTGGGGGGGACATATATATTTATATTTTGGGGGGGTCGAATAAACACTGCAAACAGCCTACCCGACTGCTCGGAGTTATCCGCATGGTCCTAAAGCACACCGTTGCCTTGTTCTGTAACACATTCCAATGATAATACTGGGGGGGGGGGCAAAAATGCATGTCCCCCTGTCCCCGGTGAAAGTTGCGCCCCCGCTTATTCCTGTCATAACCTCCTGTTGGTTCTACTACAGTATGGACTGACTTAGGCTCTGCCCTGGCTGTATTTCTGCCTTGTCATTGTGACTCAGCATTCTGTAGTCTCAAGCAGAGACGGAAGAAGAAGCAAGACAGCCCACTCCTTCATTTTCCCACCCAATGGAAGTCAATTAACTAAGCAGACCACTATCGCATTGTTGTCTGCTTAAAACCTCTTTGGGATATGGGGCAGTATTTTCACGTCCGGATGAAAAGCGTTCCCAAAGTAAACCGCCTGGTTCTCAGGCTCAGAAGCTAGGGTATGCATATAATTGGTATATTTGGATGGAAAACACTCAAAAGTTTCTAAAACTGTTAAAATAATGTCTGTGAGTATAAATGAATTTATTTGGCAGGTGAAACCCCCGAGGACAAACCATCCAGGAAAAAGACAACTTTTTATGGGAAACTGGATTAATGAAGCACCTGGTTGCCGTTCCTATGGCTTCCACTAGATGTCAACAATCTTTAGATATAGGTTGATGTTTTTCCTTTGAGAAATTAAGAAGTACGGCTATTCAGAATGAATAAAATGTATGAAATGAAATGTATGCATTCACTACTATAAGTCGCTCTGGATAAGAGCGTCTGCTAAATGACTAAAATGTAATTGAACACAGTATATTCCGTCTTAAATTTTATCGATTATTTACGTTTTAGGATACCTAAGGATGGATTAGGAAAGTTGTTTGAAATGTTTGGACCAAGTTTACAGGTAACTTATTAGATCATTTGTAGTCATGTTGGGCAAATTGGAACCGGTGTTTTTCTGGATCAAATGCGCCAAATAAATTGACATTTTGGGGATATAAAAAAGGAGTTTATCGAACAAAAGGACCATTTGTGATGTTTCTGGGACATATTGGAGTGCCAACAAAAGAAGATCTTCAAAGGTAAGGCATGAATTATACCATTATTTCTGACTTTCGTGTCGCACCTGCTTGGTTGAAATATGATTTTCATGTGTTTGTATGGTGGGGTGCTGTCCTCAGATAATCACATGGTTTGCTTTTGCCGTAAAGCCTTTTTGAAATCTGACACGGTGGCTGGATTAACTAGAAGTTAAACTTTATTTTGGTGTATTGCACTTGTGATTTAATGAAAGTGAAATATTTCTAATAATTTAATTTGAATTTTGCGCTCTGCAATTTCACCGGATGTTGTCCGCTCGCAGAACATCTAGCCGTAACAGGTTTTTAAGGAGCCACCTCCTCAAGCAGACAGTGGTAAACGGCCTGAGTGAACTATCTTCATTTATCCACCATCTTTGGTCTCATTGTAGTTCTGTTCTGTTATCACAGTGACAATGGTGGCAGGAAGTGGGGTTTCGTGACTGCAGAAACAGACATGAGGGGTGATGAATGGATGAAGACCAGCTGATACCAGATTAGAAGAAAAGGAAAAAGGAGAGAACAGCAGGAACATATACTATACTATTTAAGTTACTATGTAATTTACACATATTGTGCTAAGGCATTTTTAAACAAATAGCTGTGAATGGTTGTTTCTGGTCAATTGAAGGGAAAATACAACAACTTTCCTGAAAAAGTTGTCAATGTAGTCAATCAGAACTCAAATACCAATATTTTTCTGTATTACTTTAAACTGTTGCTCTAACTATAAGGGTTCAGAAAGTCACCACCAATGTCAAAACCCATTATTATATTTATGTTCCCTTCACCATGTATGGGTAGTACATGGTCTTGAAATTACTAATTTCTTCATATACACTGCTCAAAAAAATAAAGGGAGCACTTAAACAACACAAATGTAACTCCTAGTCAATCACACTTCTGTGAAATCAAACTGTCCACTTAGGAAGCAACACTGATTGACAATAAATTTCACATGCTGTTGTGCAAGTGGAATAGACAACAGGTGGAAATTATAGGCAATTAGCAAGACACCCCCAATAAAGGAGTGGTTCTGCAGGTGGGGACCACAGACCACTTCTCAGTTCCTATGCTTCCTGGCTGATGTTTTGGTCACTTTTGAATGCTGGCGGTGCTTTCACTCTAGTGGTAGCATGAGACGGAGTCTACAACCCACACAAGTGGCTCAGGTAGTGCAGCTCATCCAGGATGGCACATCAATACGAGCTGTGGCAAGAAGGTTTGCTGTGTCTGTCAGCGTAGTATCCAGAGCATGGAGGCGCTACCAGGAGACAGGCCAGTACATCAGGAGACGTGGAGGAGGCCGTAGGAGGGCAACAACCCAGCAGCAGGACCGCTACCTCCGCCTTTGTGCAAGGAGGAGCAGGAGAAGCACTGCCAGAGCCCTGCAAAATGACCTCCAGCAGGCCACAAATGTGCATGTGTCTGCTCAAACGATCAGAAACAGACTCCATGAGGGTGGTATGAGGGCCCGACGTCCACAGGTGGGGGTTGTGCTTACAGCCCAACACCGTGCAGGACGTTTGGCATTTGTCAGAGAACACCAAGATTGGCAAATTCGACACTGGCGCCCTGTGCTCTTCACAGATGAAAGCAGGTTCACACTGAGCACGTGACAGACATGACAGAGTCTGGAGACGCCGTGGAGAACGTTCTGCTGCCTGCAACATCCTCCAGCATGACCGGTTTGGCGGTGGGCCAGTCATGGTGTGGGGTGGCATTTCTTTGGGGGGCCGCACAGCCCTCCATGTGCTTGCCAGAGGTAGCCTGACTGCCATTAGGTACCGAGATGTGATCCTCAGACCCCTTGTGAGACCATATGCTGGTGCGGTTGGCCCTGGGTTCCTCCTAATGCAAGACAATGCTAGACCTCATGTGGCTGGAGTGTGTCAGCAGTTCCTGCAAGAGGAAGGCATTGATGTTATGGACTGGCCCGCCCTTTCCCCAGACCTGAATCCAATTGAGCACATCTGGGACATCATGTCTCGCTCCATCCACCAACGCCACGTTGCACCACAGACTGTCCAGGAGTTGGCGGATGCTTTAGTCCAGGTCTGGGAGGAGATCCCTCAGGAGACCATCCGCCACCTCATCAGGAGCATGCCCAGGCGTTGTAGGGAGGTCATACAGGCACGTGGAGGCCACACACACTACTGAGCCTCATTTTGACTTGTTTTAAGGACATTACATCAAAGTTGGATCAGCCTGTAGTGTGGTTTTCCACTTTAATTTTGAGTGTGACTCCAAATCCAGACCTCCATGGGTTGATAAATTAGATTTCCATTGATTATTTTTGTGTGATTTTGTTGTCAACACATTCAACTATGTAAAGAAAAAAATATTTAATAAGATTATTTCTTTCATTCAGATCTAGGCTGTGTTGTTTAAGTGTTCCCTTTATTTTTTTGAGCAGTATATATTAGTATTTTCTCTCTCTTCGTTGAGATATCAAGTTATGAATGAGAGGGGGGTGACAGAAAAGTAGAGGAATTTTCAACATGTGCCTGATTTAGTCTGTAAAACCAACATGTTTCAAGCAGACCACCATAGTCCCTGTGCCCAAGAACACAAAGGCAACCTGCCTAAATGACTACAGACCCATAGCACTCAGGTCCATAGCCATGAAGTCCTTTGAAAGGCTGGTAATTGCTCACATCAACACCATTATCCCAGAAACCCTAGACCCACTCCAATTTGCATACCGCCCAAACAGATCCACAGATGATGCAATTTCCATTGCACTCCACACTGCCCTTTCCCACCTGGACAAAAGGAACACTTACGTGAGAATGCTATTCATTGACTACAGCTCAGCGTTCAACACCATAATTCCCTCAAAGCTCATCACTAAGCTAAGGATCCTGGGACTAAACACCTCATTACTACTAGACCAGACTATGGCACAAAATTAATAATGTCTAATTCTCAATTAACTTAAAAGGAGTCGAGGCACTCAAAGTCAAGAAACTGCTGACATGATTACACAATTTAATTGCAGTATCAATTCATTAAAAGTATACATACATACATGGTTGTAAAGGAAATCATGTCCAGTCCTAATAAGCTGAAGATTCTATCATGAATCAAATTTAACAAGTATCTACCTGAAAACAGAGGCTGATTACTTTGTTGTAGTGAAAGTGAACTGGGATAGAAATACATTATCAATCCAATTAAAGTGAGTGTCGTGATGCCAACTTTGGACCAACTACATTGAGTGTAAAGGCTTGGATAGGCCTATGGCTCAGAATATGGAATAGCATGTGAATGGTGGGCTACTCTCTCAAGTATTAATTCAAATATGCAGTAGCCTATAAGTTGTGGGCAGAAGCCGAAAAACGTGAAGTTGATCGATCCCCATCGAGGGAGGAGCAGATTTTTATATTTGACAGTAAAACATTCTTATAATAACTATAAAATGTGTTGGCACCTTCAATTCTTCTGTGTTCTGCCCCCCCCCCCCCCCCCCCAAAAAAAAAGATATAATTTGTAGATAATTGGCCCTCTTTCTGGGACTCACCCACAAACAGGACCAAGCCTGGCCTGTTGAGGAGTGACGGACTCCATCCTAGCTGGAGGGGTGCTCTCATCTTATCTACGAACATAGACAGGGCTCTAACTCCTCTAGCTCCACAATGAAATAGGGTGCAGGCCAGGCAGCAGGCTGTTAGCCAGCCTGCTAGCTTAGTGGAGTCTGCCACTAGCACAGTCAGTGTAGTCAGCTCAGCTTTCCCCATTGAGACCGTGTCTGTGCCTCGATCTAGGTTGGGCAAAATTAAAGATGGCGGTGTTCGCTTTAGCAATCTCACTAGTATAAAGACCTCCTCCATTCCTGCCATTATTGAAAGAGATCGTGATACATCACATCTCAAAATTGGGTTGCTTAATGTTAGATCCCTCACTTCCAAGGCAGTTATAGTCAATGAACTAATCACTGATCATAATCTTGATGTGATTGGCCTGACTGAAACATGGCTTAAGCCTGATGAATTTACTGTGTTAAATGAGGCCTCACCCCCTGGTTACACTAGTGACCATACCCCCCGTGCATCCGGCAAAGGCGGAGGTGTTGCTAACATTTATGATAGCAAATTTCAATTTACAAAAAAAAAAAACAATGACGTTTTCGTCTTTTGAGCTTCTAGTCATGAAATCTATGCAGCCTACTCAATCACTTTTTATAGCTACTGTTTACAGGCCTCCTGGGCCATATGCAGCGTTCATCACTGAGTTCCCTGAATTCCTATCGGATCTTGTAGTCATAGCAGATAATATTCAAATTTTTGGTGACTTTAACATTCACATGGAAAAGTCCACAGACCCACTCCAAAAGGCTTTCGGAGCCATCATCGACTCAGTGGGTTTTGTCCAACATGTCTCTGGACCTACTCACTGCCACAGTCATACTCTGGACCTAGTTTTGTCCCATGGAATAAATGTTGTGGATCTTAATGTTTTTCCTCATAATCCTGGATTATCGGACCACCATTTTATTGCATTTGCAATTGCATCAAATAATCTGCTCAGACCCCAACCTAGGAGCATTAAAAGTCGTGCTATAAATTCTCAGACAACCCAAAGATTCCTTGATGCCCTTCCAGACTCCCTCTGCCTACCCAAGGACGTCAGAGGACAAAAAACAGTTAACCACCTAACCGAGGAACTCAATTTAACCTTGCGCAATACCCTAGATGCAGTTGCACCCCTAAAAACGAAAAACATCTGTCATAAGAAACTAGCTCCCTGGTATACAGAAAATACACGAGCTCTGAAGCAAGCTTCCAGAAAATTGGAACAGAAATGGCGCCACACCAAACTGGAAGTCTTCCGACTAGCTTGGGAAGACAGTACCGTGCAGTATCGAAGAGCCCTCACTGCTGCTCGATCATCCTATTTTTCCAACTTATTTGAGGAAAATAAGAACAATCCGAAATTTCTTTTTGATACTGTCGCAAAGCTAAATAAAAAGCAGCATTCGCAAATGGAGGATGGCTTTCACTTCAGCAGTAATACATTTATGAACTTCTTTGAGGAAAAGATCATGATCATTAGAAAACAAATTACGGACTCCTCTTTAAATCTGCGTATTCCTCCAAAGCTCCATTGTCCTGAGTCTGCACAACTCTGCCAGGACCTAGGATCAAGGGAGATACTAAAGTGTTTTAGTACTATATCTCTTGACACAATGATGAAAATAATCATGGCCTCTAAACCCTCAAGCTGCATACTGGACCCTATTCCAACTAAACTACTGAAAGAGCTGCTTCCTGTGCTCGGCCCTCCTATGTTGAACATAATAAACGGCTCGCTATCCACCGGATGTGTACCAAGCTCACTAAAAGTGGCAGTAATAAAGCCTCTCTTGAAAAAGCCGAATCTTGACCCAGAAATTATAAAAAACTATCGGCCTATATCGAATCTTCCATTCCTCTCCAAAATTTTTGAAAAAGCTGTTGCGCAGCAACTCACTGCCTTCCTGAAGACAAACAATGTATACGAAACGCTTCAGTCTGGTTTTAGACCCCATCATAGCACTGAGACTGCACTTGTGAAGGTGGTAAATGACCTTTTAATGACGTCAGACCGAGGCTCTGCATCTGTCCTCGTGCTCCTAGATCTTAGTGCTGCTTTTGATACCATCGACCACCACATTCTTTTGGAGAGATTGGAAACCCAAATTGGTCTACATGGACAAGTTCTGGCCTGGTTTAGTGAAGCCCCAAAACTGCCCTCGCTAGAAGCCTGTGTTTCAGACATAAAGAAGTGGATGGCTGCAAACTTTCTACTTTTAAACTAGGACAAAACAGAGATGCTTGTTCTAGGTCCCAAGAAACAAAGAGATCCTCTGTTGAATCTGACAATTAATCTGGATGGTTGTACAGTCGTCTCAAATAAAACTGTGAAGGACCTCGGCGTTACTCTGGACCCTGATCTCTCTTTTGAAGAACATATCAAGACTGTTTCAAGGACAGCTTTTTTCCATCTACGTAACATTGCAAAAATCAGAAACTTTCTGTCCAGAAATGATGCAGAAAAATGTATCCATGCTTTTGTTACTTCTAGGCTGGACTACTGCAATGCTCTACTTTCCGGCTACCCGGATAAAGCACTAAACAAACTTCAGTTAGTGCTAAATACGGCTGCTAGGATCCTGCCCAAAACCAAAAAATGATCATATTACTCCAGTGCTAGCCTCCCTACACTGGCTTCCTGTTAAGGCAAGGGCTGATTTCAAGGTTTTACTGCTAACCTACAAAGCATTACATGGGCTTGCTCCTACCTATCTTTCCGATTTGGTCCTGCCGTACATACCTACACGTACGCTACGGTCACAAGACGCAGGCCTCCTAATTGTCCCTAGAATTTCTAAGCAAACGGGTGGAGGTAGGGCTTTCTCCTATAGAGCTCCATTTTTATGGAATGGTCTGCCTACCCATGTGAGAGACGCAGACTCAGTCTCAACCTTTAAGTCTTTACTGAAGACTTATCTCTTCAGTAGGTCCTATGATTAAGTATAGTCTGGCCCAGGAGTGTGAAGGTGAACGGAAAGGCTGGAGCAACGAACCGCCCTTGCTGTCTCTGCCTTGCCGGTTCCCCTCTCTCCACTGGGATTCTCTGCCTCTAACCCTATTACAGGGGGTGAGTCACTGGCTTACTGGTGTTCTTCCATGCCGTCCATGGGAGGGGTGCGTCACTTGAGTGGGTTGAGTCACTGACGTGGTCTTCCTGTCTGGGTTGTGCCGTGGCGGAGATCTTTGTGGGCTATACTCGGCCTTGTCTTAGGACGGTAAGTTGGTGGTTGGAGACATCCCTCTAGTGGTGTGGGGGCTGTGCTTTGGCAAAGTGGGTGGGGTTATATCCTGCCTGTTTGGCCCTGTCCGGGGGTATCATCGGATGGGGCCACAGTGTCTTCTGATCCCTCCTGTCTCAGCCTCCAGTATTTATGCTGCAGTAGTTTATGTGTCGGGGGGCTAGGGTCAGTCTGTTACATCTGGAGTATTTCTCTTGTGTGAATTTAAATATGCTCTCTCTAATTCTCTCTTTCTCTCTTTCTTTCTTTCTCTCGGAGGACCTGAGCCCTAGGACCATGCCTCAGGACTACCTGGCATGATGACTCCTTGCTGTCCCCAGTCCACCTGGCCATGCTGCTGCTCCAGTTTCAACTGTTCTGCCTGCGGCTATGGAACCCTGACCTGTTCACCGGACGTGCTTGTTGCACCCTCGACAACTACTATGATTATTATTATTTGACCATTTATGAACATTGTAACATCATGACCATGTTTTGTTATAATATCCACCTGGCACAGCCAGAAGAGGACTGGCCACCCCTCATAGCCTGGTTCCTCTCTAGGTTTCTTCCTAGGTTTTTGGCCTTTCTAGGGAGTTTTTCCTAGGGAGTTTTTCCTAGCCACCGTGCTTCTTTCACATGCATTGCTTGCTGTTTGGGGTTTTAGGCTGGGTTTCTGTACAGCACTTTGAGATATCAGCTGATGTACGAAGGGCTATATAAATAAATTTGATTTGATTTGCACATTTTCTCATAAAAATAACAGTTTAACACTGCTTCTATCTAGGATGTAAACACAGTCTCAAATGATGTCTGAAAACTCAAACTCCTTGCTGTATGTGTTTGATGAACTCCCAAAGACTGAAATAAGATCAACATCTGTTTTTGAGTGCACTTGAAATATTCAGCATGCAATACAAATTGTCCTATGAAGAGGTAACTCCGTTCACCATTTAGATTTTTTGTTGTTTTTTAAGTTAGTCAATGTTAGTTTGACTAGCCTAGCCTGCTACAGTAAATGTCAATTTCCCTGTTCATGAGGCTTGTGTTTCATTAGCTATCTTTCAGTGACATTTTTGTTGCTGTCATGTTTTGACCTGATTATGTCTCTTTTCAAGTAACAAGCTGCAGGCTTGAAGATACATTCAATCATATACTTTACGTAGAAAGCCAAGCAAAAGCGTTTAGATAGAAAGATGTGTGTGTCATGTATGCTAGAATGTACGTTTAAAAATGAAGTTGCATATGCAAATTAGCCAACACAGCATATCCTACACATATATAATGTAGAATACCTTGCAATACAATGTTCTCTAAAAAACAACTGGGGAAAATGTATAAAAATTGGTCTGCAATAAGAGAACCAGAGTTTGATTTCTAAACCAGATGAGTTCTCAAGTGTCAGCAGCTGCCCAATACCATGAAGGGCAGGCATGCGTAATATTGGAGTCATTGGAGAATGATAATGAATCTGCAGGATTATAGAAAAGCGGTTGAGTTTGAGTTTGAGCAAAACCTGCAAAGAAAAGGCAACAGACAAATGCACAAACACTAGAGAAAACTCAGAAAGATATATTTACTATCATCTGTGTTTTCTCTGGTATTTCTAGAACCACCTGCAACTGGAAACGGACGTTTAAGATAACTGGTTTCCAGAATTGGGAACCAAGAGAGTAGAGCCAATACCAGGTTAGTTGTAGAATCTATTGCAGTGTTTTGATTAGGCAAACCTGTAATGTCCAGAAATGCTGGATAACAACAATCTTTGGTTATATCATATCTAGTGTAGCTAAAATCTATGGATTTTTTTGCCATGGGGCAGAGAGAAAAATTTGCTGTTTTAGAGCTCAGAGATTCTTAAAAGACGGGACAATCTACCTTTTTCTACAAATATTTGTATTAATATTAACAAAATGTGAAGTTTATATTTTGACAGACCAAAGTATCAGCTATTAACACCATGTAAAGGAACAAACTATTTTTTCATTAAATGCAACTAAGTGGATTTATGTAAATTCTGTCAGACACCATAAAAGGCGTTACATTTGCACAATTATTGGCCAACAAGTGTTCAATGGCCTTGAGTGTTTTATGCTAACATTAGATCATTCATAAATGTGTAATACAAATCTCCAAACATATTTTTGTTTTGTTTTATAGCTATATTAAATGCTCCAGGGCTAATTTAGTTAGCAATCTGGCATGGGGTTCTAGATTTTGAACATAAAAGAACAATTATGAAGCTTACATTATCCCTTAGGTCTAGCACAGCAAATACATTAATTGTTGAAGCATATGATGCAGAACAGTGATTACAATATTTGTTCAGAATATTGACAACAACAAAAAAATCTATCTTATTATGGGGGTTAGTTCCTCTGTCGAGATGGGAGAACCTTCCAGAAGGACAACCATCTCTGCAGAAACCAATCAGGCCTTTATGGTAGAGTGGCCAGACAGAAGCCACTTCTCAGTAAAAGGCACATGACAGACCATTTGGAGTTTGCCAAAAGGCACCTGAAGGACTCTTAGTATAAGGGCACAGGGTGAGACCCAGATGCAGACACGGGAGGCAGTTGGTTTGAGTCTCTGATATTTATTAGTATCTAAGGGGCAGGCAAGAGAATGGTCGTGGACAGGCAAAAAGATCATAACAAGGTCAGAGTCCAGGAGGTACAGAGTGGCAGGCAGGCTCGAGGTCAGGTCAGGTCAGGCAGGTTCAGAGTCAGGGCAGGCAAGGGTCAAAACCAGGAGGACTGGCAAAAGAGAGATAAGAAAAAGCAGGGGCCCGGGAAAAACACGCTGGTTGACTTGACATTACGAACTGGCACAGAGAGACAGGAAACACAGTGATAAATACACTGGAGAAAATAATTGACACCTGGAGGGGGTGGAGATAATCACAAGAACAGGTGAAACAGATCAGGGCGTGACACTTAGACCATGAGAAATAAGATTCTCTGGTCTGACGAAACCAAGACTGAACTCGTTGGCCTGATCGCAGGGTGTCACGTCTGGAGAAAACCTGCCACCATCCCTATGGTGAATCATGGTGATGGCAGCATCATACTGTGGGAATGTTTTTCAGCGGCAGGGACTGGGAGACTAGTAAGGACCGAGGGAAAGATGAACAAAGAAAAGTACAGAGAGATCCTTGATGAAAACCTGTTCCAGAGCATTCAGGACCTCAGACTGGGGGCGAAGGTGCACCTTCCAACAGGACAACGACCCTAAGCACACAGCCAAGAGAACTCAGGAGTGGCTTCGGGACAAGTCTCTGAATGTCCTTGAGTGGCCCAGCCAGAGCCCGGACATGAACCCAATCGAACATCTCTGGAGAGAACTGAAAATAGCTGTGTAGCAACTCTCTCCATCCAACCTGACAGAGCTGAGAGCTTGAGAGGATCTGCAGAGAAGAATGGGAGAAACACCCCAAATACAGGTGTGCCAAGCGTGTAGTGTCATACCCAAGAACACTCCAGGCTGTAATCACTGCTAAAGGTTCTTCAACAAAGTACTGAGTAAAGGGTCTGAATATTTATGTGAATGTGATATTTCCGTATTTATTTATTTTTATATAGATTTGCAAAAATGTCTGAAAACCTGTTTTTGCTGCGCCATTATGGGGTATTTTGTGTATACTGATGAGGGGAAAAAAACAATTAAGCAGTTTTAGAATAAGGCTTTAAAGTCACAAAATGTGGAAAAAGTCAAGGGGTTTGAATACTTTCTGAATGCACTGTATAAGGCCATTAAGGCCAGATGGTTCTTCAAGATGTTCAGACGTTCATAGGTGACTAGCAGGGGCAATTAATAATCACAGTGGTTATAGAGGACGCAACAGGTCAGCACCTCAGAAGTAAATGTCAGTTGGCTTGTCATAGCCGAGCATTCAAAGGTTGAGAGGTCGATAGAGACAGAGGAGAAACGAAACAGCAGGTCCCGGGATAAGGTAACATGTCAGGTGAACAGGGCAGAGTTCCATAGCTGCAGGCAGAATAGCAGAAACTGGAGCAGCAGCACAACCAGGTGGACTGGGGAGTCTTCAGGCCAGGTTGTTCTGAGGCATGGTCATAGGGCTCAGGTCCTCTGGTGTGGGGGGGGGGGGGGGGGGGGGGAATTGGAGCATACAGATAAGACAGGATCATTTTCTTTATTTTTACAATTTTCCACAATGTAGAATAGTAGTGAAGACATCAAAACTATGAAAAAACACATATGGAATCATGTAGTAACCAAAGAAGTGTTAAACACTTTAGATTCTTCAAAGTAGCCACGCTTTGCCTTGATGATAACTTTGCACACTCTTGGCATTCTCTCAACCAGCTTCACCTGGAATGCTTTTCCAACAGTCTTGAAGGAGTTCCCACATATGCTGAGCACTTGTTGGCTGCTTTTCCTTCATTCTGCAGTCCAACTCATCCTAAACCATCACAATTTGGTAATTGGTATTTTATTAGGATCCCCGTTAGCTGTTGCGATAGCAGCAGATACTCTTCCTGGGGTCCACACGAAACATAACAATACAGAATATCAATAGACAGGAGCAGCTCAAGGACAGAACTACATAAAAAAAATTCAAGGCACACGTATCCTACATATCAATGCATATACACAAACTATCTAGGTCAAATAAGGGAGAGGCTTTGTGCCGTGAGGTGTTGCTTTATCTGTTTTATGGGTTGAGGTTGAGTGAATGTGTTGACTGACCATCATGTCTTAAAGTAATGATGGACTGTCATTTCTCTGCTTTTTGGGCTGCTCTTGCCATAATATAGACTTGGTATTTTACCCCATAGGGCTATATTCTGTATTCCACCCCAACCTTAATGTACAAATGCATTAAGAAGGAAAGAAATTCCACAAATTAACATTTACGATGGCACACCTGTTATTTGAAATGCATTCCAGGTGACTAACTCGTGAAGCTGGTTGAGAGAATGCCAAGCGTGTGCAAAGCTGTAATCAAGGCAAAGGGTGGCTACTTTGAAGAATCTCAAAAATAAAATATATTTTGATTTGTTTAACACTTGTTTTGGTTAGTACATGATTCCATATGTGTTATTTCATAGTTTTGATGTCTTCACTATTATTCTACAATGTAAAATAAATAAAAACCCTTGAATGAGTAGCTGTGTCCAAACTTTTGACTGGTACTATTTTCTGGAGACTGAGACAGGGGTGGTCGGGGGTAATTTCCTCACTAACAATCACCTCTTTCAGTTGTCGGGTGTTGAGAGCCGCCATGTTCCCACAGATTAATTGTGAATGGACAGAATATGCCAGCTGCTGGAGCAAAATAGACCTGCTATTGTTCCTTGTTAGACAGTGAACGTCCCACACCTGGATGTGATGTTGAAAATGATTTGAAAATAAGTCTGTTAATTCATAGATATTTATCAAAATAAAGCCATGTTTCAATGCATGTCACGGGAACCGGAAGTGAGACGTGTAGGCTTACCTTGGTGTGAGGTTTTGATAACCATGTAAATCTCTCTTGGACAAGGTGACTTTTATCAATAGACTCACTGAATAAATGTGTTTGGCACTTTATAAAGATGAAACGATCTCCTGCTGCTAACCGAATCCAAGGTATATTGAAGTTCCTGAAAAGGTTTGTCAGACAGTTTGTTAGTCCAGTAATGTTTGTTGGCGTATTATTTTATTTCCACCTCTGGTGGTTCTTTACAAATGTTTGTCGTGCAAATTCCACTGTCTTAAAAAGGAAAAAGAAACACGTTTGTCCAACCATAACACATGGATGGCTAATTCAGAAAGAATGAATTGATGGATTCCAGCTAACACAACCAGAACTTTCACATATACAGAGACAGGCAGCTATCATGGCATCAGTCTTATTCGACTAGCTAGTGTATAGTGACACCTACTGATATGAACTGGTAATGCACGTTTGGTTAGAATAGTGCAATAGAATGAATGACATTCAATAAAATCTACTTCATGAAAAGGGGATATTATTTTCAATTAAAATGTTGAAAAAAGTTGATTTAATGATTGAATAATTGGATTTTACAGGAAATCAGTTCCTATAGTGAGCCCTAGTAAACAAACCTCTGGTGGACCAGATGGAGACCAGGACAACAATAGGTTAGTGCTTTTATGACTTGAGCATTAAAAAAAGTGATTACAACGTGTACTGTCTTCATTGTAACTCTGCCTTTCATAAATCTTCCAGAATGAATAATTGTAGAAGAGCATTGTAATTAGATGAACAAATAATAGGTATTATGTCATAAAATGTAAACCTGTCTGTCTATTGCTTAACATTGTGCATAGAGGGAAATATATATTTGAAAACATTGTAACTTTTCTTTGCATAACGCTCATTCCTGCTATAGAAGTTAATCAAACACAAGAGTATGCTGTCCATTGAAGTTGTTGTCTCTGGCTCTTTTGGTATCAGATTCATAATGAGTAAGAGCAAGGTTTGTGGTAGTTTGAAAGAGTTTGATCCACCTTAGGCCAGGAGTATTTCCAATCCACATAACCTTCCTACGAATAGGACCCAGAGTTAAACCTGACCAGGTCATGAGATCAGGAAACACTATACACATCAGCTACCACAGCAGGTGAAATCACTGCAACACTTAAGAGCTGCAGTCAGTTTCAGAATGGGTGGCAAGAAATAAGTTAAAGGCATTATATTTTGGACATAAAATTAAAACACTAAACCCTTGTAATGAATAATGTGGAAATGTAACAAGTTGAGAATAAACTTCTGTCATGGTCAAAACATATTGATACAACAGTAACTAAGATGGGGATAGATCTGTCCATAATAAAGCTCTGCTCTGCCTTAACAACACTATCAACAAGGTAGATTCTACAGGCCCTTGTTTTGTCGCACCTGGACTTCTGTCCAGTCGTGTGGTCAGGTGCCACAAAAAAGGACTTAGGAAAATTACAATTGGCCCAGAACTGGGCAGCACGGCTCAGCCTTAAATGTACACAGAGAGCTAACATTAATATTATGAATGTCAATCTCTCATGGCTCAAAGTAGAGATTTACTTAATCACTACTTGTATTTGTGAGAAGTATTGACATGTTGAATGCACCAAGCTGTCAGTTTAAACTACTAGCATACAACTCAGACACCAAATCATACCCCACAAGACATGCCACCAGGTCTCTTCACAGTCCCCAAGTCCAGAACAGACTATGGGAGGTGCACAGTACTACAGAGAGCCATGACCTGGCTATTTCACATCAAGTAACTCATGCAAGCAGTAAAATACTATTTAAAAATAGATAATACACCTTATGGGACAATAGGGACTGTGAAGAGACACATATGCACTATAGACACACATACATCGATTTTGTGTTGCAGATATGTGGTAGAGTAGTGGCCTGAGGGCAAACCCTTCATATATTGTGAAATCGGTTTAATGTAATGTTAGTTTTATTGTATAGAACTGCCTTTATTTTGCTGGACCCCATGAAGAATAACTGCTGAATTGACAGCAGCTAATAGGGATCCATAACAAATACAAATTTTGGTTAAGGAATATGCAATTTAATCAGATGCCATCTAGTGGCCTTTTTGGGTATGTCAGATTATCACAAAACTCTGCCCCTCTGCATATCCTTTTGACAAGTTAAATATATTTTCAAATAGAATGACAAAGCTGTGAAACGTCACCCCAAATGTTAACCAACTTAGTCAATACCATAAAAATGTACTCAATTATTTTACCATGTCAATACTGATTGGTTGGCAGTTGTGAAAATAAAATAGTAGCCATTATAGAAAATGCCACCGCTGATGAGACACCTCGTTACACCATTTTCCCAATTAACCAAGTGGTCTATACACTAGAAACTCATGTACTATATGGACACATTGTTTATCAATATTTTTGTTTTAAACATTAACTTACCTGTCAATAACCAAAATGAAAGTCTTCAGTAAATTACTAGTAGCGTCGCAACCATATGACAGCTCCAATAAGCCCCTTATGAACTAGAGGCTTGTAGAATCATTACAATGAGTATTCATTTCATAGTTCGCTTCAGGGGAACTATGGGCATTACCACCTGAAATAAACATGAGTAAAGATTTGTCAGTAAGAGCCGTACTTCCCAGCGAAATGCGCCATAACAGCTGGCTAATGGATTTAATTGACCTCTAGGCCATCTAAACTGGTGATGCAGTGTAAAGGTCTACATCAACTGTAGTTACCAATTTTACTCATATGGACCTAGAGTTGACAGTTGGGCCCTTAATTGACATGGCACTATTACAAGATATGGTGGAGGACAGTGGTCAGAGGTAATGTCCTTCATAAATCTCATGTTAAAGATTTACTATTGTAGGTCTACAATCGTCAGTATTTATCACTGGTATTGAGATGCTCAGTAAGACGGAGCAAAGAACCTGAATAGACTGTTACAACATCCATTACTACAGGTCAACACTTTCTTTTTATTGTTTTACAAGATGCCTTGCCTCCAAAACACAAGTGTTGTCAACAAAAACACCTCAATGTTACAGCTGTGTTGCACTGCACCAGTTTAACACTCTCCCCTCCCTCTAAACACAAAGCCAGTAGGATCTATCAGAGAAGCCAGGAGTCCTGGTCTGAGGCTGGATGCCGTACCCTGGGGATGGAAGTGGTTTAGCTCTGGCCTCCCAGGGTGTGCTTGTCAAACAGGTACTCTGCCATCTTGTTTTTGACAGCATCCATCTTGGTGAGGTTGGTGATGTGGTCACCCAGCTTCTTAATGGCCTCCACCTGCTCGTTCAGGTAATGGGTCTCCAGGAAGTCACACAGCTAAAGAGGGAAAACACAGGTCAGACAAGAGAATAACTACAGACTATTGTAGATACAGTAACACACAAGAGCCTGGTGGTAATGGCATAAGGGCAGATAATGAGGTGTTTGCAGCTGTAACTCCTGCATGAGCTGCATTGTGTGTTAGTTATCAGAGCTACAACAACCTGATCATCTCCTGGGACAGTACCTGTATTCTATGTGATATATACATGTGATGTGCAGATCCACCATAACTTACATGGGGGTCAACCTTGTCCAAGCCAATCTTGTGCAGGTCCAGCAGGGCCTGGTTCACATTCTTCTCCAGCTGCAGAGCACACTGCATGGCCTCCAGCCCATTGCCCCACTCATCACGTTCTGGCTTCTACACAGGACAGAGTGAACACAGGAGGGTTAGGGACTACTAACAGATGTTTAGACAATTAAATGAGTATATCTGACAAACTGGAACCAACACAGAAAGACCAAGATGGAGTCACTTTAACAGTGACTATGAACAACCACATAAGCTAGAGTTTATGAAGCACATATCATGGGTCCGGTGTGGCTCAGTGGATAGAGCAAGGCACTTGCAACCCCAAAGGTTTCCAGAACCCAAGCTCAGAACACAACTCGATCATTCTCACAGATGGGCTATTGCAGCAGACGACCACACCGGGTTACACTCCTTTCAGCTAAAAACAAGTGACTCCAGTGGGCAATTGAGTGGAAAAACTTTGCCTGGAACAGTGAGTTCAGTTTACTGCACAGTCCCAAGACCTCAAACCAATAGAGCATGTTTGGAACGGGCAGTTCACAGCATGACTACGTCGCCGTAAAATCTGCAGCAACTGCCTGATTTCAGCATGTGAACATGGACCAACATCCATGTGGATTGTTTCAGACACCATCTGAACATCCCCCCAAAAATTCAGGCTGTTCTGGAGGCAAACAGGGGTCTGAGTAGATGTGTATAAACCACTTATTTCACACTCACTAGGCCATACCCCCAGACACTACATAAGCCTACATGCATATTGACACCAGTCACATATCCTGATTGCCTAGTCACTCTTCACCTTACCTACATACTGTATTCCTTCAACAACCTTGTACCCCTGCACATGGTCTCAGTACTTCTATAAAGCCTTGCTATTCTTTGTTTTACCATTTCCTTTTTTATTTAGCAAATATTTACATTTAACTCTGCATTGTTGGGAATGGGCTCATAAGTACACATGTCACTGTAAAGTCTACACCTGTTGTAGTCGGTGCACGTGACCAATCAAATTTGAAACTGTCAGTGAGCATGTATTATATTAACATTGGGAGAGTTTGGATAGAGTGGATGGAGTTACACCCCTCATGCAGGCAGTGTGTTCAGGCCTAAGCAGTCAGGACATTTTCTCCTCTGGCCACCTTGCTCTAATACCAGGGCAGCCACATAGGGCGTGCCTTACAATGAACTGTATTAACATGAATGACTACTCATCCAAAACTTGAAGTTCACAGTATTAAAGAAAAGGCTCTAGATTGACTATAAAGGGTCCTTTAGACTTCTTGCCATAGAGTCTAGATAAACCACTTGTTTCCAGGTAGAACCTTTTCAACTGAGACAAGAACCATTGCTACCAGAGAAGCCTCCTCTATGAAGAAATGTACGATCTTTTTGTTGCGCAGTATACAATGTAAATGTGGTTTTAGCTGCTCAGGGGCTCACCTTGATGTCCTGGAGTAAAATGCGTCCACCTCTCTTGTTCTGGAAGGAGAGTAGCTTGTCGGCGTGCTCCCGCTCCTCGTCGCTGTTCTCCTTGAAGAAATGCGCGAAGCCAGGCAGAGCTACATCGTCACGGGAGAAATAGAAAGCCTGGGTGGACAGACAAGTGTTTAGAAACATGTCAAACATGACTCATTCTATTATTGAGGGATCTATGCATGATTGACACAGCAATATGATCCAGAAACTCAGCCTACTTAGTAACCTGCCAAGAAGATAAATATATCCTTGGACAGAGCCAATCAGCTTCATTTGAATGATAGATCTACCCCAAGGATGTTAATTGCCTAGGTGTACAGAAAAATATTTAGGCCCAGGCATAATAATACACAGGTAGATCAACAAAACGGTCATCTTGGTAGACTCCTTACCATTGAAGTGTAGGTGTAGGAGGCAAACATCTCCATGTTGATCATCCGGTTGATGGCAGCTTCGCAATCGTGGTGATAGTTCTGGCGGATCTGAGACTCCATCTTGGCAGATTTTCTTTTATATCAAAATGAAATGTACAAAAATAAATTTCCGTCGACTATTTTGCTATTACAGTTCAAGTAAGTGTTACGTTATCAATCCGGAATGTTCTATAATGCGGGACGAAGGCAGAGGAGTTCCGTTCAATCACTGTTGAAGCAAGAACTTCTTCATGCGTCTTCTCAGACTTGTGAAGTGGAAGGAGCCTTGTTCCCTCTATTTATTGTTCCGAACGGAACGCGTCAGTGAAATCCACCCTCACAGAGCGTAGCCAATCACCTTTAGAATTTCAACAGGAACTAGGCGGATAATTTGACGACGAGCCCACTCATACACCTCATGACCTAAAGCTAAGATTATTATATTAACAAGAGAGACGAGTGACAACTCTAACAATGGAAATACAGGTGTTCAGCGATTGAAGACAGGCAAGATTCTAACCAATGAGAGGGCAGGTACGCGAGTAAACAACACGCACAACTAAACGTCGTTTTTCTCAAAGTTGCCGGAATGCCACGTGCATCAACATATAATATGTCGGCGTTTGTAAAAGGTTTAGTAAAATCTTAAACATTACGAAACTTGTATTCGATCAAAATCCTTAAGTAATTTGACACTCTGTTATATACCTCCACACATAAATGTCATTATCTCACGCGGACAGATTTTGGGAGGAGTAAATACTCTCGCCTTGACCTCTTCATCTCTGTCTTTTATTTTTTTTATTTTTTTACTTTGTTTATTAGAAAGTAACATTTTATTGGAAACAACTAAAGCAGTGGTATCAGCCAAAAGCAATGCTACAGTGCAGGTCTAACTACAGCGCTTATTGTTGAAAAAGGTGTGTGTGTTATATCCTTAGAAGAAAATAGGAAGAATTTGAACACATTCTAATATTGGGCTAATTGAGAAATAGTCTATGTCTACATTTGATTTAGGATATAAAAGGAATCGAACGTTGAGACGCAGTTCTGTAAACTTCTGTTTCATTCTCTAAGAGCACATGTTTCAATAGCACATTTAGCTTAATTATGTACCTTTTCCAGAATGCAGTCAAAAGAAAAACTGTAGGGTTTATCACACTTTTTTCATATCAATTCAATTTTCAGTATGAGGTATGGGAATACAGTAGTGGACAGAGAAAGAAAGGCTGGCTTTTGTAGAAATGGTATTTGATGATAGACCTTTCAATTTCAAATGACATATTGTAGTTGACAAATGGTATATCAAAGTTGATTACATTATCCTAGAAATAACTACACAAAATCAGTAGCTACATACATCTAACAATACATAGGTTATTAAGATAAAACTGTGAAGTGGAAAACTTTTTACAGCTAATGAAAATCAAAGACTACAGTAATAAAGTAACCTTCCTAAGAACTTCAGTTCACATGACCTGATCTTCCACAACTGTTGACAGGGTGCTTTCAGGGTGCTGGGTTATTGTTCAGTACATCCATGTAGTTGCAACATCACTGGTATTCATAAGAACTAGAGCTGTGTTCGAATACTCATACTAACTGCACTACCCATACTATTTGTGATGTAAGTGGAGTATGTAGTATGGTTATTGGTCATAGTATGGATATAGTTAGTATGCCAGAAGTTCCCGGATGTCGTAATAAATTAGCCAAAATGGACATTATTTCCGTGCTTTCATGGCCCATAATGCATTCTTCAGAAAACGGGCGTGGCCTCCCAATGGTTTCAGATTTTAAGAAAATGGCGGAAAATATGCAGCCGAAGTCCGACGAGAGTGGATACAATTGCATTGCTTTAACTAGCTATGACAAATGTTAAGAAAATGTTCAGCGATGTAATTAATTTTCAAATAAGTTATGTTACAATCCTTTAACAACGCTATACTTATGAACCGCATAGCATATCGTTACAGTAGTATATACCGTTATGTTAGCTGGCTACCTAACATACATTTAGTTGGCTATTAAGAGATCAGGCTTAGCTAAGTGGCATAGTCATTGTTCGTTCTCAATGGACATAGTTAATTTGCTCTGGCTATCTACTCCGATTTCAGAGCACTCTCATCTGAGTGTGCCAAAGCGCAGATTAATTGATGAATTTACAAACGTAACACCCATTGAATATAACTGGTGTCAGTAAATGTCTGCAAAAAAAGAGTAATTAAATTGTTGCCAGCACCACAGTTACAGTCACCAATGCTCTGGATAACATGAAAGCAGCCTAACCAGCTCTGCTAGGGTGAGTAAAATGGTCAGAGTGAGCTGTTCTCTCATTTGTGTCTGGAAGTAGCTAGCAAGCTAGACAAAGTTAGCCAGTTAGTTTGGGTGCTTGACTGCCGTTGTGAAGTCAGAACGCTTGGATGAACCCTACTCCTCGGCCAGAGCGTCCAGTGTGGGCTCTGAATGCTCAGAGAGCAAAACACTTTGAATTTATGAACGGACAATCTGACAACGATCTGAATTTACAAATGCCCAGAGCGTACTCTGGCACTCCAGATTGAATTTACAAACACATCCGAAATGGTATGATGTCTAGCTAGTAATTTGTTATGCTAACAAGCTAGCAAGAGGTTGCATATCAACAGCATCAGCTTCCGGTAGACAGTCTAAGTGCTAGTAAGCTCAACTAAATGTTTACAGTTCTTTTACAGTATACTCAAATGTAACCTTTATATAAACTAGGCAAGTCAGTTAAGAACAAATTCTTATTTTCAATGACGGCCTACTCCAGTCAAATCCGGACGACGCTGGAGAACAGGACCTGTTTGAGAACAGGACCCCCTTTTTCCTTAAATGTAAGCCAAAACAGGCTCTATCTATCAGGTTGTCATAGCTACTATCTAGGTTTATTGTTTCTTGAAAAATGATGAGACTGCTTCAAATGGGGGTAAGGGTCTTCTTCAACATAGATAATCCTTGAAGTATGTGCCCTGCTCTGTGTTACTTTGATCAACTGTTTTAGACTGAACCTCACTTTATAGCGTAATGTTTTCATTATGAGAGCAAACAAAGAATAGGAGACAATGAGTCAAGCCTCTTCAGACTGTTGGGAGTGACATTAGACTTATGCTTAAACCGGTGTTACTAAAAGGGCTGTGACATACTTGGCATTCCTTTTTTTTGGCGAAAAGGGACATCACTTTTTGACTAAATTATGTGGCATGCTTAAAGGATAAGTTTGGGTGAGCATATAAGGCGAACGTCTAGCATCCCAAAAATTGCTTGTAACTCATCACGGACAACATCAGCTTTTTTGCTAATTAGCAACTTTGCAACTATTTACTACTTTTTAGATACTTTGCAACTACTTAGCATGTTAGCTAACCCTTCCCATAACCCTAACCGCAACCCTGTAACCTAACTCCAAACCTTAACCTTAGACGTAACCTTAACCCTTAACTTCTATGGGCTAGGTGGGACGCTAGTGAAATATCAGGGCGGAAAATTTAAAAAAAACAAAATGTCATAATTCAACTTTCTCAAACATCCAACTATTTTACACCATTTTAAAGATAAACTTCTCGTTGGTCTAACCACATTGTCCGATTTCAAAAAGGCTTTACACCGAAAGCAAAACATTAGATTATGTAAGGAGAGTACATAGACAAAAATAATCACACAGCCATTTTCCAAGCAAGGACATGTGTCAATAAAACCCATAACACAGCTAAATGAAGCTCTAACCTTTGACGATCTTCATCAGATGACACTCCTAGGACATTATGTTACACAATACATGTATGTTTTGTTCGATAAAGTTCATATTTATATCCAAAAACAGCATTTTACATTGACGCGTAATGTTAGGAAAATGTATTCCCACCAAAACGTCCGGTGAATGTGCACATCAATTTACAAAAATACTCATCATAAACATTGACAAAATATATAACAATTATTTAAAGAATTATAGATTGACTACCCATGGATGCAACCGCTGTGTCAGATTTTAAAATAGCTTTACGGAGAAAGCACATTTGTCAATATTCTGAGTACATAGCTCAGCCATCACGGTGAGCTATTCAGACACCCGCCAAGTTCGGGGCAACCTAAACTCAGAATTAGTATTAGAAATATTCTCTTACTTTTGCTGATCTTTGTCAGAATGCACTCCCAGGACTGCTACTTCCACAAGAAATGTTGTTTTTGTTCGAAATAATCCATATTTATGTACAAATAGCTCCGTTTTGTTCGTGCGTACAGATCACTTATCCAAAGGCATAACGCGCGAGCGCGGAACGAGAGACGAATAGTCAAAATGTTCCATTACCGTACTTAGAAGCATGTCAAACGCTGTTTAAAATCAATCTTTATGGTATTTTTTACGTAAAATTGCGATAATATTCCAACCGGACAATAGCATATTCATTCAAGAAGAAAAAGAAGGAACGGCGTGCTCGCGTGACTGCGCATATCCAATCCCTTTGTTGCCAGGCAGACCACTCAGTAACTGAGCTCCTATTATCTGCCCAGTGACAGGAGAATGCTCAAATCACTTTCTGAAGGCTTTAGACAGCCAATGGAAGCCTTAGGAAGTGCAACGTCACCCCACAGACACTGTAGCTTCGATAGAGAATCAAAAGAAGAACTACAATTCTCAGACTTTTCACTTCCTGCTTGGATTTTTTTCAGGTTTTTGCCTGCCATATGAGTTCTGTTATAATCACAGACACCATTCAAAGAGTTTTAGGAACTTCAGAATGTTTTCTATCCAAACCTACTAATAATATGCATATTCTAGTTTCTGGGCCAGAGTAGTAATCTGTTGAAATTGGGTACGTTTTTCATCCGGCCGTGAAAATACTGCCCCATAGCCCAGACAGGTTAACCCCTAGCCTAACTAACTTTAGCCACCTAGCTAACGTTTGCACCTAGCCACCGAGCTAAAGTTGGCCACAACAAATTGGAATTCGTAACATATCATATGTTTAGCAAATCGTAACATATTGTACAAATTGCAATTCGTAACATATTGTACAAATTGTAATTCGTAACATATTGTACAAATTACAATTCGTAAAATATAATACGAAATTGATGATGGACATCCACAAATTAATACATACCATACAAAACATATCATACTAATTGGAGTATCCCAAATTTACTTTTACTATGTTACGTCTACCCCTGAGTCCAGGTTGTGACCTTATTTTTGCAGAAGGGCAAACATAGCATTAAAATTAAAATTGGCAAAGAATTGTCTTAATTTTTTTATGGAATTCTTTTCTGTAATGTTCAACCCCGATAACCTGTGTTAAGTCACAACCGGGTCCATCATGTGACCACAAAGTTATAAACAGTAATACTGTAAATGGTTAACCGTTACATAACTCTTTCTATTGAAGTTCTGGAGGGTGACACAGTGTTTTTAGTCTGTACTCTTTGCCCCTCCCACTATTATAACCAGGGACGCAACTTTGGTTTTAGATGTGGGGGACACATATATATATATATATATATTATTATTATTTTTTTTTTGGGGGGGGGGGGTCGAATAAACACTGCAAACATCCTACCCGACTGCTCGGAGGGATCCGCATGGTCCTAAAGCACACCTTTGCCTTATTCTGTAACACATTCCAATGATAAAACTGGGGGGGACAAAAATGCATGTCCCCCCTGTCCCCAGTGAAATTTGTTCCCCTGATTTTTCCTGTCATAACCTCCTGTTGGTTCTTCTACAGTATGGAATGACTTAGGATCTGCCCTGGCTGTATTTCTGCCTTGTCGTTGTGACTCAGCATTCTGGAGTCTCAAGCAGAGACGGAAGAGGAAGCGAGACAGCCCACTCCTTCATTTTTTCAACCAAAGAAAGTCAATTAACTAAGCAGACCACTATCGTATTGTTGTCGGCTTAAGGAGCCACCCCCTTAAGCAGACAGTGGTCAACGGCCTGAGTGAACTATCTTCATTTATCCACCATCGTTGGTCTCGAGGTAGTTCTGTTCTGTTATCACAGTGACAATGGTGGAAGGAGGCGCAGTTTTGTGACTGCAGAAACAGACATGAGGGGTGATGAAAGGGCGAAGACCAGCTGATACCAGATTAGAAGAAAAGGAAAAAGGGAAGAAGGAGAGAACAGCAGGAACATATACTATACTATGCAACTTACATATACTGTGTAACTTACTAAAGCATTTTAAAACAAATAGCTGTGAATGGTTGTTTCTGGTGAATTTAGGGGAAAATTCAACAACTTTCCTGAAAATGTTGTCAATTTAGTCAATCAGAACTCAAATACCAACATTTTTCTGTATTACTTTAAACTGTTGGTCTAACTATAACAGTTCAGAAAGTCACCACCAATGTCAAAATCCCATTATTCTATTTATGAACCCTTCACCATGTTTGGGTAGTACATGGTCTTTAAATTACTAATTTCTTTATATATATTAGTATTTTCTCTTTCTTTATTGAGATATCAAGTTATGAATGAGAGGGGGGTGACAGAAAGGTAGAGGAATACAGATATGAAGGCGTAGGCAGGGTTTGAATCCATGCTGCAAAGGGCCATGTGCAGCATTACCACTAGATCAGACTATGGCACCAAATTAATGTCTAATACTCAATTAACTTAAAATGAGTCGATGCACTCAAAGTCAAGAAACTGCTGACATGATTACACAATTTAATCGCAGTATCAATTCATTAAAAAGTATACATACATACATACATACATACATACATACATACATACATACATACATACATTGGTTGTAAAGGAAATCATGTTCAGTCCTAATAAGCTGAAGATTCTATCATGAATAAAATTAAACAAGTATTGTGTTAGTCTACCTGAAAACAGAGGCTGATTACTTTGTTGTAGTGAAAGTGAACTGGGATAGAAATACATTATCAATCCAATTAAAGTGAGTGTCGCAATGCCAACTTTGGACCAACTACCTTATGTGTAAAGGCTTGGATAGGCCTATGGCTCAGAATATGGAATAGAATGTGAATGGTGGGCTACTCTCTCAAGTATTAATTCAAATATGCAGTAGCCTATAGTTTGTGGGCAGAAGCCAAAAAACGTGAAGTTGATCGATCCCCATCGAGGGAGGAGCAGATTTTTTGTATATGACAGTAAAACATTCTTATAATAACTATAAGATTTGTTGGCAATTTCAATTTTTGCACATTTTCTCATAAAAAGTATAGTTTAACACTGCTTCTATCTAGGATGTAAACACAGCCTCAAGTGAGGTCTGAAAACTCAAACTGCTTGCTGTATGTGTTTGATGAACTCCCAAAGACTGAAATAAGATAAACATCTGTTTTTGAGTGCACTTTGAAAAATGCAGCATGCAATACAAATTGTTCCATTAAGAGGTAACTCTGTTCACCATTTTGCCTTTTTTTTTTAAAGCTAGCCAATGTTAGTTTGACTAGCCTAGCCTGCTACTGGAAATGTAAATTTGCCTGCTCATCATGCTAGTGTTTTATTTGCTATCTGTCAGTGACATTTTTTGTTGTTGTCATGTTTTGGTCTTATTATATGTCTCTTTTCAATTAATTAGCTGCTGGCTTAAAGAAACATTAAATCATATACTTTTATTAGAAAGCCAAATAAAAGCATATAGATAGAAAGATGTGTGTGTCATGTATGCTAGAATGGAGGTTTAAAAACTAAGCTGCATATGCAAATTAGCCAACACAGCATATCCTACACATATACTGTAGAATACCTTGCAATACAATGTTCTCTAAAAAAACAACTGGGGAAAATGTATACAATTTGGTCTGAAATAAGAGAACCAGAGTTTGATTTCTAAACCAGAGAACAACAGAATTCTATTCATTGCATGTTACAATAGTAAAACAATCTCTTTGTCACCTCGTCACACTGATTCTATATTGAATTTAATCTTCGAGATGGTCTAGAGTGCATGTTTATCTGTGGTTGGTGCTCTTCAACTCTAAAATGCACTATACCCCTCAAACTCAACTCTGGACCAAGAAGCCAGTTCCACTGCTTTTTAAAATTGTTCCCCTCTAATCAGGGACTGATTTATACCTGGGACAACAGGTGTGAATTTTTTTTTAATAATTTTTTTAAATTTCACCTTTATTTAACCAGGTTGGCTAGTTGAGAACAAGTTCTCATTAACAACTGCGACCTGGCCAACATAAAGCAAAGCAGTGCGACACAAACAACAACACAGAGTTACACATGGAATAAACAAACATACAGTAAATAACACAATAGAAAAAAGTCTATATACAGTGTGTGCAAATGAGGTAGGAAAAGGGAGGTAAGGCAATAAATAGGCCATAGTGGCGAAATAATTACAATTTAGCAATTAAACACTGGAGTGATAGATGTGCAGAAGATGAATGTGCAAGTAGAGATACTGGGGTGTAAAGGAAAAAAAGAACAGTATGGGGATGAGGTAGTTGGATGAGCTATTTACAGATGGGCTATGTACATGTGCAGTGATCTGTGAGCTGCTCTGACAACTGGTGCTTAACGTTAGTGAGGGAGATATGAGTCTCCAGCTTCAGTGATTTTTGCAATTCATTCCAGTCATTGGCAGCAGAGAACTGGAAGGAAAGGCGGCCAAAGGAGGAATTGGCTTTGTGTGTGACCAGTGAAATATGCCTGCTGGAGAGCGTGCTATGGGTGGGTGCTGCTATGGTGACCAGTGAGCTGAGATAAGGCGGGGCTTTACCTAGCAAAGACTTATAGATGACCTGGAGCCAGTGGGTTTGGTGACGAATATGAAGTGAGGGACAGCCAACGAGAGCATACAGGTCGCAGTGGTGGGTAGTATATGGGGCTTTGGTTACAAAACAGATGGCACTGTGATGGACTGCATCCAATTTGCTGAGTAGAGTGTTGGAGGTTATTTTGTAAATGACATCGCCGAAGTCAAGGATCGGCAGGATAGTCAGTTTTACGAGGGTATGTTTGGCAGCATGAGTGAAGGATGCTTTGTTGTGAAATTGGAAGCCGATTCTAGATTTAATTTTGGATTGGAGATGCTTAATGTGAGTCTGGAAGGAGAGTTTACAGTCTAACCAGACACCAAGGTATTTGTAGTTGTCGACATATTCTAAGTCAGATCCGTCCAGAGTAGTGATGTTGGACGGGCGGGCAGGTGCGGGCAGTGATCGGTTGAAGAGCATGCATTTAGTTTTACTTGCATTTAAGAGCAGTTGGAGGCCACGGAAGGAGAGTTGTATGGCATTGAAGCTCGTCTAGAGGTTAGTTAATAACACAGTGTCCAAAGAAGGGCAAGAAGTATACAGAATGGCGTCGTCTGCTTAAAGGTCGATCAGAGAATCACCAGCAGCAAGAGCGACATCATTGATGTATTTAGAGAAAAGAGTCGGGCCGAGAATTGAACCCTGTGGCACCCCCATAGAGACTGGCAGAGGTCCGGACAACAGGTCCTCCGATTTGACAAACTGAACTCTGTCTGAGAAGTAGTTGGTGAACCAGGCGAGGCAATCATTTGAGAAACCAAGGCTGTTGAGTCTGCCGATAAGAATGTGGTGATTGACAGAGTCGAAAGCCTTGGCCAGGTCGATGAATACAGCTGCACAGTATTGTCTTTTATCGATAGCGGTTATGATATCGTTTAGGACCTTGAGCATGGCTGAGGTGCACCCATGACCAGCTCAGAAACCAGATTGCATAGCGGAGAAGGTACGGTGGGATTCGAATTAGTCGGTGATCTGTTTGTTAACTTGGTTTTCGAAGACCTTAGAAAGGCAGGGTAGGATAGATTTTGGTCTGTAGCAGTTTGGGTCTAGAGTGTCTCCCCCTTTGAAGTGGGGGATGACCGCGGCAGCTTTCCAATCTTTGAGGATCTCAGACGATTCAAAAGAGAGGTTGAATAGGCTAGTAGTAGGGGTTGCAAGAATTTCGGCGGATAATTTTAGAGAGGGTCCAGATTGTCTAGCCCTGCTGATTTGTAGGGGTCCAGATTTTGCAGCTCTTTCAGAACACCAGCTATCGGGATTTGGGTGAAGGAGAAATGGGGGAGGCTTGGGCAAGTTGCGGTGGGGGGTGCAGGGCTGTTGATCAGGGTAGGGGTGGCCAGGTGGAAAGCATGGCCAGCCGTAAAAAAATGCTTATTGAAATTCTCAATTATTGGGGATTTATTGGTGGTGTTTTTGTGCTGGTCAAGGGCAGTCAGGTCTGGAGTGAACCACGGGCTGTATCTGTTCCTGGTTCAACATTTTTTGAATTGGGCATGCTTATTTAAGATTGTGAGGAAAGCACTTTTAAAGAATAACCAGGCATCTTCTACTGACAGAATGAGGTCAATATCCTTCCAGGATACCCCGGTCAGGTCGATTAGAAAGGCATGCTCATTGAAGTGTTTTAAGGAGCGTTTGGCAGTGATGAGGGGTGGTCGTTTGACCGCAGACCCATTACGGACACAAGCAATGAAGCAGTGATCACTGACATCCTGGTTGAAGACAGCAGAGGTGTATTTGGAGGGCAGATTGGTTAGGATGATATCTATGAGGGTGCCTGTGTTTACGGATTTGGGGTTGTACCTGGTAGGTTCATTGATCATTTGTGTGAGATTGATGGCATCAAGCTTAGATTGTAGGATGGCCGGGGTGTTAAGCATGTTCCAGTTTAGGTCACCTAACAGCGCAAGCTCTGAAGATAGATGCGGGGCAATCAATTCACATATGGTGTCCAGGGCACAGCTGAGGGCAGAAGGTGGTCTATAGCAAGTGGCAACGGTGAGAGACTTGTTTCTGGAAAGGTGGATTTTTAAAAGGAGAAGCTCAAATGGTTTGGGCACAGACCTGGATAGTATGACAGAACTCTGCAGGCTATTTCTGCTGTAGATTACAACTCCGCCCCCTTTGGCAGTTCTATCTTGTCAGAAAATGTTATTGTTAGGGATTGAAATGTCAGGGTTTTTCGTGGCCGATTCAGACACGGCTAGGACATCTGGGTTGGCAGAGTGTGCTAAAGCAGTGAATAAAACAAACTTACAGAGGAGGCTTCTAATGTTAACATGCATGAAACCAAGGCTTTTTCGGTTACAGGAGTCAACAAATGAGAGCGCCTGGGGAATGGGAGTGGACCTAGGCACTGCAGGGCCTGGATTAACACTCTACATCACTAGAGGAGCAGAGGAGGAATAGGATAAGGGTACGGCTAAGGGCTATAAGAACTGGTCGTCTAGTACGTTTGGAACAGAGAGTAAAAGGAGCAGGTTTCTGGGCGCGGTAGAATAGATTCAATGCATAATGTACAGACAAAGGTATGGTAGGATGTGAATACCGTGGAGGTAAACCTAGGCATTGAGTGACGATGAGAGAGGTATTGTATCCAGAGACATCAATTAAACCAGGTGAGGTCACCTCATGTTTGGGAGGTGGGACAAGAGGGTTAGCTGAGGCATATTGAGCAGGGCTGGAGGCTGTACAGTGAAATAAGACAATGATCACTAACCAAAACAGCAATGGACAAGGCATATTCACATTAGGGAGAGGCATGCATAGCCGAGTGTTCGTAGGGTCCAATGAGTAGCTGGACGGGCTGGAGACAAGGCGATTCAGACAGCTAGCGGGCCGGGGCTAGCAGGCCAACAGAAGGGCCTTAGAGGGACGTCGCGACGGAAGAAGTCTGTTGTCGTCCGCTCATGCGGTTACGTCGGCAAACCAGTTGTGATTTATCAGCAGGGGTCTGTGTAGTAAAAGGATCCATGCCAATTGTTAAAATAGGTATAGTAGCCTAAGAAATTGACTGATGGACCACTTCAGCTACCAAACCGGTATGCTCTAGACAGCTAACGGGCCGAGATTAGCAGATGGGCATTCAGGGCATGTCGCGACGGAGAAGCCTGTTGAAAAACACCGGGCGGATTACATCGGTAGTCCAGTCGTGATGGATCGGCGGGGCTCCGTATCGGCAATAAAAGGGGTCCAGGCCAATTGGCAAAATAGGTATTGTAGCCCAAGGAGTGGCTGATGGACCTCTTCAGCTAGCCGGGAGATGGGTCTAGCATAGGCTAGCTCCAGGCTAATTGGTGCTTGCTTCGGGAGAGGGACGTTAGCCAGGAGAAGCCAATCAGGACAGCAGCTAGCTAGCTGCGATGATCCAGGTGAAGAGGTTCAGAGCTTGCGGTAGGATTCCGGAGATATGGAGAAAAAGGTGTCTGATAAGCTCTGGGTTGAATCATGCTGTGCAGACTGGCAGGAGTTGTCCGGGCTAAAGGTTAGCTGATGACCGCTAGCAGTGGCTAGCTGACTACTAGCTAGTAGCTAGTTAGCTGGCTAGCTTCTGTTGGGGGTTCCGGTTCTAAAGTAAAGAAAATAGTAGATCCATACCACATTGGGAGAGGCGGGTTGCAGGAAAGTATGTTGAAGTTGGGGTTAAGAAAAATAGAAAAAAATATATGTGAAGAAAAAAAGATTTAAAAAAAATGTATATATATACACGGGACATGACAAGACGAAGACAAAAGATGCCTGACTGCTACGCCATCTTGGAGAAAACAATAAAAAATTAGTTATCAGGTAGAACAGAAAACCAGTAGGCTCCAGGCCTCATTGGGTAAGAGTTGAATACTCTTGCACTAAAATGTATAAGGCAACAAAGAAAAGGCAACAGGCAAATGCACAAACACTAGAGAAAACTCAGAAATATATATTTTTTGCTATCTATCTGCGTTTTCTCTGGTACTTCTAGAACCACCTGCAACTGGACAAGGACATGTATAAGATATCTGGTTTCCAGAATTGGGAATGAAGAGAGTACTGCCAATACCAGGTTAGTTGTAGAATCTACTGCAGTGTTTTGATTAGGCAAACCTGTAATGTCCAGAAATGCTGGATAACAACAATCTTTGGTTATATCATATCTAGTGTAGCTACAATCAATATAATTTTTTGCCATGGGGCAGATACGAAAATGTTGCTGTTTTAGAGCTCATCGATTCTTAACAGATTGGACAATCAACTTTATTTTACAATTATTTGTCTTAATATTAACAAAATGTGAAGTTTATATTTTGACAGACCAAAGTATCAGCTATTAACACCATGTAAAGGAACAACCTCCTATTTGTTCATTAAATGCAACTAAGTGGATTTATGTCAACTCCGTCAGACACCATAAAAGGCGGTACATTTGTACAATTATAGTCAAACAAGTGTTTAAAGGCCTTGATTGTTTAATGCTAACATTTAGATGATTCATAAATGTGTAATACAAATCTCCAAACATATTTTTGTTTTGTTGTATAGCCATATTAAATGCTCCAGGGCTAATTTAGTTAGCAATCTGGCATGGTTTTCTAGATTTTGAACATAAAATAACAATTATGAAGCTAACATTATCCCTTAGGTCTAGCACAGCAAATACATTAATTGTTGAAGCATATGTTGCAGAACATTGATTACAATATTTGTTCAGGATATTAACAACAACAAAAAAATCTATCTTATTAAGGGGGTTAGTTCCTCTGTAGAGATGGGAGAACCTTCCAGAAGGACAACCATCTCTGCATCAGCAATCAGGCCTTTATGGTAGAGTGGCCAAACAGAAGCCACTTCTCAGTAAAAGGCACATGACAGCCCATTTGGAGTTTGCCAAAAGGCACCTAAAGGACTCTTAGTATAAGGGCACAGGGCGAGACCCAGATGCAGACACGAGAGGCAGTTGGTTTGAGTCTCTGATATTTATTAGTATCCAAGGGGCAGGCAAGAGAATGGTCGTGGACAGGCAAAAAGATCATAACAAGGTCAGAGTCCAGGAGGTGCAGAGTGGCAGGCAGGCTCGAGGTCAGGTCAGGCAGGCAGGCAGGTTCAGAGTCAGGGCAGGCAAGGGTCAAAACCGGGAGGACTGGCAAAAGAGAGATCAGAAAAAGCAGGGGCATGGGAAAAACACGCTGGTTGACATGACATTACGAATCTTCACAGAGAGACAGGAAACACAGGGAAAATACACCAGGGAAAATAATTGACACCTGGAGGGGGTGGAGAAAATCACAAGAACAGGTGAAACAGATCAGGGCGTGACACTTAGACCATGAGAATTAAGATTCTCTGGTCTGACGAAACCAAGACTGAACTCTTTGGCCTGAATGAATGGTGTCACATCTGGAGGAAACCTGGCACCATCCCTACGGTGAATCATGGTGATGGCAGCATCATGCTGTGGGAATGTTTTTCAGCGGCAGGGGACTGGGAGACTAGTAAGGATCGAGGGAAAGATGAACAAAGAAAAGTACAGAGAGATCCTTGATGAAAACCTGCTCCAGAGCATTCAGGACCTCAGACTGGGGGCGAAGGTACACCTTCCAACAGGACAACGACCCTAAGCACACAGCCAAGACAATGCAGGAGTGGCTTCGGGAAAAGTCTCTGAATGTCCTTGAGTGGCCCAGCCAGAGCCCGGACATGAACCCGATCGAACATCTCTGGAGAGAACTGAAAATAGCTGTCTAGCGACTCTCTCCATCCAACCTGACAGAGCTGAGAGCTTGAGAGGATCTGCAGAGAAGAATGGGAGAAACACCCCAAATGGACTACTGTCCAATCGTGTGGTCAGGTGCCACAAAGAAGGACTTAGGAAAATTACAATTGGCCCAGAACTGGGCAGCACGGCTCACCCTTAAATGTACACAGAGAGCAAACATTAATATGAATGTCAATCTCTCATGGCTCAGAGTAGAGGAGAGATTGACTTCATCACTACACAACTCAGACACCAATGCATACCCCACAAGACATGCCACCAGGCCTCTTCACAGTCCCCAAGTCCAGAACAGACTATGGGAGGTGCACAGTACTACATAGAGCCATGACATGGCTACTATTCTACATCAAGTAACTCATGCAAGCAGTAAAATCATATTATAAAAAAATAGATAAAAATACACCTTATGAGACAGCAGGGACTGTGAAGAGACACATACACAGACACAATAACATATGCACTATAGACACACACACATGATTGTTGTGTTGTAGATATGTGGTAGTAGAGTAGTGGCCTGAGAGAAAACCCTTAATGTGTTGTGAAATCTGTTTAGTAATGTAAGGTTAGATTTATTGTATAGAACTGCCTTTATTTTGCTGGACCCCATGAAGAGTAACTGCTGCCTTGACAGCAGCTAATAGGGATCCATAACAAATACAAATGTTGGTCAATTATGGAATTTACAAATGAATCAGATGCCATCTAGTGGGCTTTTTGGATATGTCAGATTATCACATATCTCTGGCCCTGTGTGGCCTCATCACATGTAAAGTATATTTTCAAACATGACAACTGCTAAACATTATCCTAAATATAAACCATCTTAGTGAATAACATACCCATCTTTTAATAAAATGTACTCAATTATTTTACCATGTCAATACTTCTTGGTTGTAAATGGTGGCAGTTGTGAAGAAAAAAAAGGCGATTATTTAAAATGCCATTGCTGATTAGACGCTTTTCTCGTTAGGCTATTTTCCCCTTTAACCAAATGGTCTTCCCACTAGATACTCATTTACTATATGGACACATTACAAATGTCTAGCAATATCTTTTTCAGTTTTAGAATTAAAGTTCAGCTTGCCTGTTAATTACCAAAATTAAAGTCTTCAGTAATTTACCAGTAGCTTTGCAACCATATGACAGCTCCAATAAGCCCCTTATGGTGAACTAGAGGCTTGTAGAATCATTACTATTTGGAGTAATCAGTTCATAGTTTGCTGTAGGGGAACTATGGACATTACCACCTGAAACAAACAAAATGAGTGAAGATGTGTCAGTAATAGTGTAACTTCCCATCACTAGAGAAATGCACCATAACAGCTGGCTAACTGATTTACCGAGCAGAACCCAAGGGTTTGATTGCCCTCTAATAAACTTGTGATGCAGAGTCAAAGTCTACATCAACTGTAGTTACCCATTTCACACTTAAGGACCTAGAGTTGACAGTTGTGCCCTTAATTGACATGGCACCATTACAAGTTACGGTAAAGGACACCCTCTGTGGTCAGAGGTAATGTCCTTTATAAACCTCATGTTAACAATAGAAGTTGATGACCCTCAGTCACCAGTAGGTCTACAATTGTCAGTATTTATCACTGGGTATTGAGATGCTCAGTAAGACGGAGCAAAGAACCTGAATAGACTGTTACAACATCCATTACAAGTCAATGCTTTTTCCTTTATTGTTTTACAAGACGCCTTGCCTCCAATACAATAGTGTTGTCAACAAAAACACCTCAATGTTAAAGCTGTGTTGCACTGCACCAGTTTAACACTCTCCCCTCCCTCTAAACACAAAGCCAGTAGGATCTATCAGAGAAGCCAGGAGTCCTGGTCTGAGGCTGGATGCCGTAGCCTGGGGATGGAAGTGGTTTAGCTCTGGCCTCCCAGGGTGTGCTTGTCAAACAGGTACTCTGCCATCTTGTTTTTGACAGCATCCATCTTGGTGAGGTTGGTGATGTGGTCACCCAGCTTCTTAATGGCCTCCACCTGCTCATTCAGGTAATGGGTCTCCAGGAAGTCACACAGCTAAAGAGGGAAAACACAGGTCAGACAAGAGAATAACTACAGACTATTGTAGATACAGTAATATACAAGAGCCTGGTGGTAATGGCATAAGTACCGATAATGTGTTTGCAGCTTTTTTCACTAGGCAAGTCAGTTAAGAACAAGTTCTTATTTACAATGAGATCCTAACATAAAACACTGGGTTAACTGCCTTGTTCACGGGAAGAACATATTTTTACCTTGTCAGCTCGGGGATTCGATCCAGCAACCTTTTGGTTACTGGCCCAACGCTCTAACCACTAGGCAAGCTGCCGCCCCGTATGCAAACTTATGCATTAGCTGCATTGTGTGTAAAGTGTGCATCTGTGGACTATTGTGTGCGTGTGAAGAAGCAGGTCACAATCCTGTGTCATTAGTTATCAGAGCTACAACCTGATCATCTCCTGGGACCGTACCTGTATTCTATGTGATATATACATGTGATGTGCAGTTCCAATATAACTTACATGGGGGTCAACCTTGTCAGAGGCAATCTTGTGCAGGTCCAGCAGGGCCTGGTTCACATTCTTCTCCAGCTGCAGAGCACACTGCATGGCCTCCAGCCCATTGCCCCACTCATCACATTCTGGCTTCTACACAGGACAGAGTGAACACAAGTGTTAGGAACTACTAGCAGATGTTAAAGTTAGGATAAAGTGAACAGAGTTACACCCCTCACACTTTCAGTTCAGTGGTTAGAAACAGAATGTTCAGGACTACTCCAGGTTCTCTAGAGCAACTTAACGCTGTAGACACTCCTCCATGGAATAAAGACATTTTCCATCAGCCTACAATCTAAATGTGTTTTTCGATGCTCAGGGGCTCACCTTGATGTCCTGGAGTAAAATGCGTCCACCCCTCTTGTTCTGGAAGGAGAGTAGCTTGTCCGCGTGCTCCCGCTCCTCGTCGCTGTTCTCCTTGAAGAAATGCGCGAAGCCAGGCAGAGCCACATCGTCACGGGAGAAATAGAAAGCCTGGGTGGATAAACATAAGTGGTTGTTAGAAAAAAAATGACATGCCGAACGTGACTCGGCATTCTGTTCTTGCAACTAAACTTGATGACAAAGGCATGAATCAGTCTAGTCCGTAGTCTACTTGGTAACCTGACAATTAACCCGTCAAGGAGTTGTTACGCGCTCTGTCTAAGGTAGGATAGATTCCCGGCTTCATTTGAATGCTATATCTACCTGAAAGCTCTTAATTGCAAAGTAAAACTGAAATATGAACGTCAGTGAGTTAAATTTCTTGACTATTAATTGTCTAGGCCTGTAGAAAAGTCAAGTGAAAAATGGCATTTAGGCCCAGGAATAATAATACACAGGTAGATCAACAAAACGGTCGTCTTGGTAGACTCCTTACCATTGAAGTGTAGGTGTAGGAGGCAAACATCTCCATGTTGATCATCCGGTTGATGGCAGCTTCGCAATCGTGGTGATAGTTCTGGCGGATCTGAGACTCCATCTTGGCAGATGCTTTCATATTGAAATGAAAGGTACAAAAATAGGGTTTCTCAGACTATTTTGCTATTGTAGTTCAAGTAAGTGTTATGTTATCAATCCGGAATGTTCTATAGTGCGGGACGAAGGCAGAGGAGTTCCGTTCAATCACTGTTGAAGCAAGAACTTCTTCATGCGTCTTCTCAGACTTGTGAACTGGAAGGAGCCTTGTTCCCTCTATTTATTGTTCCGAACGGAACGCGTCAGTGAAATCCACCCTCACAGAGCGTAGCCAATCACCTTTAGAATTTCAACAGGAACTAGGCGGATCATTTGACGACGAGCCCACTCATACACCTCATGACCTAAAGCAATGATTATTTATTATATTAACAAGAGAGACGAGTGACCACTCTAACAATGGAAATACATGTGCTCAACGATTGAAGACAGGCAAGATTCTAACCAATGAGAGGGCAGGAACGCGTGTAAACAACACACACAACTAAACGTCGTTTTTCTCAAAGTTGCCGGAATGCCACGTGCATCCACATATAATATGTCGGCGTTTGTAAAAGGTTTTGTAAAAGCTTAAACATTACGAAACTTCTATTCGATAAAAATCCTTAAGTAATTTGACACTTAAATACCTCCACTCATAAATGGCCTTATCTCACGCGGACAGATTTTGGGCGGAGTAAATGCTCTCGCCTTGACCTCTTCATCTCGGTGTGTTAATATTTTTTTACTTTGTTTATTACAAAGTAACATTTTATTGGAAACAACTAAAGCAGTAGTATCAGCCAAAAGCAATGCTACAGTGCAGGTCTAACTACAGCGCTTATTGTTGAAAAAGGTGTGTGTGTTATATCCTTAGAAGAAAATAGGAAGAATTTGAACACATTGTAATATTGGGCTAATTGAGAAATAGTCTATGTCTATATTTGATTTAGGATATAAAAGGAATCGAACGTTGAGACGCAGTTCTGTAAACTTCTGTTTCATTCTCTAAGAGCACATGTTTCAGTAGCACATTTAGCTTAATTATTTACCTTTTCCAGAATGCAGTCAAAAGAAAAACTGTAGGGTTTATCACACTTTTTTTTATATCAATTCAATTTTCAGTATGAGGTATGGGAATACAGTAGTGGACAGAGAAAGAAAGGCTGGCTTTTGTAGAAATGGTTGATGATACACCTTTCGGTTTCAAATGACATATTGTAGTTGACAAATGGTATATCAAAGTTGATTACATTAGCCTAGAAATAACTACACAAAATCAGTAGCTACATAAATCTAACAATACATGGGTTATTAAGCTAAAACTGTGAAGTGGAAAACTTTTTACAGCTAATGAAAATCAAAGACTACAGTAATAAAGTAACCTTCCTAAGAACTTCAGTTCACATGACCTGATCTTCCACAACTGTTGACAGGGTGCTTTCAGGGTGCTGGGTTATTGTTCAGTATATCCATGTAGTTGCAACATCACTGGTATTCATAAGAACTAGAGCTGTGTTCGAATACTCATTCTAACTGCACTAACCATACTACCCCCATTTGAAGCAGCTTCATAATTTTTCAACAAACAATGAACCTAGATAGTAGTTATGACAAACTGATAGATAGAGCCTGTTTTGGCTTACATTTTAGGAGAAAGGGGGTCATGTCCTCAAACAATTGGAGTAGAGGCACTACCTTACATACTAGGCCAGGAAAGACCAGGGGCTGTATAAAACAGTGGAGGCTGGGGGGAGGAGCTTATTCAATGTGATCCAGAAGGCTCAACTGATCCTTAATCGGCACTCTTACTCTGAGAGGCTTGATGCATACTGCCCCAGAAGAAGACCTAAGCTGTGTTTGAATACCCATACTAACATACTGTATACTACATACTTAATGAGAACATACTGCAAACTAAATACTATTCGTTCATAGGGCTCCCGAGTGGCGCAGCGGTCTAAGGCACTCCATCTCAGTGCAAACGACGTCACTATAGTACCTGGTTTGAATCCAGGCTGTATCACATCTGGCTGTGATTGACCCCAGTGTCGTCTGGGTTTTTCTGGAGTAGGCCGTCATTGAAAATAAGATTTTGTTCTTAACTGACTTGCCTAGTGAAATAAAGGTTACATTTGAGTATACTGTAAAATTACTGTAAACTTTTAGTTGAGCTTACTAGGGCTTCGCCTGTCTACCAGAAGCTGATGCTGTTGCTATGCAACGTCTTGCTAGCTTGTTAGCATAACAAATTACTAGCTAGACATCATACGATTTCTGGTGTGTTTGTAAATTCAAGCTGGAGTGCCAGAGTATGCTCTGGGCCTTCGTAAATTCAGAGAGTGGTCAGATTGTCCGTTCGTAAAGATTGTCCGTTCGTAAATTCAGAGCGTTCGCTCTCGGAGCGTTCAGAGCCCACACTGGACGCTCTGGTCGAGGAGTAGAGTTGATCCGAGCATTTTGACCTCACAACGGCAGTCAAGCACCCAAGGTAACTGGCTAACTTTGGCTAGCTTGCTAGCTACTTCCAGTGTCCATTGAGAACGCATAATCACTATACCACCTAGCTAATCCTGATGTATTAATAGCCAACTAACTTTACGTTAGGTAGCTAGCTAACATACCGGTACAAACTGCTGTAATGATATGCTATGCGGTTCGTAAGGATAGCGTAGCTAAATAATTGTCAGCCAACATCAGACATAACGTGTAGCGTAACTTACTTGAAAAGTCATTACATCGCTCAACATTTTCTTAACTTTTGTCATAATTAGTTAAAACAATGAAATGTATCCGCTCTCGTAATAAACAAAGTAATTTTTTTTAAATAGATTAAGATGAGGACGAGGCGAGAGCATTTACTCCACCCAAAATCTGTCCGTGTGAGATAAGACTGTTTTTGTGTGGAGGTATATAACAGTGTCAAATTACTTGCGGATTTTGATCGAATAGAAGTTTCGTAATGTTTAAGCTTTAACAAATGTACTAATATATGTGGATGCACGTGGCATTCCGGAAACTTTAAGAAGAACAACGTTTAGTTCTGCGTGTTGTTCACACCTGTGCCTGCCCTCTCATTGGCTAGAATGGTCCCACCTGAATTTGACTGTCTTCAATCGTTGAGCACATGTATTTCCATTGTTAGATGGGTCACTCGGCTCTCTCGTCAATATAATAAATGTCTTGGATTTAGGTCATGTGAATGAGTGGGATCATCATTTATTTTTTATATATATTTTTTTTTATTAATAATTATGAACACAACAATACCAAAAATATACAAAGAAAAGTACATAAACCTAACAGACAGGGGTATTAAATATCAAGATTCCTTTTCAATTTGTTAAACACTTTTTATTAAATGTTTTTACTTCACCTTTATTTAACCAGGTAGGCCAGTTGAGAACAAGTAATCATTTACAACTGCGACCTGGCCAAGATAAAGCAAAGCAGTGCGACACAAACAATAGCACAGAGTAGCACATGGAATAAACAAACGTACAGTCAATAACACAATAGAAAAAAATCTATATACAGTGTGTGCAAATGAGGTAAGATTAGGGAGGTAGGGCAATACATTGGCCATAGTGGCGAAGTGATTACAATTTAGCAATTAAACACTGGAGTGATAGATGTGCAGAAGATTAATGTGCAAATAGAGATACTGGGGTGGAAAGGAGCAAAAAAATAAGTAACAATATGGGGATGTGGTAGTTGGATGGGCTACTTACAGATGGGCTATGTACAGGTGCAGTGATCTGTGACCTGCTCTGACAGCTGATGTTTAAAGTTAGTGAGGGAGATATGAGTCTCTTTATGGTGCATAATGCTTTTTTGTTTTTACATTTACTGATCATTTCAAAATGATATTTAAATTCTATCTTAAATAATGTGAAGAGGGTTTTGTTCTCTGCCCACTTCATTTTATGGATAAAGAAGCTTCCATGAAAGATAAACTAATGAACAATGAAAGTTAAATCAGGGTCCATATCATTTGGACCAAAATAAAACATAATATCAGAGTCTCTCAGATTAACATTAATAGTCGTCTCTTTTAAGATGAAAAAAGATATAAAAGAAAGTCTGCCAAGATGGAGTCTCAGATCCGCCAGAACTATCACCACGATTGTGAAGCTGCCATCAACCGGATGATCAACATGGAGATGTTTGCCTCCTACACCTACACTTCAATGGTAAGGAGTCTACCAAGATGACCGTTTTGTTGATCTACCTGTGTATTATTATTCCTGGGCCTAAATGCCATTTTTCACCTGTCTTTTCTACAGGCCTAGACAATTAAAAAGCCAAGAAAATGAACACCCAGAAGTTCATGAGTTTTACTTTGTTATTAAGAGCTTTCAGGTAGATATAACATTCAAATGAAGCCGGGAATCTATCCTACCTTGGACAGAGCGCGTAACAACTCCTTGACGGGTTACTTGTCAGGTTACCAAGTAGACTACGGACTAGACTGATTCATGCCTTAGTCATCAATTTAGTTGCCACAACAAGAACAGAATGCTGTCATATTTTTTTCTTCTTCTAAACAGACATTTTTTATGTTTATCCACCCAGGCTTTCTATTTCTCCCGTGACGATGTGGCTCTGCCTGGCTTCGCGCATTTCTTCAAGGAGAACAGCGACGAGGAGCGGGAGCACGCCGACAAGCTACTCTCCTTCCAGAACAAGAGGGGTGGAAGCATTTTACTCCAGGACATCAAGGTGAGCCCCTGAGCATCGAAAGACGCATTTAGATTATAGACTGATAGAAATGTCTTTACTCCATGGAGGAGAGTGTCTACAGCATTAAGTTGATCTAGAGAACCTGGAGTAGTCCTGAACATACTGCCTCTAACCACTGAACTGACAGTGTGAGGGGTGTAATTCTGTTCACTTTATCCTAACCTTAATGTCTGCTAGTAGTCCCTAACACTTCTGTGTTCACTCTGTCCTGTGTAGAAGACAGAACGTGATGAGTGGGGCAATGGGCTGGAGGCCATGCAGTGTGCTCTGCAGCTGGAGAATAATGTGAACCAGGCCCTGCTGGACCTGCACAAGATTGCTTCTGACAAGGTTGACCCCCATGTAAGTTATGGTGGAACTGCACATCACATGTATATATCATACAGGTACTGTCCCAGGAGATGATCAGGTTGTTGTAACGCTGATAACTATTGACACAGGATTGTGTGACCTTAACACACACACAATAGTCCACAGATGCACACTATACACACAATGCAGCTAATGCATAAAGGGCGGCAGGTTGTCTGGCGGTTAGAGCGTTGGGCCAGTAACCAAAAGGTTGCTGGATCGAATCCCCGAGCTGACAAGGTAAAAATATGTTCTTCCCCTGAACAAGGCAGTTAACCCACTGTTTCACGTTAGGATGTCATTGTAAATAAGAACTTGTTCTTAACTGACTTGTCTTTAAAAAAAAAAAACTGCAGACCCCTCATTATCTGCACTTATGCCATTACCACCAGGCTCTTGTGTTACTGTATCTACAATATTCTGTAGTTATTCTCTTGTCTGACCTGTGTTTTCCCTCTTTAGCTGTGTGACTTCCTGGAGACCCATTACCTGAATGAGCAGGTGGAGGCCATTAAGAAGCTGGGTGACCACATCACCAACCTCACCAATATGGATGCTGTCAAAAACAAGATGGTAGAGTACCTGTTTGACAAGCACACCCTGGGAGGCCAGAGCTAAACCACTTCCATCCCCAGGCTACAGCATCCAGCCTCAGACCAGGACTCCTGGCTTCTCTGATAGATCCTACTGGCTTTGTGTTTAGAGGGAGGGGAGAGTGTTAAACTGGTGCAGTGCAACACAGCTGTAACATTGTTGTTTTTGTTGACAACACTATTGTATTGGAGGCAAGGCATCTTGTAAAACAATAAAAAGAAAAAGCATTGACTTGTAATGGATGTTGTAACAGTCTATTCAGGTTTTGCTCTGTCTTACTGAGCATCTCAATTTCCTAGTGATAAATACTGACAATTGTAGACCTACTGAGGGTCATAACAATAGGAAAAGTTTAACATGAGGTTCTTAAAGGACATTACATCCTCCAGAGGTTGTCCTTTACCATTACTTGTAATAGTGCCATGTTGATTAAGGGCCCAACTGTCAACTCTAGGTCCTTAAGAGTGAAATGGGTAACTACAGTTGATGTAGACTTTGACTCTGCATCACAAGTTTATTAGAGGGCAATCAAACCCTTGCGTTCTGCTCGGTAAATCAGTTAGCCAGCTATTATGGCGCATTTCTCTAGTGATGGGAAGTTAAACTATTACTGACACCAAATACATCTTCATTCATTTTGTTTATTTCAGGTGGTAATGTCCATAGTTCCCCTACAGCAAACTATCAACTGAATACTCCAAATAGTAACGATTCTACAAGCCTCTAGTTCATCATAAGGGGCTTATTGGAGCTGTCATGTGGTTGCAAAGCTACTGGTAAATTACTGAAGACTTTAATTTTGGTAATTAACAGGCAAGCTGAACTTTAATTCTTAAACTCAAAAAGATATTGCTAGACATTTGTAATGTGTCCATATAGTAAATGAGTATCTAGTGGGTAGACCATTTGGTTAAAGGGGAAAATAGCCTAATGAGAAAAGCATCTAATCAGAAATGGCATTTTAAATAATTGCCTTTTTTTTTTTTCTCTTCACAACTGCCACCATCTACAACCAAGAAGTATTGACATACTAAAATTGAGTACATTTTATTAAAAGATGGTTTTGTTATTCACTAAGATGGTTTATATTTAGGATAATGTTTAGCAGCTTTGTCATGTTTGAAAATATATTTTACATGTGATGAGGCCACACAGATCCCAATTAGCTGCTGTCAAGGCAGCAGTTACTCTTCATGGGGTCCAGCAAAATAAAGGCAGTTCTATACAATAAATCTAACATTACATTACTAAACATTTCACAACACATTAAGGGTTTTCCCTCAGGCCACTACTCTACTACCACATATCTACAACACAACATCCATGTAGTGCATATGTTATTGTGTCTGTGCCTATGTGTCTCTTCACAGTCCCTGCTGTCTCATAAGGTGTATTTTTATCTATTTCTTAAAATATGATTTTACTGCTTGCATGAGTTACTTGATGTGGAATAGTAGCCATGTCATGGCTCTATGTAGTACTGTGCACCGCCCATAGTCTGTCCTGGACTTGGGGACTGTGAAGAGGCCTGGTGGCATGTCTTGTGGGGTATGCATTGGTGTCTGAGTTGTGTAGTGATGAAGTCAATCTCTCCTGTTCCAAAATAATTAATCGTTCTTGAACTGCATGTCATCTGCCAGAGGTTGACACCATAGGTCCCAAGGTGGTGTGGCAAAATGTGTAAGTGTCTTTTCTGGGGCCTAGAGTGTTTCCTGATTTCATGACCTGGTCAGGTTTAACTCTGGGTCCTATTCGTAGGCCATGACAAAATATTATTGTTTTAGGTAGCTTCCCTTTTCGTCTGTGCTATGACTATAGGACTGAGAGTTTTCTTGTCAGGTTATGTGGATTGGAAACACTCCTGGCCTAAGGTGGATCAAACTCTTTCAAACTACCACAAACCTTGCTCTTACTCATTCTGAATCTGATACCAAAAGAGCCAGAGACAACAACTTCAATGGACAGCATACTCTTGTGTTTGATTAACTATTCTAACCAAACTTGCTTTACCAGTTCATATCAGTAGGTGTCACTATACACTAGCTAGTCGAAAAAGACTGATGCCATGATAGCTGCCTGTCTCTGTATATGTGAAAGTTCTGGTTGTGTTAGCTAGAATCCATCAATTCATTCTTTCTGCATTAGCCATCCATGTGTAATGGTTGGACAAACATGTTTATTTTTAAGACAGTGAAATTTGCACGACAAACATTTGTAAATAACCACCAGAGGTGGAAATAAAATAATATGCCAACAAACATTACTGGACTAACCTTTTCAGGAACTTCAATATACCTTGGCTTCGGGTAGCAGCAGGAGATCGTTTCATCTTTATAAAGTGCCAAACACATTTATTCAGTGAGTCTATTGATAAAAGTCACCTTGTCCGAGAGAGATTTACATGGTTATCAAAACCTCACACCAAGGCAAGCCTACACGTCTCACTTCCGGTTCCCTTGACATGCATTGAAACATGGCTTTATTTTGATAAATATCTATGAATTAACAGACTTATTTTCAAATCATTTTCAACATCACATTCAGGTGTGGGACGTTCACGGTCTAACAAGGAACAATAGCAGGTCTATTTCGCTCCAGCAGCTGGCATATTCTGCCCATTCACAATTAATCTGTGGGAACATGGCGGCTCTCAACACCCGACAACTGAAAGAGGTGATTGTTAGTGAGGAAATTACCCCCGACCACCCCTGTCTCAGTCTCCAGAAAATAGTACCAGTCAAAAGTTTGGACACAGCTACTCATTCAAGGGTTTTTCTTTATTTTACATTGTAGAATAATAGTGAAGACATCAAAACTATGAAATAACACATATGGAATCATGTACTAACCAAAAAAAGTGTTAAACAAATCAAAATATATTTTATTTTTGAGATTCTTCAAAGTAGCCACCCTTTGCCTTGATTACAGCTTTGCACACTCTTGGCATTCTCTCAACCAGCTTCATGAGTTAGTCACCTGGAATGCATTTCAAATAACAGGTGTGCCTTCGTAAAAGTTAATTAGTGGAATTTCTTTCCTTCAACTTCTTACAGCTCTTTAAGGATAGGGGGCAGTATTGACATTTTCGGAAAAAATATGTGCCCATATTAAACTGCCTCCTACTCAAACTCAGAAGCTAGGATATGTATATTATTAGTAGATTTGGATAGAAAACACTCTGGAGTTTCTAAAACTGTTTGAATGATGTCTGTGAGTATAACAGAACTCATATGGCAAGCAAAAACCTGAGAGAAATCTTACCAGCAAGTGGAAATCTGGATGCATGGGCTCTCTTCAAGTCGTTTCCTATTGAACACACAGTGACGTAGTAATAATTGTGCACTTCCTAAGGCTTCCACTAGATGTCAACAGTCTTTACAAAGTTGTTTGAGGCGTCTACGATGAACAGAGACCGAATGAGAAGGCTGAGAAGTTGGTCACCCAGGGAAGGACATCACTTCATTGGTGCGCGTCCACGAGGGAGGATCCTCTGTTCCAAAACGTTTTTCAAGACACAGGAACCGTCCGGTTGAAATATTACTGAATCTTCACATTCTAAAGGCCCTAAAGATTGATGTTTTACAACGTTTGACATGTTTGAACGAAGGTAAATACAACTTTCTTTTTCTTTTCGTCGTGACATTGTCCGCACGCTTCCTACATTTGGAGTAGCTGAACTGAACGCGCGAACAACAAGGAGTTATTTGGACATAAATTATGGAGTTTATCGAACAAAACAACATTTATTGTGGACCTGGGATTCCTGGAAGTGCCTTCTGATGAAGATCATCAAAGGTAAAGGAATATTTCTAATGCAATTTATGATTTTAGATGACTCCAAAATGGCAGCTATCTGTATAGCCTAGTGTATTTTTCTGAGCTCAGTACTCAGATTATTGCAAAGAGTGCTTTCCTCGTGAAACTTTTTTGAAATCTTTCACAGTGTTAGCATAAAGGAGATGTTCATCTATAATTCTTTGAATGATAGTTTAATATTTTATCAACGTTTATGACAAGTATTTTTGTAAATTGTGGTGCTGATTCACCGGCAGTATTTGAGGGAAAATATTTTCTGAATGTCACGCGCCAATGTAAAATGCTGTTTTTATATATAAATATTAACTTTATCGAACAAAAAAATGCATGTATTGTGTAACATGATGTCCTAGGAGTGTCATCTGATGATCGTCAAAGGTTAGTGCTGCATTTAGCTGTGTTTTGGGTATTTGTGATGCATGTAGTTGCTTTGAAAATGGCTGTGTGGTTATTTGTCGATGTACTCTCCTAACATAATCTAATGTTTTGCTTTCGCTGTAAAGCCTTTTTGAAATCGGACAACGTGGTTCGATTCAAGAGAAGTGTATCTATAAAATGGTGTAAAATAGTCCTATGTTTTAGAAATAGAAATGATTAGATTTGTGGTTTTGAATATGGCGCTCTGATTTTCACTGGCTATTGTCAAACTCAACCCTCGCAATTAAGAGTCCCTGAGCTCTAATATAGCGAATTCTTTCTCTCTGCCCCATGGCATAAAAAAATCTATAAATTGTAGCTACACTAGATATGATATAACCAAAGATTGTTGTTATCCAGCATTTCTGGACATTACAGGTTTGCCTAATCAAAACACTGCAATAGATTCTACAACTAACCTGCTATTGGCTGTACTCTCTTGGTTCCCAATTCTGGAAACCAGTTATCTTAAACATGTCCGTTTCCAGTTACAGGTGGTTCTAGAAATACCAGAGACAACACAGATGATAGTAAATAAATATATCTTTCTGAGTTTTCTCTAGTGTTTGTGTATGCTACAGTATATATGTAGGATATGCTGTGTTGGCTAATTTGCATATGCAACTTCGTTTTTAAACGTACATTCTAGCATACATGACACACACATCTTTCTATCTAAACGCTTTGCTTGGCTTTCTACGTAAAGTATATGATTGAATGTATCTTCAAGCCTGCAGCTTGTTACTTGAAAAGAGACATAATCAGGTGAAAACATGACAGCAACAAAAATGTCACTGAAAGATAGCTAATGAAACACAAGCCTCATGAGCAGGGAAATTGACATTTACAGTAGCAGGCTAGGCTAGTCAAACAAACATTGGCTAACTTAAAAAACAACAAAAAATCTAAATGGTGAACGGAGTTACCTCTTCATAGGACAATTTGTATTGCATGCTGAATATTTCAAGTGCATTCAAAAACAGATGTTGATCTTATTTCAGTCTTTGGGAGTTCATCAAACACATACAGCAAGCAGTTTGAGTTTTCAGACCTCACTTGAGACTGTGTTTACATCCTAGATAGAAGCCGTGTTAAAATATACTTTTTATGAGAAAATGTGCAAGAATTGAAGGTGCCAACAAATGTTATAGTTATTATAAGAATGTTTTACTGTCAAATATAAAAAATCTGCTCCTCCCTCGATGGGGATCGATCAACTTCACGTTTTTTGGGCTTCTGCCCACAACCTATAGGCTACTGCATATTTGAATTAATACTTGAGAGAGTAGCCCACCATTCACATTCTATTCCATATTCTGAGCCATAGGCCTATCCAAGCCTTTACACTCAATGTAGTTGGTCCAAAGTTGGCATCACGGCACTCACTTTAATTGGATTGATAATGTATTTCTATCCCAGTTCACTTTCACAACAACAAAGTAATCAGCCTCTCTGTTTTCAGGTAGACTAACACAATACTTGTTTAATTTTATTCATGATAGAATCTTCAGCTTATTAGGACTGGACATGATTTCCTTTACAACCATGTATGTATGTATGTATGTATGTATGTATGTATGTATGTATGTATGTATGTATGTATGTATGTATGTATGTATGTATGTATGTATGTATGTATGTATGTCTGTATGTATGTATGTATGTATGTATGTATGTATGTATGTATGTATACTTTTTAAAGAATTGATACTGCAATTAAATAGTGTAATCAAGTCAGCAGTTTCTTGACTTTGAGTGCATCGACTCCTTTTAAGTTAATTGAGTATTAGACATTATTCATTTTGTGCCATAGTCTGGTCTAGTGGTAATGCTGCACATGGCCCTTTGCAGCATGGATTCAAACCCTGCCTACTCCTTCATATCTGTATTCCTCTACATTTCTGTCACCCCCCTCTCATTCGTAACTTGATATCTCAATAAAGAAAAATAAAATACTAATATATATAAAGAAATGAGTCATTTAAAGACCATGTACTACCCAAACATGGTGAAGGGTTCATAAATAGAATAATGGGTTTTGACATTGGTGGTGACTTTCTGAACTGTTATAGTTAGACCAACAGTTTAAAGTAATACAGAAAAATATTGGTATTTGAGTTCTGATTGACGAAATTGACAACATTTTCAGGAGGGTTGTTGTATTTTCCCTTCAATTCACCAGAAACAACCATTCACAGCTATTTGTTTAAAAATGCCTTAGTAAGTTACACAGTATATGTAAGTTGCATAGTATAGTATATGTTCCTGCTGTTCTCTCCTTCTTCCCTTTTTCCTTTTCTTCAAATCTGGTATCAGCCAGTCTTCATCCATTCATCACCCCTCATGTCTGTTTCTGCAGTCACAAAACTGCGCCTCCTTCCACCATCTTCACTGTGATAACAGAACATAACTACCTCTAGAACAACGATGGTGGATAAATGAAGATAGTTCACTCAGGCCGTTGACCACTGTCTGCTTAAGGGGATGGTTCCTTAAGCAGACAACAACATGACAGTGTTCTGCTTAGTTAATTGACTTCCATTGGGGGAGAAAATGAAGGAGTGGGCTGTCTAGCTTCCTCTTCTCTCTCTGCTTGAGACTCCAGAATGCTGAGTCACAACAACAAGGCAGAAATACAGCCAGGGCAGAGCCTAAGTCATTCCATACTGTAGTAGAACCAACAGGAGGTTATGACAGGAAAAATCAGGGGCACAAATTTCACTGGGGACAGGGGGGACATGTCCCCCCCCCTAGTTTTATCATTGGAATGTGATACAGAACGAGGCAAAGGTGTGCTTTAGGACCATGCGGATCCCTCTGAGCAGTCGGGTAGGCTGTTTGCAGTGTTTATTCGACCCCCCCAAAAAATATATATATATGTATGTCCCCCCCACATCTAAAACCAAAGTTGCGCCCCTGGTTATAATAGTGGGAGGGAGCAATAAGGAGAGAGAGGGAGAGGGAAAGAGTACAGATTAAAAACACTGTGTCACCCTCCAGAACTTAAATAGAAAGAGTTATGTAATGGTTAACCATTTACAGTATTGCTGTTTATAACTTTGTGCGGCTGGTCACATGATGGACCCGGTTGTGACTTAACACAGGTTCTCGGGGTTGAACATTACAGAAAAGATTTGCATAAAAAAATTAAGACAATTCTTTGCCAATTTCAATTTTAATGCTATGTTTGCCCTTCTGCAAAAATAAGGTCACAACCTGGACTCAGGGGTAGCCGTAACATAGTAAAAGTAAATTTGAGATACTCCAATTAGTATGATATGTTTTGTATGGTATGTATTAATTTGTGGATGTCCATCATCAATTTCGTATTATATTTTATGAATTGTAATTTGTACAATATGTTACGAATTGCAATTTGTACAATATGTTACAATTTGCTAAACATATGATACGAATTCCAATTTGTTGTGACTAACTTTAGGTCGGTGGCTAGGTGCTAATGTTAGCTAGGTGGCTAAAGTTAGTTAGGCTAGGGGTTAAGGGTTAAGGTTAGGAGTTAGGTTACGGGGTTATGCCTGTATTTTTAGGTTACAGGGTTACCAGGGACTGTATAAATCAGTGGAGGCTGGGGGGAGGAGCTTCCCCGTCCATGTAATGTTATTCAATGTCATCTAAAAGGCTAAACTGATCCTAAATCCGCACTCTTACTCTAAGAGGCTTGATGCATACTGCCCCAGAAGACCTAAGCTGTGTTCGAATACCCATACTAACATACTGTATACTACATACTTTTTACTATTAGTTCATAGGGTTCCCTAATGGCGCAGCGGTCTAAGGCACTGTAACTCAGTGCAAGCGGCGTCACTATAGTACTGCTGTAACTGGGCTGTGATTGGGTCCAGCATCGTCCGGGTTTGGCTGGAGTAGGCCGTCATTGAAAATAAGAATTTGTTCTTAACTGACTTGCCTAGTTTAAATAAAGGTTACATTTGAGTATACTGTAAAAGAACTGTAAACTTTAAAGTTGAGCTTACTAGCACTTCGACTGTCTACCGGAAGCTGATGCTGTTGATATGCAACCTCTTGCCAGCTTGTTAGCATAAAAAATTACTAGCAAGACATCATACGATTTCAGATGTGTTTGTAAATTCAATCTGGAGTGCCAGAGTACGCTCTGGGCGTTTGTAAATTCAGAGCGTTGTCAGATTGTCCGTTCATAAATTCAAAGTGTTTTGCTCTCTGAGCATTCAGAGCCCACACTGGACGCTCTGGCCGAGGAGTAGGGATGATCCGAGCATTCTGACCTCACAACGGCAGTCAAGCACCCAAGCTAACTGGCTAACTTTGGCTAGCTTGCTAGCTACTTCCAGACACAAATGAGAGAATACCTCACTCTGACCATTTTACTCGACCGAGCAGAGCTGGTTAGGCTGTTTTCATGTTATCCAGAGCATTGGTGACTGTAACTGTGGTGCTGGCAACAATTGAATTACTCTTTTTTTGCAGACATTTACTGACACCCGTTATATTCAATGGGTGTTACGTTTGTAAATTCATCAATTCATCTGCGCTTTGGCACACTCAGATGAGAGTGCTCTGAAATCGGAGTAGATAGCCAGAGCAAATTAACTATGTCCATTGAGAATGACTATGCCACTTAGCTAAGCCTGATGTCTTAATAGCCAACTAAATGTATGTTAGGTAGCTAGTTAACATAACGGTACATACTACTGTAATGATATGCTATGCGGTTCGTAAGTATAGCGTTGCTAAAGAATTGTAACGTAATTTATTTGAAAATTAATTACATCGCTGAACATTTTCTTAACATTTGTCATAGTTAGTTAAAGCAATGAAATTGTAAATCTGAAAACGTTGTGAAGCCACGCCCGTTTTCTGAAGAATTGCATTATGGGCCCTGAAAGCAGGGAAATAATGTCCACTGCTTGTAAACGTCGTATTTTGGCTAATTTAGTACGACATCCGGGAACTTCTGGCATACTAACTATATCCATACTATGGCCAATAACCATACTACATACTCCACTTACGTCACAAATAGTATGGTTAGTGCGGTAAGTATGAGTATTCGAACACAGCTCTAGTTCTTATGAATACCAGTGATGTTGCATCTACATGGATGTACTGAACAATAACCCAGCACCCTGAAAGCACCCTGTCAACAGTTGTGGAAGATCAGGTCATGTGAACTGAAGTTCTTAGGAAGGTTACTTTATTACTGTAGTCTTTGATTTTCATTAGCTGTAAAAAGTTTTCCACTTCACAGTTTTAGCTTAATAACCTATGTATTGTTAGATGTATGTAGCTACTGATTCTGTGTAGTTATTTCTAGGCTAATGTAATCAACTTTGATAGACCATTTGTCAACTACAATATGTCATTTGAAAACGAAACCTAATGACTCAAATACCATTTCTACAAAAGCCAGCATTTATTTCTCTGTCCACTACTGTAGTCCCATACCTCATACTGAAAATTGAATTGATTTTTAAAAAAGTGTGATAAACCCTACAGTTTTTCTTTTGACTGCATTCTGGAAAAGGTACATAATTAAGCTACATGTGCTATTGAAACATGTGCTCTTAGAGAATGAAACAGAAGTTTACAGAACTGCGTCTCAACGTTCGATTCCTTTTATATCCTAAATCAAATGTAGACATAGACTATTTATCAATTAGCCCAATATTAGAATGAGTGTTCAAATTCTTCCTATTTTCTTCTAAGGATATAACACACACACCTTTTTCAACAATAAGCGCTGTAGTTAGACCTGCACTGTAGCATTGCTTTTGGCTGATACTACTGCTTTAGTTGTTTCCAGTAAAATGTTACTTTGTATTAAACAAAGTTAAAAATTATATATATATATATATATATATATATATATATATATATATATATATATATATATATATAAAATTACAGACCGAGATGAAGAGGTCAAGACGAGAGCATTTACTCCGCCCAAAATCTGTCCGCGTGAGATAATGACATTTATGAGTGGAGGTATATAACAGAGTGTCAAATTAGTTAAGGATTTTGATCGAATAGAAGTTCCGTAATGTTTAAGCTTTTACAAAAGCTTTTACAAACGCCGACATATATATTATATGTTGATGCACGTGGCATTCCGGCAACTTTGAGAAAAACGACTTTGAGTTGTGCGTGTTGTTTACACGCGTACCTGCCCTCTCATTGGTTAGAATCTTGCCTGTCTTCAATCGTTGAGCACATGTATTTCCATTGTTAGAGTGGTCACTCGTCTCTCTTGTTAATATAATAAATAATCATTGCTTTAAGTCATGAGGTGTATGAGTGGGCTCGTCGTCAAATGATCCGCCTAGTTCCTGTTGAAATTCTAAAGGTGATTGGCTACGCTCTGTGAGGGTGGATTTCACTGACGCGTTCCGTTCGGAACAATAAATAGAGGGAACAAGGCTCTTTCCACTTCACAAGTCTGAGAAGACACATGAAGAAGTTCTTGCTTCAACAGTGATTGAACGGAACTCCTCTGCCTTCGTCCCGCATTATAGAACATTCCGGATTGATAACGTAACACTTACTTTAACTGTAATAGCAAAATAGTCGACTAAACTTTATTTTTGTACATTTCATTTTGATATAAAAGAAAATCTGCCAAGATGGAGTCTCAGATCCGCCAGAACTATCACCACGATTGCGAATCTGCCATCAACCGGATGATCAACATGGAGATGTTTGCCTCCTACACCTACACTTCAATGGTAAGGAGTCTACCAAGATGACCAATTACTTTGTTAAGAGCTTTCAGGTAGATACAGCATTCAAATGAAGCCGGGAATCTATCCTACCTTGGACAGAGCGCGTAACAACTTCTTGACGGGTTACTTGTCAGGTTACCAAGTAGACTACGGACTAGACTGATTCATGCCTTAGTCATCAAGTTAGTTGCCACAACAAGAACAGCATGCTGTCATGTTTTTTTTCTTCTTCTAAACACACTGTTTTATGTTTATCCACCCAGGCTTTCTATTTCTCCCGTGACGATGTGGCTCTGCCTGGCTTCGCGCATTTCTTCAAGGAGAACAGCGACGAGGAGCGGGAGCACGCGGACAAGCTACTCTCCTTCCAGAACAAGAGAGGTGGACGCATTTTACTACAGGACATCAAGGTGAGCCCCTGAGCATCGAAAGACGCATTTAGATTATAGACTGATAGAAATGTCTTTACTCCTTGGAGGAGTGTCTACAGCATTAAGTTGATCTAGAGAACCTGGAGTTGTGCTGAACATGCTGCCTCTAACCACTGAACTGACAGTGTGAGGGGTGTAACTCTGTTCACTTTATCCTAACCTTAATGTCTGCTAGTAGTCCCTAACACTTCTGTGTTTTCTGTCCTGTGTAGAAGCCAGAACGTGATGAGTGGGGCAATGGGCTGGAGGCCATGCAGTGTGCTCTGCAGCTGGAGAAGAATGTGAACCAGGCCCTGCTGGACCTGCACAAGATTGCCACTGACAAGGATGACCCCCATGTAAGTTATGGTGGATCTGCACATCACATGTATATATCACATAGAACACAGGTACTGTCCCAGGAGATGATCAGGTTGTTGTAGCTCTGATAACTAATGACACAGAGGGCCGCCACACGCACACAATAGTCCACAGATGCACACTATACACACAATGCAGCTAATGCATAAGTTTGCATGAAGGGTGGCAGGTTGTCTAGTGGTTAGACCATTGCGCCAGTAACAAAGGATGCTGGATTGAATCCATTGGCTGACAAGGTAGAAACATGTTCTGCCCCTGATCAAGGCAGTTAACCCACTGTTCCACATGAGAATGTTATTTACAAGAAGAATTTATTCTTAATTGACTTGCCTAGTTAAAAAAGCTGGAAACACTCTGCACTTATGCCATTACCACCAGGCTCTTGTGTGTTACTGTATCTACAATAGTCTGTAGTTATTCTCTTGTCTGACCTGTGTTTTCCCTCTTTAGCTGTGTGACTTCCTGGAGACCCATTACCTGAACGAACAGGTGGAGGCCATTAAGAAGCTGGGTGACCACATCACCAACCTCACCAAGATGGATGCTGTCAAAAACAAGATGGCAGAGTACCTGTTTGACAAGCACACCCTGGGAGGACAGAGCTAAACCACTTCCATCCCCAGGCTACGGCCTCCAGCCTCAGACCAGGACTCCTGGCTTCTCTGATAGATCCTACTGGCTTTGCATATATAGGGAGGGGAGAGTGTTAAACTGGTGCAGTGCAACACAGCTTTAACATTGAGGTGTTTTTGTTGACAACACTATTGTATTGGAGGCAAGGCGTCTTGTAAAACAATAAAAAGAAAAAGCATTGACTTGTAATGGATGTTGTGACAGTCTATTCAGGTTCTTTGCTCTGTCTTACTGAGCATCTCAATACCCAGTGATAAATACTGACACTTGTAGACCTACTGAAGGTCATAACAATAGAAGTTTAACATGAGGTTTATAAAGGACATTACATCCTCCACAGAGGTCCTTTACCATAACTTGTAATAGTGCCATGTCAATTAAGGGCACAACTGTCAACTAGGTCCTTAAGTGTGAAATGGGTAACTACAGTCGATGTAGACTTTTATCCGCATCACAGGTATATTAGACGGCGTGCTGCTCGGTAAATCAGTTAGCCAGCTGTTATGGTGTCTTTCTCTAGTGATGGGAAGTTCAACTATTACTGACACAAAATACGTGTTCATTCATTTTGTTTATTTCAGGTGGTAATGTCCATAGTTCCCTTACAGCAAACGATGAACTGAATAATAAAATAGTAATGATTCTACAAGCCTCGAGTTAATCATAAGGGGCTTATTGGAGCTGTCATATGGTTGTAAAGCTACTGGTAAGTTACTGAAGACTATCATTTTGGTATTTAACAGGCAAGCTGAACTTAAATTCTAAAACTGAAAAAGATATTGCTAGACATGTAATGTGTCCATATAGTAAATTAGTTTCTAGTGGGTAGAACATTTGGTTAAAGGGGAAAATAGCCTAACGAGAAAAGCGTCTAATCAGCAATGGCATTTTAAATAATTGCCTTTTTTCTTCACAACTGCCACCATTTACAATCAAGAAGTGTTGACATGGTAAAATTGAGTACATTTTATTAAAAGATGGGTATGTTATTCACTAAGATGGTTTATATTTAGGATAATGTTTAGCAGCTTTGTCATGTTTGAAAATATATTTTACATGTGATGAGGCCACACAGGGCCAGAGATTTGTGATAATCTGACATATCCAAAAAGCCCACTGGATGGCATCTGATTAAATTGAATATTCCTTAATTGACCAACATTTGTTATGGATCCCTATTAGCTGCTGTCAAGGCAGCAGTAACTCTTCATGGAGTCCAGCAAATTAAAGGCAGTTCTATACAATAAAACTAACATTACATTACTAAACAGATTTCACAACACATTAAGGGTTTGCCCTCAGGCCACTACTCTACTACCACATATCTACAACACAAAATCCATGTGTGTGTGTCTGGTGCATATGTTATCGTTTCTGTGCCTATGTGTCTCTTCACAGTCCCTGCTGTACCATAAGGTGTATTTTTATCTATTTTTTAAAATATGATTTTACTGCTTGCATCAGTTACTTGATGTAGAATAGTAGCCAGGTCATGGCTCTATGTAGTACTGTGCACCACCCATAGTCTGTTCTGGACTTGGGGACTGTGAAGAGGCCTGGTGGCATGTCTTGTGGGGTATGCATTGGTGTCTGAGTTGTGTAGTGATGAAGTCAATCTCTCCTCTACTTTGAGCCATGAGAGATTGACATTCATAATATTAATGTTAGCTCTCTGTGTACATTTAAGGGTGAGCCGTGCTGCCCAGTTCTGGGCCAATTGTAATTTTCCTAAGTCCCTCTTTGTGGCACCTGACCACACGACTTGACAGTAGTCCAGGTGCGACAAAACAAGGGCCTGTAGAACCTACCTTGTTGATAGCGTTGTTAAGAAGGCAGAGCAGTGCTTTATCATGGACAGACCTATCCCCATCTTAGCTACTGTTGTATCAATATGTTTTTACCATGACAGAAGTTTAGTCTCAACTTGATACATTTCCACATTATTCATTAAAAGGGTTTAGTGTTTTAATTTTATGTCCCAAATATAATGCCTTTAACTTATTTCTTGCCACCCATTCTGAAACTGACTGCAGCTCTTAAGTGTTGCAGTGATTGCTGCAACACAGCTACCTGCTGTGGTAGCTGATGTGTATAGTGTTTCCTGATCTCATGACCTGGTCAGGTTTAACTCTGGGTCCTATTCGCAGGCCATGACAAAATATTATTGTTTTCGATAGCTTCCCCTTTCATCTGTGCTATGACTATAGGACTGAGGGTTTTCTTGTCAGGTTATGTGGATTGGAAACACTCCTGGCCTAAGGTGGATCAAACTCTTTCAAACTCCCATAAACCTTAATGTTACTCATTATGAATCTGATACCAAAAGAGCCAGAGACTATACTTCAGAATACTCTTGTGTTTAATTAACTTCTATAGCAGGGATGAGCGTTATGCAAAGAAAAGTTACAATGTCTTTAAATATATATTTCCCTCTATGCACAATGTTAAGCAATGGACAGACAGGTTTAAATTTTATGACATAATACCTATTATTTATTCATCTGATTACAGTGCTCAGTACACGTTGTAATCACTTTTTTTAATGCTCAAGTCATAAAAGCACTAACCTATTGTTGTCCTGGTCTCCATCTGGTCCACCAGAGGTTTGTTTACTAGGGCTCACTATAGGAACTGATTTCTTATCAAATCCAATTATTCAATCATTAAATCAACTTCTTTCAACATTTTCATTGAAAATAATATCCCCTTTTCATGAAGTAGATTTTATTGAATGTCATTCATTCTATTGCACTATTCTAACCAAACATGCATTACCAGTTCATATCAATAGGTGTCACTATACACTAGCTAGTCAAAAAAGACTGATGCCATGATAGCTGCCTGTCTCTGTATATGTGAAAGTTCTGGTTGTGTTAGCTGGAATCCATCAATTCATTCTTTCTGAATTAGCCATTCATGTGTTATGGTTGGACAAACGTGTTGATTTCTTTTTCCTTTTTAAGACAGTGAAATTTGCACGACAAACATTTGTAAATAACCACCAGAGGTGGGAATAAAATACCAACAAACATTACTGGACTAACCTTCTCAGGAACTTCAATATACCTTGGCTTCGGGTAGCAGCAGGAGATCGTTTCATCTTTATAAAGTGCCAAACACATTTATTCAGTGAGTCTATTGATAAAAGTCACCTTGTCCGAGAGAGATTTACATGGTTATCAAAACCTCACACCAAGGTAAGCCTACACGTCTCACTTCCGGTTCCCGTGACATGCATTGAAACATGGCTTTATTTTGCAAAATATCTGGAATGCATTTCAAATAACAGGTGTGCCATCGTAAATGTTAATTTGTGGAATTTCTTTCCTTCTTATTGCATTTGTACATTAAGGTAGGGGTGGTATACAGAATATAGCCCTATGTGGTAAAAGACCAAGTCTATATTATGGGAAGAGCAGCCCAAAAAGCAGAGAAACGACAGTCCATCATTACTTTAAGACATGATGGTCAGTCAACACATTCACCCAACCTCAACCCAAAAAACAGATAAAGCAACACCTCACGGCACAAAGCCTCTCCCTTATTTGACCTAGATAGTTTGTGTGTATGCATTGATATGTAGGATACGTGTGCCTTGAATTTTTTTCATGTAGTTCTGTCCTTGAGCTGCTCCTGTCTATTGATGTTCTGTATTGTTATGTTTCGTGTGGACCCCAGGAAGAGTATCTGCTGCTATCGCAACAGCTAATGGGGATCCTAATAAAATACCAATTACCAAATTGTGATGGTTTAGGATGAGTTGGACTGCAGAATGAAGGAAAAGCAGCCAACAGGTGCTCAGCATATGTGGGAACTTCTTCAAGACTGTTGGAAAAGCATTCCAGGTTAAGCTGGTTGAGAGAATGCCAAGAGTGTGCAAAGTTGTCATCAAGGCAAAGCGTGGCAACTCTGAAGAATCAAAAGTGTTTTCATAGTTTTGATGTCTTCACTATTATTCTACATTGTGGAAAATTGTAAAAATAAAGAAAATGATCCTGTCTTATCTGTATGCTCTGTATGCTCCACACACCAGAGGACCTGAGCCCTATGACCATGCCTGAGAACTACCTGGCCTGAAGACTCCCCAGTCCACCTGGTTGTGCTGCTTCTCCAGTTTCTGCTGTTCTGCCTGCAGCTATGGAACTCTTACCTGTTCACCTGACATGTTACCTTATCCCGGGACCTGCTGTTTCGTTTCTCCTCTGTCTCTATCGACCTCTCAACCTTTGAATGCTCGGCTATGACAAGCCAACTGACATTTACTCCTGAGGTGCTGACCTGTTGCGTCCTCTATAACCACTGTGATTATTAATTGCCCCTGCTAGTCACCTATGAACGTCTGAACATCTTGAAGAACCATCTGGCCTTAATGGCCTTATACAGTGCATTCAGAAAGTATTCAAACCCCTTGACTTTTTCCACATTTTGTGACTTTAAAGCCTTATTCTAAAACTGCATAATTGTTTTTCCCTCCTCATCAGTATACACACAATACCCAATATTGGCGCAGCAAAAACAGGTTTTCAGACATTTTTGCAAATCTTTATAAAAATAAATAAATACGGAAATATCACATTTACTTATGTATTCAGACCCTTTACTCAGTACTTTGTTGAAGAACCTTTAGCAGCGATTACAGCCTGGATTGTTCTTGGGTATGACATTACACGCTTGGCACACCTGTATTTGGGGTGTTTCTCCCATTCTTCTCTGCAGATCCTCTCAAGCTCTCAGCTCTGTCAGGTTGGATGGAGAGAGTCGCTACACACCTATTTTCAGTTCTCTCCAGAGATGTTCGATCGGGTTCATGTCCGGGCTCTGGCTGGGCCACTCAAGGACATTCAGAGACTTGTCCTGAAGCCACTCCTGCGTTGTCTTGGCATGGTGCTTAGGGTCGTTGTCCTGTTGGAAGGTGTACCTTTGCCCCCAGTCTGAGGTCCTGAATGATCTGGAGCAGGTTTTCATCAAGGATCTCTCTGTACTTTTCTTTCTTCATCTTTCCCTCGATCCTTACTAGTCTCCCAGTCCCCTGCCGCTGAAAAACATTCCCACAGTATGATGCTGCCATCACCATGATTCACCGTAGGGATGGTGCCAGGTTTCCTCCAGACGTGACACCCTGCGTTCAGGCCAACGAGTTCAGTCTTGGTTTCATCAGACCAGAGAATCTTATTTCTCATGGTCTAAGTGTCACGCCCTGATCTGTTTCACCTGTTCTTGTGATTTTCTCCACCCCCTCCAGGTGTCAATTACTCTCCCTGGTGTATTTATCCCTGTGTTTCCTGTCTCTCTATGCCAGTTCGTAATATCAAGTCAACCAGCGTGTTTTTCTCATGCCCTGCTTTTTCTTATCTCTTTTTTGCCTGTCCTCCTGGATTTGACCCTTGCCTGCCCTGACTCTGAACCTGCCTGACCTCGAGACTGCCTGCCACTCTGTACCTCCTGGACTCTGACCTTGTTATGATCTTTTTGCCTGTCCACGACCATTCTCTTGCCTGCCCCTTGGATACTAATAAATATCAGAGACTCAAACCATCTGCCTCTCGTGTCTGCATCTGGGTCTCGCCCTGTGCCCTTATACTAAGAGTCCTTTAGGTGCCTTTTGGCAAACTCCAAATGGGCTGTCATGTGCCTTTTACTGAGAAATTGCTTCTGTCTGGCCACTCTACCATAAAGGACCTGATTGCTGATGCAGAGATGGTTGTCCTTCTGGAAGGTTCTCCCATCTCTACAGAGGAACTAACCCCCTTAATAAGATAGATTTTTTGTTGTTGTTGTTAATATTCTGAACAAATATTGTAATCTCTGTTCTGCAACATATGCTTCAACAATTAATGTATTTGCTGTGCTAGACCTAAGGGATAATGTTAGCTTCATAATTGTTCTTTTATGTTCAAAATCTAGAAAACCATGCCCGATTGCTAACTAAATTAGCTCTGGAGCATTTAATATGGCTATAAAAGAAAACAAAAATATGTTTGGAGATTTTGTATTACACATTTATGAATCATCTAAATGTTAGCATTAAACAATCAAGGCCTTTAAACACTTGTTTGACTATAATTGTACAAATGTACCGCCTTTTATGGTGTCTGACGGAGTTGACATAAATCCACTTAGTTGCATTTAATGAACAAATAGGAGGTTGTTCCTTTACATGGTGTTAATAGCTGATACTTTGGTCTGTCAAAATATAAACTTCACATTTTGTTAATATTAAGACAAATATTTGTACAATAAAGTTGATTGTCCAATCTGTTAAGATTCCCTGAGCTCTAAAACAGCAACATTTTTGTATCTGACCCATGGCAAAAAATTATATTGATTGTAGCTACACTAGATATGATATAACCAAAGATTGTTGTTATCCAGCATTTCTGGACATTACAGGTTTGCCTAATCAAAACACTGCAGTAGATTCTACAACTAACCTGGTATTGGCAGTACTCTCTTCATTCCCAATTCTGGAAACCAGATATCGTATACATTTCCTTGTCCAGTTGCAGGTGGTTCTAGAAGTACCAGAGAAAACGCAGATAGATAGCAAATAAAAATATATTTCTGAATTTGCTCTAGTGTTTGTGCATTTGCCTGTTGCCTTTTCTTTGTTGCCTTATACATTTTAGTGCAGGAGTATTCAACTCTTACCCAATGAGGCCTGGAGCCTGCTGGTTTTCTGTTCTACCTGATTTACATTTACATTTAAGTCATTTAGCAGACGCTCTTATCCAGAGCGACTTACAAATTGGTGCATTCACCTTATAATATCCAGTGGAACAACCACTTACAATAGTGCATCTAAATCTTTTAGGGGGGGGGGGGGGGGGGGGGGGGGTTAGAAGGATAACTTTATCCTATCCCAGGTATTCCTTGAAGAGGTGGGGTTTCAGGTGTCTCCGGAAGGTGGTGATTGACTCCGCTGTCCTGGCGTCGTGAGGGAGCTTGTTCCACCATTGGGGTGCCAGAGCAGCGAACAGTTTTGACTGGGCTGAGCGGGAGCTGTGCTTCCTCAGAGGTAGGGAGGCGAGCAGGCCAGAGGTGGATGAATGCAGTGCCCTTGTTTGGGTGTAGGGCCTGATCAGAGCCTGAAGGTACGGAGGTGCCGTTCCCCTCACAGCTCCGTAGGCAAGCACCATGGTCTTGTAGCGGATGCGAGCTTCAACTAGAAGCCAGTGGAGAGAGCGGAGGAGCGGGGTGACGTGAGAGAACTTGGGAAGGTTGAACACCAGACGGGCTGCGACGTTCTGGATGAGTTGTAGGGGTTTAATGGGACAGGCAGGGAGCCCAGCCAACAACGAGTTGCAGTAATCCAGGCGGGAGATGACAAGTGCCTGGATTAGGACCTGCGCCGCTTCCTGTGTGAGGCAGGGTCGTACTCTGCGAATGTTGTAGAGCATGAACCTACAGGATCGGGTCACCGCCTTGATGTTAGTGGAGAACGACAGGGTGTTGTCCAGGGTCACTCCAAGGTTCTTAGCACTCTGGGAGGAGGACACAAGGGAGTTGTCAACCGTGATGGCGAGATCATGGAACGGGCAGTCCTTCCCCGGGAGGAAGAGCAGCTCCGTCTTGCCGAGGTTCAGCTTGAGGTGGTGATCCGTCATCCACACTGATATGTCTGCCAGACATGCAGAGATGCGATTCGCCACCTGGTTGTCAGAAGGGGGAAAGGAGAAGATTAATTGTGTGTCGTCTGCATAGCAATGATAGGAGAGACCATGTGAGGATATGACAGAGCCAAGAGACTTGGTGTATAGCGAGAATAGGAGAGGGCCTAGAACAGAGCCCTGGGGGACACCAGTGGTGAGAGCACGTGGTGCGGAGACAGATTCTCGCCACGCCACCTGGTAGGAGCGACCTGTCAGGTAGGACGCAATCAAAGCGTGGGCCGCGCCGGAGATGCCCAGCTCGGAGAGGGTGGAGAGGAGGATCTGATGGTTCACAGTATCAAAGGCAGCAGATAGGTCTAGAAGGATGAGAGCAGAGGAGAGAGTGTTAGCTTTAGCAGTGCGGAGAGCCTCCGTGACACAGAGAAGAGCAGTCTCAGTTGAATGCCCAGTCTTGAAACCTGACTGATTAGGATCAAGAAGGTCATTCTGAGAGAGATAGCAAGAGAGCTGGCCAAGGACGGCACGTTCAAGAGTTTTGGAGAGAAAAGAAAGAAGGGATACTGGTCTGTAGTTGTTGACATCGGAGGGATCGAGTGTAGGTTTTTTCAGAAGGGGTGCAACTCTCGCTCTCTTGAAGACGGAAGGGACATAGCCAGCGGTCAAGGATGAGTTGATGAGCGAGGTGAGGTAGGGGAGAAGGTCTCCGGAAATGGTCTGGAGAAGAGAGGAGGGGATAGGGTCAAGTGGGCAGGTTGGTGGGCGGCCGGCCGTCACAAGACGCGAGATTTCATCTGGAGAGAGAGGGGAGAAAGAGGTCAAAGCACAGGGTAGGGCAGTGTGAGCAGGACCAGCAGTGTCTTTTGACTTAGCAAACGAGGATCGGATGTCATTAACCTTCTTTTCAAAATGGTTGACGAAGTCATCCGCAGAGAGGGAGGAGGGGGGAGGGGGGGGAGGATTCAGGAGGGAGGAGAAGGTAGCAAATAGCTTCCTAGGGTTAGAGGCAGATGCTTGGAATTTAGAGTGGTAGAAGGTGGCTTTAGCAGCAGAGACAGAAGAGGAAAATGTAGAGAGGAGGGAGTGAAAGGATGCCAGGTCCGCAGGGAGGCGAGTTTTCCTCCATTTTCGCTCGGCTGCCCGGAGCCCTGTTCTGTGAGCTCGCAGTGAGTCATCGAGCCACGGAGCAGGAGGGGAGGACCGAGCCGGCCTGGAGGATAGGGGACAGAGAAAATCAAAGGATGCAGAGAGGGAGGAGAGGAGGGTTGAGGAGGCAGAATCAGGAGATAGGTTGGAGAAGGTTTGAGCAGAGGGAAGAGATGATAGGATGGAAGAGGAGAGAGTAGCGGGAGAGAGAGAGCGAAGGTTGGGACGGCGCAATACCATCCGAGTAGGGGCAGAGTGAGAAGTGTTGGATGAGAGCGAGAGGGAAAAGGATACAAGGTAGTGGTCAGAGACTTGGAGGGGAGTTGCAATGAGATTAGTGGAAGAACAGCATCAACTAAAGATGAGGTCAAGCGTATTGCCTGCCTTGTGAGTAGGGGGGGGGAAGGTGAGAGGGTGAGGTCAAAAGAGGAGAGGAGTGGAAAGAAGGAGGCGAGAGGAATGAGTCAAAGGTAGACGTGGGGAGGTTAAAGTCACCCAGAACTGTGAGAGGTGAGCCATCCTCAGGAAAGGAACTTATCAAGGCGTCAAGCTCATTGATGAACTCTCCAAGGGAACCTGGAGGGCGATAAATGATAAGGATGTTAAGCTTGAACGGGCTGGTAACTGTGACAGCATGGAATTCAAATGAGGAGATAGACAGATGGGTCAGGGGAGAAAGAGAGAATGTCCACTTGGGAGAGATGAGGATTCCAGTACCACCACCCCGCTGGCTCGATGCTCTAGGGGTATGCGAGAACACGTGGGCAGACGAGGAGAGAGCAGTAGGAGTAGCAGTGTTATCTGTGGTAATCCATGATAATTTATTTTTTATTGTTTTCTCCAAGATGGCGTAGCAGTCAGGCATCTTTTGTCTTCGTCTTGTCATGTCCCGTGTATATATATTTATATACATTTTTTAAATCTTTTTTTCTTCACATATATTTTTTTATATTTTTCTTAACCCCAACTTCAACATACTTTCCTGCAACCCGCCTCTCCCAATGTGGTATGGATCTACTATTTTCTTTACTTTAGAACCGGAACCCCCAACAGAAGCTAGCCAGCTAACTAGCTACTAGCTAGTAGTCAGCTAGCCACTGCTAGCGGTCATCAGCTAACCTTTAGCCCGGACAACTCCTGCCAGTCTGCACAGCATGATTCAACCCAGAGCTTATCAGACTCCTTTTTCTCCATATCTCCGGAATCCTACCGCAAGCTCTGAACCTCTTCACCTGGATCATCGCAGCTAGCTAGCTGCTGTCCTGATTGGCTTCTCCTGGCTAACGTCCCTCTCCCGAAGCAAGCACCAATTAGCCTGGAGCTAGCCTATGCTAGGCCCATCTCCCGGCTAGCTGAAGAGGTCCATCAGCCACTCCTTGGGCTACAATACCTATTTTGCCAATTGGCCTGGACCCCTTTTATTGTCGATACGGAGCCCCGCCGATCCATCACGACTGGACTACCGATGTAATCCGCCCGGTGTTTTTCAACAGGCTTCTCCGTCGCGACATCCCCTGAATGCCCATCTGCTAATCTCGGCCCGTTAGCTGTCTAGAGCATACCGGTTTGGTAGCTGAAGTGGTCCATCAGTCAATTCCTTAGGCTACTATACCTATTTTAACAATTGGCATGGATCCTTTTACTACACAGACCCCTGCTGATAAATCACAACTGGTTTGCCGACGTAACCGCATGAGCGGGCGACAACAGACTTCTTCCGTCGCGATGTCCCTCTAAGGCCCTTCTGTTGGCCTGCTAGCCCCGGGCCGCTAGCTGTCTGAATCGCCGCGTCTCCAGCCCGTCCAGCTACTCATTGGACCCTACGATCACTCGGCTATGCATGCCTCTCCCTAATGTCAATATGCCTTGTCCATTGCTGTTTTGGTTAGTGATCATTGTCTTATTTCACTGTACAGCCTCCAGCCCTGCTCAATATGCCTCAGCTAACCCTCTTGTCCCACCTCCCAAACATGAGGTGACCTCACCTGGTTTAATTGATGTCTCTAGAGACAATACCTCTCTCATCGTCACTCAATGCCTAGGTTTACCTCCACGGTATTCACATCCTACCATACCTTTGTCTGTACATTATGCATTGAATCTATTCTACCGCGCCCAGAAACCTGCTCCTTTTACTCTCTGTTCCAAACGTACTAGACGACCAGTTCTTATAGCCCTTAGCCGTACCCTTATCCTATTCCTCCTCTGCTCCTCTAGTGATGTAGAGTGTTAATCCAGGCCCTGCAGTGCCTAGGTCCACTCCCATTCCCCAGGCGCTCTCATTTGTTGACTCCTGTAACCGAAAAAGCCTTGGTTTCATGCATGTTAACATTAGAAGCCTCCTCTGTAAGTTTGTTTTATTCACTGCTTTAGCACACTCTGCCAACCCAGATGTCCTAGCCGTGTCTGAATCGGCCACCAAAAACCCTGACATTTCAATCCCTAACAATAACATTTTCTGACAAGATAGAACTGCCAAAGGGGGCGGAGTTGTAATCTACAGCAGAAATAGCCTGCAGAGTTCTGTCATACTATCCAGGTCTGTGCCCAAACCATTTGAGCTTCTCCTTTTAAAAATCCACCTTTCCAGAAACAAGTCTCTCACCGTTGCCACTTGCTATAGACCACCTTCTGCCCTCAGCGGTGCCCTGGACACCATATGTGAATTGATTGCCCCGCATCTATCTTCAGAGCTTGCGCTGTTAGGTGACCTAAACTGGAACATGCTTAACACCCCGGGCATCCAACAATATAAGCTTGATGCCCTCAATCTCACACAAATGATCAATGAACCTACCTGGTACAACCCCAAATCCGTAAACACAGGCACCCTCATAGATATCATCCTAACCAATCTGCCCTCCAAATACACCTTTGCTGTCTTCAACCAGGATGTCAGTGATCACTGCTTCATTGCTTGTGTCCGTAATGGGTCTGCGGTCAAACGACCACCCCTCATCACTGTCAAACGCTCCTTAAAACACTTCAATGAGCATGCCTTTCTAATCGACCTGACCGGGGTATCCTGGAAGGATGTTGACCTCATTCTGTCAGTAGAAGATGCCTGGTTATTCTTTAAAAGTGCTTTCCTCACAATCTTAAATAAGCATGCCCCATTAAAAATTTTTTGAACCAGGAACAGATACAGCCCGTGGTTCACTCCAGACCTGACTGCCCTTGACCAGCACAAAAACATCCTGTGGCGTATGGCATAAGCATTGAAAAGCCCCCGCGATACGCACTTTTCAGGGAAGTTAGGCGCCAATATACACAGGCCGTTAGGAAAGCAAAGGCTAGCTTATTCAAACAGAAATTTGCATCCTGCAGCACAAACTCCAAAAAGTTCTGGGACACTGTAAAGTCCATGGAGAATAAAAGCACCTCCTCCCAGCTGCCCACTGCACTGAGGCTAGGAGACACTGTCACCACCAATAAATCCCCAATAATTGAGAATTTCAACAAGCATTTTTTTACGGCTGTCCATGCTTTCCACCTGGCCACCCCTACCCTGATCAACAGCCCTGCACCCAGGGGCGAAAATCTGATATCAACTTTGGAGGGGACAATTACATGAAATTTTCTCAAGAGCAATTCCTGAGGGGGACACCAAAAGTAGTGCTGTAACACATAGCCTACATTGTAATATGGTAAATGTATAGTGAGGAACCAAAGAAATAAGGTGTTTGCCGTACTCCTAACTACCGGTACCCAAAACTACACAACTAATCACAACAGCAATACCATTGCCTTTATCAAATCTTAGTTCAGTCACCAGTTTAAGTTGAGAGTGGGGGTATCCATGGCATTTTCCAATTATGTTCCTATTTTACAAGTCAAAAAAATTGAGAACCTTTCATAATGTTGCCAAACAAAGACTCAACAAACTTACCTGAGACTCCCTGTCTCTGCCAGTCTGTCCCTGCATAGCTGTCCCCAACTCTGCTGTCTGTGTGCCATCTGTTGCCTGCTCTGCCTAATGACATCATTGTGAAACATTTCCATTAGAATTTCATTTCTTTCTTATGAACATTTTATCAACTAGTCTGAGATATTAGGCTACTAGGGTTCTTACTTTGCGTTTTGGTGTACTTAAAAATACTCTGATGTCCGTCTTTTATTTTTCTGCAATTTTTCTACCTGGCTGGCTGGCTGGCTACACACACACACACACAGTGTGTAGGTTATTTACAGTAGGAGATGGGCTTCTATCATCTTCTATCATTCTATTTGGGCTTCGATCTAAAAGGTAGCTAGCAAATGTGAAACGGATTAAAATGACAAGAGTTGACAGCTGTATAAGTTCACCATTTACACAACATATGCTGCAACCTTTTGTAATTTTAATAGTTTGTTTCATATTGGCTGGCTTCCAACAATAGCTGAATTTGCAAAGCTAGCAAGCACCAATTCAGTTTCAGTGGTGTTTGCTATAATCTTTGCTACCCGGGTTAAATAAAGGTGAAATAAAATAAATAAATAAAAGTTCCCTTGCGACAATTTAGCTTTTGCAACGAGACCATTAAATATATATGGTAGAAGAGAGTGTAGTTCTATTCAGTTTGGACTTCAGTTTATCGCTAACCTTATCACAGGGACTTTGAAGCACTAACTTACATCATCTGCATGCTGATCTTGGAATAAATTGACGATAGCAAAGATTCCATCTTTGACGACGCCACATAAATGGAATAGGTACTAGCTAGCTTAATAGTTAATATTTGCGCGCTAGCTCTGCATATTCAGCTAGTGTGTGTGCGCGATTGACTGGATTAACCTTACGTCAGTTACGTTCATTGAGTGCCTTTCAGACAGTAGACACGACACCTCTGTTACCTTGCCAACTAAGGAACTGGCAGTGGATCAAACCATTGTGTGGCAAAGGGTGGGGGGGTCGCAATCTTTTGAAACTTAAAAACGCGCTATTAAGTGTCTATAATCAGCACAATTGCTTTCATTGCGTATTATTAATATTATTTAAATTACATAGTTATGTTTCAGTGATATATTGGGGGGGACAAATCATATTTTTCCCAGGATGGGGGGGGTCGTGTGTCCCCCGTCCCCCCCGGGATTTCCGCCCCTGCCTGCACCCCCCACAGCAACTTGCCCAAGCCTCCCCCATTTCTCCTTCACCCAAATCCCGATAGCTGGTGTTCTGAAAGAGCTGCAAAATCTGGACCCCTACATATCAGCAGGGCTAGACAATCTGGACCCTCTCTTTCTAAAATTATCCGCCGAAATTGTTGCAACCCCTACTACTAGCCTATTCAACCTCTCTTTTGAATCGTCTGAGATCCTCAAAGATTGGAAAGCTGCCGCGGTCATCCCCCACTTCAAAGGGGGAGACACTCTAGACCCAAACTGCTACAGACCAAAATCTATCCTACCCTGCCTTTCTAAGGTCTTCGAAAACCAAGTTAACAAACAGATCACCGACTAATTCGAATCCCACCGTACCTTCTCCGCTATGCAATCTGGTTTCTGAGCTGGTCATGGGTGCACCTCAGCCATGCTCAAGGTCCTAAACGATATCATAACCGCTATCGATAAAAGACAATACTGTGCAGCTGTATTCATCGACCTGGCCAAGGCTTTCGACTCTGTCAATCACCACATTCTTATCGGCAGACTCAACAGCCTTGGTTTCTCAAATGATTGCCTCGCCTGGTTCACCAACTACTTCTCAGACAGAGTTCAGTTTGTCAAATCGGAGGACCTGTTGTCCGGACCTCTGCCAGTCTCTATGGGGGTGCCACAGGGTTCAATTCTCGGCCCGACTCTTTTCTCTGTATACATCAGTGATGTCGCTCTTGCTGCTGGTGATTCTCTGATCGACCTTTAAGCAGACGACGCCATTCTGTATACTTCTTGCCCTTCTTTGGACACTGTGTTATTAACTAACCTCTAGACGAGCTTCAATGCCATACAACTCTCCTTCCGTGGCCTCCAACTGCTCTTAAATGCAAGTTAAACTAAATGCATGCTCTTCAACCGATCACTGCCCGCACCTGCCCGCCCGTCCAACATCACTACTCTGGACAGATCTGACTTAGAATATGTGGACAACTACAAATACCTTGGTGTCTGGTTAGACTGTAAACTCTCCTTCCAGACTCACATTAAGCATCTCCAATCCAAAATTAAATCTAGAATCGGCTTCCAATTTCACAACAAAGCATCCTTCACTCATGCTGCCAAACATACCCTCGTAAAACTGACTATCCTGCCGATCCTTGACTTCGGCGATGTCATTTACAAAATAACCTCCAACACTCTACTCAGCAAATTGGATGCAGTCCATCACAGTGCCATCTGTTTTGTCACCAAAGCCCCATATACTACCCACCACTGCGACCTGTATGCTCTCGTTGGCTGTCCCTCACTTCATATTCGTCACCAAACCCACTGGCTCCAGGTCATCTATAAGTCTTTGCTAGGTAAAGCCCCGCCTTATCTCAGCTCACTGGTCACCATAGCAGCACCCACCCATAGCACGCTCTCCAGCAGGCATATTTCACTGGTCACACACAAAGCCAATTCCTCCTTTGGCCACCTTTCCTTCAGGTTCTCTGCTGCCAATGACTGGAACGAATTGCAAAAATCACTGAAGCTGGAGACTCATATCTCCCTCACTAACGTTAAGCACCAGTTGTCAGAGCAGCTCACAGATCACTGCACATGTACATAGCCCATCTGTAAATAGCTCATCCAACTACCTCATCCCCATACTGTTCTTTTTTTCCTTTACACCCCAGTATCTCTACTTGCACATTCATCTTCTGCACATCTATCACCCCAGTGTTTAATTGCTAAATTGTAATTATTTCGCCACTATGGCCTATTTATTGCCTTACCTCCCTTTTCCTACCTCATTTGCACACACTGTATATAGACTTTTTTCTATTGTGTTATTTACTGTATGTTTGTTTATTCCATGTGTAACTCTGTGTTGTTGTTTGTGTCGCACTGCTTTGCTTTATGTTGGCCAGGTCGCAGTTGTTAATGAGAACTTGTTCTCAACTAGCCAACCTGGTTAAATAAAGGTGAAATTAAAACAAATTATTTAAAACAATTTCACACCTGTTGTCCCAGGTATAAATCAGTCCCTGATTAGAGGGGAACAATTTTAAAAAGCAGTGGAACTGGCTTCTAGGTCCAGAGTTGAGTTTGAGTGGTATAGTGCATTTTAGAGTTGAAGAGCACCAACCACAGATAAACATGCACTCTAGACCATCTCGAAGATTAAATTCAATATAGAATCAGTGTGACGAGGTGACAAAGAGATTGTTTTACTATTGTAACATGCAGTGAATAGAATTCTGTTGTTCTCTGGTTTAGAAATCAAACTCTGGTTCTCTTATTTCAGACCAAATTGTCTACATTTTCCCCAGTTGTTTTTTTAGAGAACATTGTATTACAAGGTATTCTACAGTATATGTGTAGGATATTCTGTGTTGGATAATTTGCATATGCAGCTTAGTTTTTAAACCTCCATTCTAGCATACATGACACACACATCTTTCTATCTATATGCTTTTATTTGGCTTTCTAATAAAAGTATATGGTTGAATGTTTCTTTAAGCCTGCAGCTAGTTAATTGAAAAGAGACATATAATAAGACCAAAACATGACAACAACAAAAAATGTCACTGACAGATAGCTAATAAAACACTAGCATGATGAGCAGGCAATTTTACATTTCCAGTAGCAGGCTAGGCTAGTCAAATTAACATTGGCTAGCTTTAAAAAAAAATGGCTAAATGGTGAACAGAGTTACCTCTTAATGGAACAATTTGTATTGCATGCTGCATTTTTCAAAGTGCAATCAAAAACAGATGTTTATCTTATTTCAGTCTTTGGGAGTTCATCAAACACATACAGCAAGCAGTTTGAGTTTTCAGACCTCACTTGAGGCTGTGTTTACATCCTAGATAGAAGCAGTGTTAAACTATACTTTTTATGAGAAAATGTGCAAAAATTGAAAGTGCCAACAAATCTTATAGTTATTAAAATAATGTTTTACTGTCATATACAAAAAATCTGCTCCTCCCTCGATGGGGATCGATCAACTTCACGTTTTTAGGCTTCCGCCCACAACCTATAGGTTACTGCATAATTGAATTAATACTTGAGAGAGTAGCCCACCATTAACATTCTATTCCATATTCTGAGCCATAGGCCTATCCAAGCCTTTACACATAAGGTAGTTGGTCCAAACTTGGCATTGCGAAACTCACTTTAATTGGATTGATAATGTATTTCTATCCCAGTTCACTTTCACTACAACAAAGTAATCAGCCTCTCTGTTTTCAGGTAGATTAACACAATACTTGTTTAATTTTATTCATGATAGAATCTTCAGCTTATTAGGACTGAACATGATTTCCTTTACAACCAATGTATGTATGTATGTATGTATGTATGTATGTATGTATGTATGTATGTATGTATGTATGTATGTATGTATGTATGTATGTATGTATGTATGTATGTATGTATGTCTGTCTGTATGTATGTATGTATGTATGTATGTATGTATGTATGTATGTATACTTTTTAAAGAATTGATACTGCAATTAAATAGTGTAATCAAGTCAGCAGTTTCTTGACTTTGAGTGCATCGACTCCTTTTAAGTTAATTGAGTATTAGACATTAATTTGGTGCCATAGTCTGATCTAGTGGTAATGCTGCACATGGCCCTTTGCAGCATGGATTCAAACCCTGCCTACGCCTTCATATCTGTATTCCTCTACCTTTCTGTCACCCCCCTCTCATTCATAACTTGATATCTCAATAAAGAAAGAGAAAATACTAATATATATAAAGAAATTAGTAATTTAAAGACCATGTACTACCCAAACATGGTGAAGGGTTCATCAATAGAATAATGGGATTTTGACATTGGTGGTGACTTTCTGAACTGTTATAGTTAGACCAACAGTTTAAAGTAATACAGAAAAATGTTGGTATTTGAGTTCTGATTGACTAAATTGACAACATTTTCAGGAAAGTTGTTGAATTTTCCCCTAAATTCACCAGAAACAACCATTCACAGCTATTTGTTTTAAAATGCTTTAGTAAGTTACACAGTATATGTAAGTTGCATAGTATAGTATATGTTCCTGCTGTTCTCTCCTTCTTCCCTTTTTCCTTTTCTTCTAATCTGGTATCAGCTGGTCTTCGCCCTTTCATCACCCCTCATGTCTGTTTCTGCAGTCACAAAACTGCGCCTCCTTCCACCATTGTCACTGTGATAACAGAACAGAACTACCTCGAGACCAACGATGGTGGATAAATGAAGATAGTTCACTCAGGCCGTTGACCACTGTCTGCTTAAGGGGGTGGCTCCTTAAGCCGACAACAATACGATAGTGGTCTGCTTAGTTAATTGACTTTCTTTGGTTGAAAAAATGAAGGAGTGGGCTGTCTCGCTTCCTCTTCCGTCTCTGCTTGAGACTCCAGAATGCTGAGTCACAACGACAAGGCAGAAATACAGCCAGGGCAGATCCTAAGTCATTCCATACTGTAGAAGAACCAACAGGAGGTTATGACAGGAAAAATCAGGGGAACAAATTTCACTGGGGACAGGGGGGACATGCATTTTTGTCCCCCCCAGTTTTATCATTGGAATGTGTTACTGAATAAGGCAAAGGTGTGCTTTAGGACCATGCGGATCCCTCCGAGCAGTCGGGTAGGATGTTTGCAGTGTTTATTCGACCCCCCCCCCCCAAAAAAAAAAAATAATAATATATATATATATATATATATATATGTATGTGTCCCCCACATCTAAAACCAAAGTTACGTCCCTGGTTATAATAGTGGGAGGGGCAAAGAGTACAGACTAACAACACTGTGTCACCCTCCAGAACTTCAATAGAAAGAGTTATGTAACGGTTAACCATTTACAGTATTACTGTTTATAACTTTGTGGTCACATGATGGACCCGGTTGTGACTTAACACAGGTTCTCGGGGTTGAACATTACAGAAAAGAATTCCATAAAAAAATTAAGACAATTCTTTGCCAATTTTAATTTTAATGCTATGTTTGCCCTTCTGCAAAAATAAGGTCACAACCTGGACTCAGGGGTAGACGTAACATAGTAAAAGTAAATTTGGGATACTCCAATTAGTATGATATGTTTTGTATGGTATGTATTAATTTGTGGATGTCCATCATCAATTTCGTATTATATTTTACGAATTGTAATTTGTACAATATGTTACGAATTGCAATTTGTACAATATGTTACGAATTGCAATTTGTACAATATGTTACGATTTGCTAAACATATGATATGTTACGAATTCCAATTTGTTGTGGCCAACTTTAGCTCGGTGGCTAGGTGCAAACGTTAGCTAGGTGGCTAAAGTTAGTTAGGCTAGGGGTTAACCTGTCTGGGCTATGGGGCAGTATTTTCACGGCCGGATGAAAAACGTACCCAATTTCAACAGATTACTACTCTGGCCCAGAAACTAGAATATGCATATTATTAGTAGGTTTGGATAGAAAACATTCTGAAGTTCCTAAAACTCTTTGAATGGTGTCTGTGATTATAACAGAACTCATATGGCAGGCAAAAACCTGAAAAAAATCCAAGCAGGAAGTGAAAAGTCTGAGAATTGTAGTTCTTCTTTTGATTCTCTATCGAAGCTACAGTGTCTGTGGGGTGACGTTGCACTTCCTAAGGCTTTCATTGGCTGTCTAAAGCCTTCAGAAAGTGATTTGAGCATTCTCCTGTCACTGGGCAGATAATAGGAGCTCAGTTACTGAGAGGTCCGCCTGGCAACAAAGGGATTGGATATGCGCAGTCACGCGAGCACGCCGTTCCTTCTTTTTCTTCTTGAATGAATATGCTATTGTCCGGTTGGAATATTATCGCAATTTTACGTAAAAAATACCATAAAGATTGATTTTAAACAGCGTTTGACATGCTTCTAAGTACGGTAATGGAACATTTTGACTTTTCGTCTCTCGTTCCGCGCTTGCGCGTTATGCCTTTGGATAAGTGATCTGTACGCACGAACAAAACGGAGGTATTTGTACATAAATATGGATTATTTCGAACAAAAACAACATTTCTTGTGGAAGTAGCAGTCCTGGGAGTGCATTCTGACAAAGATCAGCAAAAGTAAGAGAATATTTCTAATACTAATTCTGAGTTTAGGTTGCCCCGAACTTGGCGGGTGTCTGAATAGCTCACCGTGATGGCTGAGCTATGTACTCAGAATATTGACAAATGTGCTTTCTCCGTAAAGCTATTTTAAAATCTGACACAGCGGTTGCATACATGGGTAGTCAATCTATAATTCTTTAAATAATTGTTATATATTTTGTCAATGTTTATGATGAGTATTTTTGTAAAATGATGTGCACATTCACCGGACGTTTTGGTGGGAATACATTTTCCTAACATTACGCGTCAATGTAAAATGCTGTTTTTGGATATAAATATGAACTTTATCGAACAAAACATACATGTATTGTGTAACATAATGTCCTAGGAGTGTCATCTGATGAAGATCGTCAAAGGTTAGTGCTTCATTTAGCTGTGTTATGGGTTTTATTGACACATGTCCTTGCTTGGAAAATGGCTGTGTGATTATTTTTGTCTATGTACTCTCCTTACATAATCTAATGTTTTGCTTTCGGTGTAAAGCCTTTTTGAAATCGGACAATGTGGTTAGACCAACGAGAAGTTTATCTTTAAAATGGTGTAAAATAGTTGGATGTTTGAGAAAGTTGAATTATGACATTTTTTTTATTTTTTATTTTCCGCCCTGATATTTCACTAGCGTCCCACCTAGCCCATAGAAGTTAAGGGTTAAGGTTACGTCTAAGGTTAAGGTTTGGAGTTAGGTTACAGGGTTGCGGTTAGGGTTATGGGAAGGGTTAGCTAACATGCTAAGTCGTTGCAAAGTATCTAAAAAGTAGTAAATAGTTGCAAAGTTGCTAATTAGCAAAACAGCTGATGTTGTCCGTGATGAGTTACAAGCAATTTTTGGGATGCTAGACGTTCGCCTTATATGCTCACCCAAACTTATCCTTTAAGCATGCCACATAATTTAGTCAAAAAGTGATGTCCCTTTTCGCCAAAAAAAAGGAATGCCAAGTATGTCACAGCCCTTTTTGTAACACCGGTTTAAGCATAAGTCTAATGTCACTCCCAACAGTCTGAAGAGGCTTGACTCATTGTCTCCTATTCTTTGTTTGCTCTCATAATGAAAACATTACGCTATAAAGTGAGGTTCAGTCTAAAACAGTTGATCAAAGTAACACAGAGCAGGGCACATACTTCAAGGATTATCTATGTTGAAGAAGACCCTTACCCCCATTTGAAGCAGTCTCATCATTTTTCAAGAAACAATAAACCTAGATAGTAGCTATGACAACCTGATAGATAGAGCCTGGTTTGGCTTACATTTAAGGAAAAAGGGGGTCCTGTTCTCAAACAGGTCCTGTTCTCCAGCGTCGTCCGGGTTTGACTGGAGTAGGCCGTCATTGAAAATAAGAATTTGTTCTTAACTGACTTGCCTAGTTTATATAAAGGTTACATTTGAGTATACTGTAAAAGAACTGTAAACTTTTAGTTGAGCTTACTAGCACTTAGACTGTCTACCGGAAGCTGATGCTGTTGATATGCAACCTCTTGCTAGCTTGTTAGCATAACAAATTACTAGCTAGACATCATACCATTTCGGATGTGTTTGTAAATTCAATCTGGAGTGCCAGAGTACGCTCTGGGCATTTGTAAATTCAGAGCGTTGTCAGATTGTCCGTTCATAAATTCAAAGTGTTTTGCTCTCTGAGCATTCAGAGCCCACACTGGACGCTCTGGCCGAGGAGTAGGGTTCATCCAAGCGTTCTGACTTCACAACGGCAGTCAAGCACCCAAACTAACTGGCTAACTTTGTCTAGCTTGCTAGCTACTTCCAGACACAAATGAGAGAACACCTCACTCTGACCATTTTACTCACCCTAGCAGAGCTGGTTAGGCTGTTTTCATGTTATCCAGAGCATTGGTGACTGTAACTGTGGTGCTGGCAACAATTTAATTACTCTTTTTTTGCAGACATTTACTGACACCAGTTATATTCAATGGGTGTTACGTTTGTAAATTCATCAATTAATCTGCGCTTTGGCACACTCAGATGAGAGTGCTCTGAAATCGGAGTAGATAGCCAGAGCAAATTAACTATGTCCATTGAGAACGAACAATGACTATGCCACTTAGCTAAGCCTGATCTCTTAATAGCCAACTAAATGTATGTTAGGTAGCCAGCTAACATAACGGTACATACTACTGTAACGATATGCTATGCGGTTCATAAGTATAGCGTTGTTAAAGGATTGTAACATAACTTATTTGAAAATTAATTACATCGCTGAACATTTTCTTAACATTTGTCATAGCTAGTTAAAGCAATGCAATTGTATCCACTCTCGTCGGACTTCGGCTGCATATTTTCCGCCATTTTCTTAAAATCTGAAACCATTGGGAGGCCACGCCCGTTTTCTGAAGAATGCATTATGGGCCATGAAAGCACGGAAATAATGTCCATTTTGGCTAATTTATTACGACATCCGGGAACTTCTGGCATACTAACTATATCCATACTATGACCAATAACCATACTACATACTCCACTTACATCACAAATAGTATGGGTAGTGCAGTTAGTATGAGTATTCGAACACAGCTCTAGTTCTTATGAATACCAGTGATGTTGCAACTACATGGATGTACTGAACAATAACCCAGCACCCTGAAAGCACCCTGTCAACAGTTGTGGAACATCAGGTCATGTGAACTGAAGTTCTTAGGAAGGTTACTTTATTACTGTGGTCTTTGATTTTCATTAGCTGTAAAAAGTTTTTCACTTCACAGTTTTAGCTTAATAACCCATGTATTGTTAGATGTATGTAGCTACTGATTTTGTGTAGTTATTTCTAGGATAATGTAATCAACTTTGATATACCATTTGTCAACTACAATATGTCATTTGAAATCGAAAGGTCTATCATCAAATACCATTTCTACAAAAGCCAGCCTTTCTTTCTCTGTCCACTACTGTATTCCCATACCTCATACTGAAAATTGAATTGATATGAAAAAAGTGTGATAAACCCTACAGTTTTTCTTTTGACTGCATTCTGGAAAAGGTACATAATTAAGCTAAATGTGCTATTGAAACATGTGCTCTTAGAGAATGAAACAGAAGTTTACAGAACTGCGTCTCAACGTTCGATTCCTTTTATATCCTAAATCAAATGTAGACATAGACTATTTCTCAATTAGCCCAATATTAGAATGTGTTCAAATTCTTCCTATTTTCATCTAAGGATATAACACACACACCTTTTTCAACAATAAGCGCTGTAGTTAGACCTGCACTGTAGCATTGCTTTTGGCTGATACCACTGCTTTAGTTGTTTCCAATAAAATGTTACTTTCTAATAAACAAAGTAAAAAAATAAAAAATAACAGACCGAGATGAAGAGGTCAAGGCGAGAGTATTTACTCCGCCCAAAATCTGTCCGCGTGAGATAATGACATTTATGTGTGGAGGTATATAACAGAGTGTCAAATTACTTAAGGATTTTGATCGAATACAAGTTTCGTAATGTTTAAGATTTTACAAAACCTTTTACAAACGCCGACATATTATATGTTGATGCACGTGGCATTCCGGCAACTTTGAGAAAAAAGACGTTTAGTTGTGTGTTTTGTTTACTCGCGTACCTGCCCTCTCATTGGTTAGAATCTTGCCTGTCTTCAATCGCTGAACACCTGTATTTCCATTGTTAGAGTTGTCACTCGTCTCTCTTGTTAATATAATAATCTTAGCTTTAGGTCATGAGGTGTATGAGTGGGCTCGTCGTCAAATGATCCGCCTAGTTCCTGTTGAAATTCTAAAGGTGATTGGCTACGCTCTGTGAGGGTGGATTTCACTGACGCGTTCCGTTCGGAACAATAAATAGAGGGAACAAGGCTCCTTCCACTTCACAAGTCTGAGAAGACGCATGAAGAAGTTCTTGCTTCAACAGTGATTGAACGGAACTCCTCTGCCTTCGTCCCGCATTATAGAACATTCCGGATTGATAACGTAACACTTACTTGAACTGTAATAGCAAAATAGTCGACGGAAATTTATTTTTGTACATTTCATTTTGATATAAAAGAAAATCTGCCAAGATGGAGTCTCAGATCCGCCAGAACTATCACCACGATTGCGAAGCTGCCATCAACCGGATGATCAACATGGAGATGTTTGCCTCCTACACCTACACTTCAATGGTAAGGAGTCTACCAAGATGACCGTTTTGTTGATCTACCTGTGTATTATTATGCCTGGGCCTAAATATTTTTCTGTACACCTAGGCAATTAACATCCTTGGGGTAGATCTATCATTCAAATGAAGCTGATTGGCTCTGTCCAAGGATATATTTATCTTCTTGGCAGGTTACTAAGTAGGCTGAGTTTCTGGATCATATTGCTGTGTCAATCATGCATAGATCCCTCAATAATAGAATGAGTCATGTTTGACATGTTTCTAAACACTTGTCTGTCCACCCAGGCTTTCTATTTCTCCCGTGACGATGTAGCTCTGCCTGGCTTCGCGCATTTCTTCAAGGAGAACAGCGACGAGGAGCGGGAGCACGCCGACAAGCTACTCTCCTTCCAGAACAAGAGAGGTGGACGCATTTTACTCCAGGACATCAAGGTGAGCCCCTGAGCAGCTAAAACCACATTTACATTGTATACTGCGCAACAAAAAGATCGTACATTTCTTCATAGAGGAGGCTTCTCTGGTAGCAATGGTTCTTGTCTCAGTTGAAAAGGTTCTACCTGGAAACAAGTGGTTGATCTAGATGAGTAGTCATTCATGAGTAGTCATTCATGAGTAGTCATTCATGAGTAGTCATGGATGAGTAGTAATGGATGAGTAGTCATTCATGTTAATACAGTTCATTGTAAGGCACGCCCTATGTGGCTGCCCTGGTATTAGAGTAAGGTGGCCAGAGGAGAAAATGTCCTGACTGATTAGGCCTGAACACACTGCCTGCATGGGGGGTGTAACTCCATCCACTCTATCCAAACTCTCCCAGTGTTAATATAATACATGTTCACTATTGGTCACGTGCACCGACTACAACAGGTGTACATTTACATTTAAGTCATTTAGCAGACGCTCTTATCCAGAGCGACTTACAAATTAGACTTTACAGTGACATGCGTACTTACGAGCCCATTCCCAACAATGCGGAGTTAAAAGTAAATATTTGCTAAATAAAAAAGGATATGGTAGGCTAGATACAAGTACCCCCGCACTTTCTCTCAGTACAAGGTAGTTGAGAGAATACAGTATGTAGGTAAGGTGAAGAGTGACTAGGCAATCAGGATATGTGACTGGTGTCAATATGCGTGTAGGCTTATGTAGTGTCTGGGGGTATGGCCTAGTGAGTGTGAAATAAGTGGTTTATACACATCTACTCAGACCCCTGTTTGCCTCCAGAACAGCCTGAATTTTTTTGGGGGGATGTTCAGAAGGTGTCTGAAACAATCCACAGGGATGTTGGTCCATGTTCACATGCTGAAATCAGGCAGTTGCTGCAGATTTTACGGTGATGTAGTCATGCTGTGAACTGCCCGTTCCAAAGATGCTCTATTGGTTTGAGGTCTTGGGACTGTGCAGTAAACTGAACTCGCTGTTCCAGGCAATGTTTTTCCACTCAATTGCCCACTGGAGTCACTTGTTTTTAGCTGAAAGGAGTGTAACCCGGTGTGGTTGTCTGCTGCAATAGCCCATCCGTGAGAATGATCGAGTTGTGTTCTGAGCTTGGGTTCTGGAAACCTTTGGGGTTGCAAGCGCCTTGCTCTATCCACTGAGCCACACCGGACCCATGGTATGTGCTTCATAAACTCTAGCTTATGTGGTTGTTCATAGTCACTGTTAAAGTGACTCCATCTTGGTCTTTCTGCGTTGGTTCCAGTTTGTCAGATATACTCATTTAATTGTCTAAACATCTGTTAGTAGTCCCTAACCCTCCTGTGTTCACTCTGTCCTGTGTAGAAGCCAGAACGTGATGAGTGGGGCAATGGGCTGGAGGCCATGCAGTGTGCTCTGCAGCTGGAGAAGAATGTGAACCAGGCCCTGCTGGACCTGCACAAGATTGGCTTGGACAAGGTTGACCCCCATGTAAGTTATGGTGGATCTGCACATCACATGTATATATCACATAGAATACAGGTACTGTCCCAGGAGATGATCAGGTTGTTGTAGCTCTGATAACTAACACACAATGCAGCTCATGCAGGAGTTACAGCTGCAAACACCTCATTATCTGCCCTTATGCCATTACCACCAGGCTCTTGTGTTACTGTATCTACAATAGTCTGTATTTATTCTCTTGTCTGACCTGTGTTTTCCCTCTTTAGCTGTGTGACTTCCTGGAGACCCATTACCTGAATGAGCAGGTGGAGGCCATTAAGAAGCTGGGTGACCACATCACCAACCTCACCAAGATGGATGCTGTCAAAAACAAGATGGCAGAGTACCTGTTTGACAAGCACACCCTGGGAGGCCAGAGCTAAACCACTTCCATCCCCAGGCTACAGCATCCAGCCTCAAACCAGGACTCCTGGCTTCTCTGATAGATCCTACTGGCTTTGCATTTATAGGGAGGGTGGAGTGTTAAACTGGTGCAGTGCGACACAGCTTTAACATTGAGGTGTTTTTGTTGACAACACTTGTATTTTGGAGGCAAGGCATCTTGTAAAACAATAAAAAATCACTGAAATTAAGTGTTGACCTGTAGTAATGGATGTTGTAACAGTCTATTCAGGTTCTTTGCTCCGTCTTACTGAGCATCTCAATTTCCTAGTGATAAATACTGACAATTGTGGACCTACTAGTGACAGGGTCATAACAATAGGAGAAGTTTAACATGAGGTTTAGAGGACATTACCTTTGACCAGAGGTCACTATTACAAGAGATGTTAAAGACATCATGTCAAATAAGGGCCCAACTGTTACCCATTTCACTTTTAGGGGTAGAGTTAACTACAGTCAATGTGGACCTTTACTCTGTGTATCTCAAAAGGTCGTCATTAGACGGCCTAAAGGTAAATCAAACCCTTGCGTCCTGCTCGGTAAATCCATATGGCGTATTTCTCTGATGGGAAGTTTGGCTCTTACTGACACAATATTAAAACTTTAAACATTTTATTTCAGTTGGTAATACCCGGTAGTGTTCCCTACAGCATACTATGAACTGAATTCTCTCTAAATAGTAGTGATTCTACAAGCCATTAGTTCACCAGAAGGGGCTTATTGGAGCTGTCATATGGTTGCAAAGCTACTGGTAATTACCCAAAATTACTAAAGTCTTCTGTCATGAACAGGCAAGCCAACTTTAACTCATACTTTAACTGAAAATATTGTAATTTTTCATGTGTCCATAGTGCATGGGTTTCTGGTTGATAGACCAGATGATTGAAGGGGAAAGTAACTTGACATGGTAACATTTACATTTTTATTAAATAAAGGTAATGGTATGTAAGTTGGTTTATATTTAGGGTAATGTTGTGTGGCTTTGTAAAATATACTTTAAAATAGAATGACATGTGGTAAGGCCACACAGAGGGCCAGAGATTTGAGATCTGAAGTACCCAAAAAGGCCACTAGATGGCAGCTGACTAAATTACATATTCCTTAATTGACCAACATTTATGGATCCCTATTAGCTGCTGTCAAGGCAGCAGTTACTCTTCATGGGGTCCAGCAAAATAAAGGCAGTTCTATACAATAAAACTAACATTACATTACTAAACAGATTTAACACAAGGGTTTTCTCAGACCACTATTCTACTACCACATATCTACAACACAACATCCATGTGTGTGTCTATAGTGCATATGTTATTGTGTGTGCCTGTGTCTCTTCACAGTCCCTGCTGTCCCATAAGGTGTATTTTTATCTATTTCTTAAAATATGATTTTACTGCTTGAATGAGTTACTTGATGTGGAATAGTAGCCATGTCATGGCTCTATGTAGTACTGTGCACCTCCCATAGTCTGTTCTGGATTTGGGGACTATGAAGAGACCTGGTGGCATGTCTTGTGGGGTATGCATTGGTGTCTGAGTTGTGTGCTAGTAGTTTAAACTGACAGCTCGGGGCATTCACCATGTCAATACTGCTCACAAATACAAGTAGTGATTAAGTAAATCTCTACTTTGAGCCATGAGAGATTGACATGCATATTAATGTTAGCTCTGTGTACATTTAAGGGTGAGCCGTGCTGTCCAGTTCTGGGCCAATTGTAATTTTCCTAAGTCCCTCTTTGTGGCACCTGACCACACGACTGGACAGTAGTCCAGGTGCGACAAAACTAAGGCCTGTAGGACCTACCTTGTTGATAGTGTTAGAAAGGCAGAGCAGTGCTTTATTATGGACAGACCTCTACCCATCTTAGTTACTGTTGTATCAATATGTTTTGACCATGACCGTTTACAATCCAGGGTAACTCCAATAAGTTTAGTCTCCTCAACTTGTTACATTTCCAGATTATTCAGAACAAGATTTAGTTGAGGTTTAGTGTTTTAATTTTAGGTCCCAAATACAATGCCTTTAGTTTTTGAAATTCATGTATTTAGGACTAACTTATTTCGTGCCACTCATTCTGAAACTGACTGCAGCTCTTAACCTGTTATGGATAGGGGGCAGTATTTTCTCTGCTGGATAAAAAAACGTACCCGATTTAATCTGTTTATTACTCCTGCCCAGAAACTAGAATATGCATATAATTGTTTGATTTGGATAGAAAACACCCTAAAGTTTCTAAAACTGTTTTAATGGTGTCTGTGAGTATAACAGAACTCATATGGCAGGCCAAAACCTGAGAAGATTCCAAACAGGAAGTGCCCTCTCTGACCATTTCTTGGCCTTCTATAATCTCTTTATTGAAAACTGAGGATCTCTGCTGTAACGTGACACTTTCTAACGCTCCCATAGGCTCTCAGAAGGCGCCAGAGCGTTGAATGATGACTTTGCAGTCCATGGCTGATAAACAGTAGCGCATTTGGATAGTGGTCGATCTGAGAACAATGAGACGGGTGGTCGCGTGCACGTGAAGAGTCCATTTTACATTTTGAGTCTTTGAATAAAAACAACGACTCCCGGTTGGAATATTATCGCTATTTTACGAGAAAAATCGCATAAAAATTGATTTTAAACAGCGTTTGACATGCTTCGAAGTACGGTAATGGAATATTTTGAATTTTTTTGTCACGATATGTGCCGGTGCGTCACCCTTCGTTACCCTTCGGATAGTGTCTTGAACGCACGAACAAAACGCCGCTATTTGGATATAACTACGGATTATTTGGAACCAAACCAACATTTGTTGTTGAAGTAGAAGTCCTGGGAGTGCATTCTGACGAAGAACAGCAAAGGTAATCCAATTTTTCTTATAGAAAATCTGAGTTTGGTGAGTACCAAACTTGGTGGGTGTCAAAATAGCTAGCCTGTGATGGCCGGGCTATCTACTCAGAATATTGCAAAATGTGCTTTCACCGAAAAGCTATTTTAAAATCGGACACCGCGATTGCATAAAGGAGTTCTGTATCTATAATTCTTAAAATAATTGTTATGTTTTTTGTAATTTAGTAAATTCACCGGAAGTGTTCGGTGGGAATGCTAGTTCTGAACGTCACATGCTAATGTAAAAAGCTGGTTTTTGATATAAATATGAACATGCATGTATTGTATAACAATGTCCTAGGAGTGCCATCTGATGAAGATCATCAAACGTTAGTGCTGCATTTAGCTGTGGTTTTGGTTTTTGTGACATTATATGCTAGCTTGAAAAATGGGTGTCTGATTATTTCTGGCTGGGTACTCTCCTGACATAATCTAATGTTTTGCTTTCGTTGTAAAGCCTTTTTGAAATCAGACTGTGTGGTTAGATAAAGGAGCATCTTGTCTTTAAAATGGTGTAAAATAGTAATATGTTTGAAAAATGGAAGTTTTCGGATTTTCGAGGAGTTTGTATTTCGCGCCACGCCCTATCATTGGATATTGGAGCGGTGTTCCGCTAGCGGAACGTCTAGATGTAAGAAGTTAAGTGTTGCAGTGATTTCACCTGCTGTGGTAGCTGATGTGTATAGTGTTGAGTCATCAGCATACATAGACACACAGGCTTCACTCAGCACCAGTGGCAAGTCATTAGTAAAGATAGAAAAAGTAAGGGCCCTAGACAGCTGCTCTGGGGAATGCCTGAATCTTCCGAGATTATGTTGGAGAGGATTCCATTAAAGAACACCCTCTGTGTTCTGTTAGACAGGTAACTCTAGATCCACAATATAGCAGGGGATGTAAAGCCATAACACTTACCACTTTTGCCAGCAGCAGATTATGATCAATAATTTTAAAAGCTGCAGAGAAGTGCTTCATTTATTTTTAATCTTTATTTAACTAGGCAAGTCAGTTAACAACAAATTCTTATTTACAATGACGGCCTACCAAAAGGCAAAAGGCCTTTCATGACAAGAGAGACAACACAACACTTCAAAAAGAGAGACCTAAGACAACAACATAGCATGGTAGGCAGTAACAGGAGTCCGTTGTAACAGATAGGCCTACATTATTCAGTGTTTATACATCCTTGGCTGAGTACCAGTGGAAGTTTGGGACAGTCAAGTCAGCAATAGTCTATGTTGCTAGCAACAAGATAATGTTTTGAGTTTATGATCTAGCTCACTGGTTCCCAAACCTGGTCCTGGGGACGCAAAGGGGTGCACATTTTTGTTTTTGCCCTAGCAGTACACAGCTGATTCAAATGATCAACTCATGAAAAGGCTTTGATGATTTGTATCAGCTGTGTAATGCTTGGGAAAAAACAAAAATGTGCACCCCTTTGGGTCCCCAGGACCAGGATTGAGAACCAGTGATCTAGCTAATGATTAGCACACTGGGGTAAATGTAGATGGGCAACCCCATGCAACCCCATAATACAGGTTATCATGCTTATTGCTAAATTACACACCTGCCTGATAATTTGGACCGATATGGTATTTGGCATCTGGTTGTAGTCCTTGCAGCTAAAGGTGGCAATACCAGTTATTGAGCGTAAGGGGGAAAATACTTTTCACACAGTGGAATTAGGTGTTGCGTAACTTGGTTAATTAAATAAATAAAATAACTATAATTTTTTTGTTATTTGTAAACCTATGTTCCCTTTATCTAATATTCGGTTTTGGTTGAAGATCTGATAACAAAAATAGAGAAAATCAGAAAGGGGGAAATACTTTTTTACGGCACTGTATATATACACTGAGTGTATAAAACATTAATAACAATTTCCTAATATTGAATTGCAAACGCCCCTTTTTCCCTCAGAACAGCCTTCTACAGGGATGCTGGCCCATGTTGACTCCAATGCTTCCCACAGTTGTGTTAAATTGGCTGGATGTCCCTATGGGAGGTGGACCATTCTTGATACACACGGAAAACTATTGAGTGTGAAAAACCAAGGGGTTTGGTGATGATTTTCTAAACTGTTAGTTAGACCAACAGTTTAAAGTAATATTGAAAAATATTGTTATTTGAGTTGTGATTGGGGTATATTGTCCAAATGATCAGGAAAGTTGTTGGTGTATTTTCACTCCAACATTCATCAGAATCAACCATATTACAGTTATTTGTTTAAAAATGCCTTAGTAAGTTACATAGTATGTGATACTGCTGTTCTCTCCTTCTTCCCTTTTTTTCCTGGTCTCAGCACGTTTTCGCCCACTCACCACCGCTCAACTCTGTTTACACAGTCATGAGACCGAGACTCCTTCCACCATTGTCACGGTGATAGCGGAAAAGAATGGCCTTCAGGCCAAAGATGGTGGATAAATGAAGGTAGTTCACTCAGGCCATTTACCACTGTCTGCTGAAGGGGGGCGGGGGGAGGGGGGGAGGGGGGTGTTCTCCATAGACATCAATGCGATAGCTGTCTGCTTAGTCCTTGACTGCCATTGAAACAGAACCTCTGAGGGAGTGGAACATCTCGCTTCCTCTTCCGTCTCTGCTTGAGACTCCAGAATGCTGAGTCACAATGACAAGGCAGAAATACAGCCAGGGCATAGTCTGCGTCATTACATACTGTAGTAGAACCAACAGGAGGTTATGACAGGAGGACTGGGAAGGAGAGAGGGAAATAAGAATAGAGGGGGAGGGGGAAAGAGTACAGACTTAAAACGCTGTGTCACCCTTCAGACCTTCAAACGAAAGAGTTCTGTAATGGTTAATCATTTACAGTGTTACTATCACTTCTGTTTATAACTTTAACTTAAGAACATTCTTAGTTTTTACCATAAAATTGTAATGCTAAGAGATGGATAAAAATGTACAGGGTGGGTACCTGGAGGAAAATGGGGGAGGGTTATGACTTTTCAATTTCAGTCAAGGGGAGGGTTTAGTATTTTTTAAATCTAGTCCAGGGGAGGGTCATGTAGTTTGTAATTAAAGAAATGCAAATATTTCTCAGTGTTTTAGAATTTGTTGCTTATTAGGCTATATATCGATGTATGCCCGATTCCACCCTGTTCTCTGCTGGAAATGCAATATGAAGTGTGCCTATAGGCTATTTAGCTTGGTCTCAATCAAATGATTCATAGCCTGTAGGCTATAGGCTACGAAGTGCATGCTCAGAGAAGCACAGAGTAAAGTTATATTTCTAAGATAGCTGCTGGGATTGTGTAAATAAAACTAGACTGCATTACACACCGCAATGGATATTCCAACCCTGAGGCCTGCTCTGCCCTTGCTGATCAAAACCGTTTTATGTGCAGGCTAACCAATCCTGTGCTGTGTAGGCCTACAGTGGCAGTTCAGGAGAGTCCAAAAAATGCAGTATCTTGCACGTAGACTAGCCTATAGCCTATAGCCTATGTTCTGTTCAGTTTTAGAAGGAGAGCATTTGAGGACCAGAGGTCAACTTTGATATCTTGCTAGTACTATAATTGATTTTAAGAAAAACAATATGTTTCTTGCCCATGATGTATTTATCCAAGTTATTGACCTCACAATAAGCCAAATTTTAGTTACTTACATTGTGGTGCTGAAACTTGAAGCAGCAGTCACGGCACAATCAATTGGAAATGGACAGCTGATGGTGCTGAAAATAGGAGTAGGAATAATTAATTTAAACCGTCTTCATTTTAATTAGACTTTACTAACACCAAGAGGGCTTTGTGTTGGAGCCTATTTCTTCCTATTTAAGAAACAAGAGGTGGCTCTTCCTGTTTGACAGACAGAATTAGGCTATAGGCTGCTATATCCATAGATTTGTCATTCAATTCCTCCACTCACCATGCACTCTTTAAATAGCCTCCCTCCATGTCATTGAAGGGCTGTTAAGTTAAAGCCAGCAATGGAATTGAGGGGGTATGAGAGGTTATGCCATAGGCCTACCTTTTATTTAAGAAAATGGCAAAAAGCACAGGACAACCCATTGTTATCTTAAGATTTGGAATAAAATAAAACAGATCTGATTAAATTAAGTGATAACAGCACTTTGATTCATTATGCTTTATGCTAGAAACAATCTGAAAATACCCTGGAAAGACAAGACTTCGATGCATATGGGAATGGCATTGTTTAGTTTCTTTGACGTTCAGAGTCTGAGCTACAATCTTCTATAGCGGAGGAGGCAAAACATGGAATTTGCTTGGGAAGTAATCTAATTCTGTCACTTTCAATTGATTATAATTATTATTATTATTATTATTATTATTATTATTATTATTATATATATATATATATATATATATATATATATATATATATATATATATATTTTTTTTTTAAAATGCCTTCCTCACCATCTTAAATAAGCATGCCCCTTTCAAGAAATTTAGAACCAGGAACAGATATAGCCCTTGGTTCTCCCCAGACCTGACTGCCCTTAACCAACACAAAAATATCCTGTGGCGTTCTGCATTAGCATCGAACTGCCCCCGCGATATGCAACTTTTCAGGGAAGTTAGAAACCAATACACACAGGCAGTTAGAAACGCCAAGGCTAGCTTTTTCAAACAGAAATTTGCTTCCTGCAACTCAAACTCTAAAAAGTTCTGGGACATTGTAAAGTCCATGGAGAATAAGATCACCTCCTCCCAGCTGCTCACTGCACTGAGGATAGGAAACTCTGTCACCACCGATAAGCCCACTATAATTGAGAATTTCAATAAGCATTTTTCTACGGCTGGCCATGCTTTCCACCTAACTACCCCTACTGCATTCAACAGCACTGCACCACCCACAGCTACTCGCCCAAGCCTCCCCCATTTCTCCTTCTCCCAAATCCATTCAGCTGATGTTCTGAAAGAGCTGCAAAATCTGGACCACTACAAATCAGCTGGGCTTGACAATCTGGACCCTTTCTTTCTAAAATTATCTGCCGAAATTATTGCAATCCCTATTACTAGCCTGTTCAACCTCTCTTTCGTGTCGTCTGAGATTCCCATAGAATGGAAAGCAGCTGCTGTCATCCCCCTCTTCAAAGGAGGTGACACTCTTGACCCAAATTGCTACAGACCTATATCCATCCACCCTGCCTTTCTAAGGTCTTCGAAAGCCAAGTAAACAAACAGATTACCGGCCATTTCGAATCCCACCGCACCCTCTCTGCTACGCAATCTGGTTTCAGAGCTGGTCATGGGTGCACCTCAGCCACGCTCAAGGTCCTAAACGACATCGTAACCGCCATCGATAAGAAACAATACTGTGCTGCCGTATTCATTGACCTGGCCAAAGCTTTTGACTCTGTTAATCACCACATCCTCATCGGCAGACTCAGTAGCCTTGGTTTCTCAAACGATTGCGTCGCCTGGTTCACCAACTACTTCTCTGATGGAGTTCAGTGTGTCAAATCGGAGGGCCTGCTCTCCGGACCTCTGGCAGTCTCTATGGGGGTACCGCAGGGTTCAATTCTTGGGCCAACTCTTTTCTCTGTATACATCAATGATGTCGCTCTTGCTGCTGGTGAATCTCTGATCCACCTCTACGCAGATGACACCATTCTGTATACTTCTGGCCCTTCTTTGGACACTGTGTTAACAACCCTCCAGATGAGCTTCAATGCCATACAACTCTCCTTCCGTAGTCTCCAACTGCTCCTAAATACAAGTAAAACTAAATGCATGCTCTTCAACCGATCGCTGCCTGCACCTGCCCGCCTGTCCAGCATCACTTCTCTGGACGGTTCTGACTTAGAATTTGTGGACAACTACAAATACCTAGGTGTCTGGTTAGACTGTAAACTCTCCTTCCAGACTCACATCAATCATCTCCAATCCAAAGTTAAATCTAGAATTGGCTTCCTATTTCGCAACTAAGCATCCTTCACTCATGCTGCCAAACTAACCCTCGTAAAACTGACCATCCTACCAATCCTCGACTTCGGCGATGTCATTTACAAAATAGCCTCCAATACCCTACTCAACAAGCTGGATGCATTCTATCACAGTGCCATCCGTTTTGTCAACAAAGCCCCATATACTACCCACCACTGCGACCTGTACGCTCTCGTTGGCTGGCCTTCGCTTCATAATCGTCGCCAAATACATTGGCTCCAGGTCATCTACAAGACCCTGCTACGTAAAGTCCCCCCTTATCTCCGCTCACTGGTCACCATAGCAGCACCCACCTGTAGCACGCGCTCCAGCAGGTATATCTCTCTGGTCACCCCTAAAGCCAACTCCTCCTTTGGTCGTCTCTCCTTCCAGTTCTCTGCTGCCAATGACTGGAACGAACTACAAAAATCTCTGAAACTGGAAACACTTATCTCCCTCACTAGCTTTAAGCACCAGCTATCAGAGCAGCTCCCAGATCACTGCACCTGTACATAGCCCATCTATAATTTAGCCCAAACTACTACCTCTTCCCCTACTTTATTTATTTATTTAATTTATTTTGCTCCTTTGCACCATATTATTTATATTTTAACTTTGAACTTTCTTCATAACAAATCTACCATTCCAGTGTTTTACTTGCTATACTTTATTTACTCTGCCACCATGGCCTTTTTTGCCTTTACCTCCCTTATCTCACATCATTTGCTCACATTGTATATAGTCTTATTTCTTTCTACTGTATCACTGATTGTATGTTGTTTTACTCCATGTGTAACTCTGTGTTTTTGTATGTTGTCGAACTGCTTTGCTTTATCTTGGCCAGGTAAATGAGAACTTGTTCTCAACTTGCCTACCTGGTTAAATAAAGGTGAAATAAAAAAATAAATAAAAAAATTAAGCTATTCACTTTCTGTACAAAATATGTTAAACCCATACAGCTTTTTGGGAAACCCTTGTGACCTTCTGTTGTTAAAGAAGAGTAGCCATCTACATAAAGCTGTTCCAACAGCAGTCCCAACACCTTACCACTGCTACACCTGGAAGTGATACAGTTCATTCAGCCTGAATTGCTGCCTTTAAAATAACACATTGCTGATATGGCTGACTTGCTTAAACAAATGTGGTTTCTACTGACAATTGAGAAGTACAAATTATGGCATAAGGGGACTTCGAGCGGATAAGAGGCAATCCGTAATTTTGATTAAGACAATGTGCGAGGTAGGACGAACATAGTCGATATAACTATTTGTTCAATATTCTCCCTGTGCACCAAGTTAGAACCATAGGATAAATAAAGGGGGCATATAAGCTGACAATGAAAGCTCAGAACAGTAGGCTAAGTTATGAGGGGGAAAAGGACCCAATTATTAGGGTAAAGGGCATGGGCTACTAACAGCTTCCTACACAACATACACTTGGTATTACTTTCTTAGCTACAGTATGTATATCACCCTGGCGTATTACTTAATTCATGCAGCAGCATACAAGGCCTTTCTGAACTCACCTGTTTGTGCTGTGCTCACATGAACAGGAAGGTGGCGCGGCAGTCCTTCATGGGCACATTTTGTCATCAAACTTTGTCATCAAAGTCTGGCATTCTCTGGATTTATGGTGCTTTCAAGAAAACTGGGAACTACAATAAAAACAAGGTTAAATCATGAAGTCAGTGATCTTCAGGTAGGAGCCCTAGAAAGAAGCCTGAGTTCCCAACTTGTAATTCCGAGATGTATATCCATTCAAAACGTATTTTCCCAGTCAGAGCAAGTTTTTTCTGAGTTCCCAGTTGTCTTGAACTCACTGAAGTTTGAGTTTTCCCAGTTCCATGTTTCCAGTTGTTTTGAACTCGGCCAATGGCATGACCAATGTTGAATGTGTATCCTTTTAAGCTTGGAAAAGAGACCCTTAAACCCCGACTTGGACCACACACCAACTCCACTGAATAGTAGGCTAGTGATTGCTTTGCAATGCTTGCAGTTAGCCACTGATTACCAATTTGGTATGTAATGTTTTTGTCCAATGGCCGATGAGCACCGATACGTTTTATCTATAATTTTTTTCACAATTTCCTTCATATGACAAGGATTAAAAAGGATTTGCCAGTAGATTGTCATCTTGATTCATGATGATGACTGCTAGCTTGCTAACTATTTTGAAAGTATGACGTTTTGCTGTGACGTAGTGTCCCCATGAGTGACAGAACACTGAGCCAATCATGGCGCAAGTAGAGAACATTACCAACCCCTACGCTCTGTATTTTCTGGCTGCCCCACCACCACCACAGAAACCACTGAACTAAGCTGAAACACCTGCATTTTGGAGCTGTCTTACTCAAGAAACCAAAAAAGAGACCATGTTGTATGCGTCTTTATTAACTCATTTAGTAATTTTTTGTACATTGTTTGCAAACTGATATGTGACACGTATTAATGCCAAAAGCATGCAAAACAGGTGAGGCTCAAATAAATGCTAAACATGATTAACAAAGCTGCCCTGAATGACAGGTCGTCATTGGATAGGATGAACACATAGGCCTATCTCTATGTCCATTCTTAGCCTGTAATTTGAGCAATTTGTGTAGTATTAAAAAATATTTGCATGAAATGTTTATAGAGGCACATTTTTCTCGGGCCTGCAAATATGTTGATAGATTCATGCAATGCCTTTACTATAAATGAGATCTTTCCACCCTTACTCTTGTCCATGGGGGTCTGTGAACACACAAACTTCTGGCCCGCAGCCCTGTACGCTATCATAATTTATGCGTTGCCATGTAATGCTGACAGGATGAAGAACAGTTTCTAAAACGACATATCTAAGGCTCTGGTGTCTCCAAGAGGTGAGGGTAAACTGTAAGGATGTTCTCTGTATACACTTTGTTTTAATAATTTTTGGGGGGTATATGGGAGTGTCACTTGTTTTTTCTCAAGAGTTCAGGGAAGGTTTAGGTAAAAAATAAATTGCTGAAGGTAGTGACATCCATTTTCATTTCAGAGATGTCCGATTTTCTCTATGTGTGTAAGCCTTATTATGAATAACGTTTACTCCTGAAGTTGGCCCTTCTGCTTAAACAAGGTCACTTTGAATGAGTGAGGGTTGCAGCTGACTAGCAACAGTTCATAAGGGTTGCTGCTGACTAGCAACAGTTCATAAGGGTTGCTGCTGACTAACAGTTCATAAGGGTTGCTGCTGACTAGCAACAGTTCATAAGGGTTGCAGCTGACTAACAACAGTTCATAACGGTTGCAGCTGACTAACAACAGTTCATAAGGGTTGCTGCTGACTAACAGTTCATAAGTGTTGCAGCTGACTAACAACAGTTCATAAGGGTTGCTGCTGACTAACAGTTCATAAGGATTGCTGCTGGCTAACAACAGTTCATTAGGGTTGCTGCTGACTAGCAACAGTTGAGATGAAAGCAATTACAGGAACATTTGTCCTTTTTTGATGCTATGAAAATGACTCAAAATGTCAATTCTCCTGATCTGAACCATGGAATCTCTCCTGACCCATAGACTAGGTCTACTGTCAGGGTAAGGATTTATAGCTAGGCCTATATGCTTTGGTTTAAAACAACAACAACAAACTAAGCATGACACATCATTTAGTCAAAAAGTGATGTCACTTATCACAAAGAAAAGGAATGCTAGGTATGTCACAGGCCTTTTGCAACACCGGTTTAAGCATACAGTAAGACTGTCACTCCCAAAAGTCTGAAGGGGCTTCGTCTCATTGTCTCCAAAACTTTGTTTGCACTTATAATGAAAACATTAGGTTATAAAGTTGGGCTCAATCTAAGAGTTGGTCAAAGCAACAGAGAGCAGAGCACACACTTCAAGGGCTTTCTATGTTCTAAGACCCTTTCCCCCATTTGAAGCATCGTTATAATTTTTTAACTAACAATAAACCTAGATATTAGCTATGGCAAACGAATAGTTCCGGTAAACTGTAAACATAACATTTACATACGGTCATGTATATGCAGGGAGTCAGGAAGCAGGTGCAGAAGGAGAGTTTAATAACAACGTTGCAAGGCAAATGAACAAAATAGGGGATGCATACTGAACATGAAAACAAATCAATACTGCCTAATGACTGAGGCTACTGAGGGCTAAATAAAGGGAAGGTAATAAAGGTGATGATGAAGTCCAGGTGTGCGTAATGATGGGGAGCAGGTGTGTGTAATGATGGGGAGCAGGTGTGCGTAATAATGGTTGCCAGGGCCAGTGGTTAGTAAACCGGCAAATTTGAGCGTTGGAGAGAGGGAGCGGGAGTAGGTGTGACAGTACCCCCTCCCAATGATGCCGGCCAGGAGGACGGCCCCAGGATGAAGAGCGGGCCGGTCCGGACGGTGGAGATGGAAATCCTGGACAATGTTGAGGTCCAGGATGTCGGCTCTTCGAACCAGGAACCACCGACCTGAGGAGGGAAACATGACAAAAGGGTGAGATCTGGTAGTTGGTGGGGAGTTGAAAATGCTAAGTTACCACATTGACCCTCCGGAGGACCGTGAAGGGCTCCACAAACTGGGGGCTCAGCTTCCGGCAAGTTCCTTTTGGAGAGCCAGATATGATCACCAGGTTGGAACACAGGAGCCACACTGGGGTGGCGTTCTGCCTGATTCTTCTGACGTCGGACTGCGTGCCGGAACCACACGTATGCTGCATGGGCCTCGGTCTGCCTCGGAGTCCACGGAGCCAGGGTCAACTGATTTCCCAGGATGCACTGGAAGGGAGTCAGCCCGGTGTAGGAGTGACGAAGTGAGTTCTGGCTGTACTCAACCTAGGGAAAGAACCGGGCCAACTTCCCCTGTCGGTCCTGGCAGTGACTCCCTAGGAACCTCCCCAGCTCCTGGTTGGTCCTTTCCACCTGCCCATTGGACTGAGGCCCGTACCCGGATGTGAGATTGGCCGTGGCTCCAGCTTCTCCATGAAGGCTTTCCATACCTGCTATCTGAACTGGGGATCACGGTCGGAGATGATGTCCTCCGAAAAGCCATAGTGCCAGAAGACCTGCTGGAACAGTGCCTCAGCGACCTGGAGAGCGGTAGGGAGACCAGAGAGAGGGATAAAACAGCAGGATTTGGAGAATCTGTTCACAACAACCATAACAGTTGTGAAACCATCAGACGTGGGACATCAGTAATGAAGTCTACGGACAGATGGGACAAAGGCAACTGAGGCACAGGAAGGGGAAGTAGTTTCCCTGCTGGAGCATGCTGGCGTGATTTGGGCACATATGGAGCAGGAGTTGACATAGCAGGTGATGTCCTGAGCCAAGGTGGGCCACCAGTACTTATCAGAGAGGGATTGGAAAGCACTGGTTATACCTTGGTGTCCAGCGGTGAGGAATGAGTGTGCCCAGGTCAACAACCGATCTCTTACCCCCATGGGGACCTAGATGCGTTCCGGAGTGCAGGTAGCAGGAGCGGGTTCCCTCTCCAGCGCCTGGCAGATGTCCACATCAACGTCCCAAAACACAGGGCCAATGATACGGGAAGACCGGATGGGCTGGAGGGCACTTTCAGGCCTCTCAACCAGTGTGGAACCACATGTTACGGGAAAGAAGGTTGTCCGGCATCCTGGTACCCAGGCAGTGATTTTCATCCTCGACCAGGAGATGGTGGGAAAGGAAAGGAGAGCGGGTGCGAAGTTATGATCAGGGAGGAAGCGAGGGCCTGGTCAATAAAGTTCCCTGCGGCCCTGGAGTCCATTAGAGCTGTAGAGACAACACCTGAGGGACAGCCAACCAGTAAAATGGGAACCAGAAAGGGTTTGGTGGAAAACGATTATGATGGAATACTCACGCCTACCCTGGGAGACGGAAGATAACGAGGCAATCCCCTCTGCCCTAGTGAACTCTGGGTTGGAACACACCAGACACCCCTGAAGCTGGTGCCCCTCCTGGCCGCAACAGGGACAGAGACCCAGCTGTCTCTGGCGATGCTGCTCTGCCGCGGAGAGGTGTGTGGCCCATACCTCCATGGGTTCAGGGTCTCGGTGTCAAAGGAATTTTCTATCCTAATGAATTATTAACAATCAATAAGCCTTGACTAATCCCCAGGGTTTGTAAGACACTGGGTTCATAATTAGGCAAGGACTCAGCTTTCTGCAAAAGGTCTGTTCAGTTTATTCAGAGAAGTTCCGAGGTCCAAATGACAAAGATGTTCATTTTATCCTATCTCCGCTTACGCACACACATCCACACCCAAAAGTAGATAACCTATGCACACACATACGCACAGACAGTAGGTGAACAGTATCTCTTCCTTGACCTGCTACCACTGTTCCAGCACTGCCTGTTCCTTTCCCCGTAGATTAGGAGAACCTTGAAGGCTACTCCCGGTATCTCTAAATACACACACACATTTCTCTCCCTTTCCAGCCTCTACTAGACCTTTATGAGACTAACGTTCAGTGCATTAATTATTAATTATCCATGCTACATAACTACTAATTAATGATGGATTATTGATTCATTTACCCTTATTACATAACTCTCTTATCACTCGGGAAGAGAATGCGTTACAGCCTTATTCTAAAATGTATTACATCGTTTTTTTCCCTCATCAATCTACACACAATATCCCATAATGACAAAGCAAAAACAGGTTTAGAAATGTTAGCAAATATATAAAAAATTAAAAACGTAAATATCACATTTACATAAGAATTCAGCAGTGATGTAAAGTATGTAAGTAAAAATACTTGAAAGTATGACTTAAGTAGTTTTTGGGGGGTATCTGTACTTTACTATTTATATTGTTGACAACTTCAGACTTTGACTTCACTACATTCCTAAAGAAAATTCTGTACTTTTTACTCCATATATTTTCCCTGACACCCAAAAGTACTCTACATTTTGAATGCTTAGCAGGACAGGAAAATAGTCTATTTCACACAATTATCAAGAGAACATCACTGGTCATCCCAACTTCCTCTGATCTGATGACGCACTAAATACATGCTTCGTTTGTAAATTATGTCTGAGGGTTACAGCATCCGTAAATACATTTTTTTAAATAAAATGGTGCCATCTGGTTTGCTTAATCTTACATCTAGATGTGCCGCTAGCGGAACGCCTCGCCAATATCCAATGATAGAGCGTGGCGCGAATTACAAACTCCTCAAAATTCCCAAAACTTCCATTTTTCAAACATATGACTATTTTACACCATTTTAAAGACAAGACTCTCCTTTATCTAACCACATTGTCCGATTTCAAAAAAGGCTTTACAACGAAAGCAAAACATTAGATTATGTCAGGAGAGTACCCAGCCAGAAATAATCACACACCCATTTTTCAAGCTAGCATATAATGTCACAAAAACCAAAACCACAGCTAAATGCAGCACTAACATTTTATTATCTTCATCAGATGACACTCCTAGGACATTATGTTATACAATACATGCGTGTTTTGTTCAATCAAGTTCATATTTATATCAAAAAACAGCTTTTTACATTAGCATGTGACGTTCAGAACTAGCATACCCACCGAAAACTTCCGGTGAATTTACTAAATTACTCACGATAAACGTTCACAAAAAACATAACAATTATTTTAAGAATTATAGATACAGAACTCCTTTATGCAATCGCGGTGTCCGATTTTAAAATAGCTTTTCGGTGAAAGCACATTTTGCAATATTCTGAGTAGATAGCCCGGCCATCATGGCTAGCTATTTTGACACCCACCAAGTTTGGCACTCACCAAACTCAGATTTACTATAAGAAAAATTGGATTACCTTTGCTGTTCTTCGTCAGAATACACTCCCAGGACTTCTACTTCAACACCCAATGTTGTTTTGGTTCCAAATAATCCATAGTTATATCCAAATAGCTGCGTTTTGTTCTTGCGTTCAAGACACTATCCGAAGGGTGACGCGCCGGTGCATATCGTGACCAAAAAAATTAAAACTATTCCATTACCGTACTTCGAAGCATGTCAAACGCTGTTTAAAATCAATTTTTATGCGATTTTCTCGTAAAATAGTGATAATATTCCGACCGGGAGACCTTGTTTTCGTTCAAACACTGAAAATAGAAAATGGAGTCTTCACATGCACGCACGCACCCGTGTCATTGTTCTCAGAACGACCACTTTCCAAAAGCCCTACTATTTTTCGCCCAGGGACTGCAGAGTCATCATTCCCCGTTCTGGCGCCTTCTGAGAGCCTATGGGAGCCTTAGAAAATGTCACGTTACAGCAGAGATCCTCTATTTTCGATAAAGAGGCTATAGAAGGACAAGAAATGGTCAGACAGGGCACTTCCTGTATGGAATCTTCTCAGGTTTTGGCCGGCCATATGACTTCTGTTGTACTCACAGACACAATTCAAACAGTTTTAGAAACTTTAGGGTGTTTTCTATCCAAATAAAATAATTATATGCATATTCTAGTTTCTGGGCAGGAGTAATAACCAGATTAAATCGGGTACGTTTTTTTATCCGGCCGTGAAAATACTGCCCCCTATCCTAAACAGGTTAATATAAGGAATTTGACATTTTTTTATACTTTTACTATTTATACTTTTACTATACTTAAGTATATTTTAGCAATTACATGTACTTTTGATACTTCACCCTTGTGTTGTCTTAAGGGTAAAAAATGACCAGCCACTATGTTAAACAGCGGAGAAAACCACCTAGCTAATTTGCTAGCTAATTTGTCCTGGGATATAAACATTGGGTTGTTATTTTACCTGAAATGCACTAGGTCCTCTACTCCGCCAATTAATCCACACATAAAATTGTCAACCGAATCGTTTCTAGTCATCACTCCTCCTTCCAGGCTTTTTCTTCTCTTGACTTTATATTGCGATTGGCAACTTTCATAAATTAGGTGCATTACTGACCTCGTTCGTCTTTCAGTCACCCACGTGGTTATAACCAATGAGGAGATGGGAGAGGCAGGACTTGCAGCGCGATCTGCGTCAGAAATAGAACTGACTTCTGTTTTAGCCCTTGGCAACGCAGACGCGCACGAGCAGTGTGGGCGCAATAATTGGATAATATAGATTTGTAAATTTATTTTGCGACATGAGCGGTGTAGTCAGCGCAGATGCTTGTTGGAGCGCGCGAGCAGTGTGGGTACGATAATTAAATAATATAGATTTCCAGATAGCTTCCCTGTGGCTCAGTTGGTAGAGCATGGTGTTTGCAGGACCAGCATGGTGTGTGCAACGCCAGGGTTGTGGGTTCGTTTCCCACGGGGGGCCAGTACAAAAAATAAATAAATAAATGAAAAAAATGCATGAAATGAAATCGATGCATTCACTACTGTAAGTCGCTCTGGATAAGAGTGTCTGCTAAATGACTAAAATGTAAGTATAAATGTATTTTGCAACGAGCGGTGTAGCAAGTCAGTTAACAACAGGCTGACTTAGTTAAATAAAGGTTAAATAAATAAAATAACATTTTTATTTACAATGACGGCCAAACCCGGACGACGCTGGGCCAATTTTGCGCCGCCCTATGGGACTGACTCCTAGTCACGGCCTGATGTGATGCAGCCTGGATTCAAACCGGGGACTATCGGCGCAGGTCCTAATCCAGGCACTTGTCATCTCCCGTCTGGATTACTGCAACTCGCTGTTGGCTGGGCTCCCTGCCTATGCCATTAAACCCCTACAACTCATCCAGAACGCCGCAGCCCGTCTGGTGTTCAACCTTCCCAAGTTCTCTCACGTCACCCCGCTCCTCCGCTCTCTCCACTGGCTTCCAGTTGAAGCTCGCATCCGCTACAAGACCATGGTGCTTGCCTACGGAGCTGTGAGGGGAACGGCACCTCCGTACCTTCAGGCTCTGATCAGTCCCTACACCCAAACGAGGGCACTGCGCTCATCCACCTCTGGCCTGCTGACCCCCCTACCTCTGAGGAAGCACAGTTCCCGCGTAGCCCAGTCAAAACTGTTCGCTGCTCTGGCACCCCTATGGTGGAACAAGCTCCCTCACGACGCCAGGACAGCGGAGTCAATCACCACCTTCCGGAGACACCTGAAACCCCACCTCTTTAAGGAATACCTAGGATAGGATAAAGTAATCCTTCTAACCCCCCCCCCCCCCCCCCCCTAAAAGATTTAGATGCACAATTGTAAAGTGGTTGTTCCACTGGATATCATAAGGTGAATGCACCAATTTGTAAGTCGCTCTGGATAAGAGCGTCTGCTAAATGACTTAAATGTAAATGTAAAATATATTTTTTCAACTTGAAATTTGATTACTTTTCCTAGAGTGACCTCAACATTAGAAAAAGTGAAACATTGCTTTTGTTCATATTTCCATGAAAGCTGTACACCACCAGGGTACAAAGATTGTCTAAGGGTCATTTTTGACCCGGCAGTTATAAAATCATTTACACACCACAAAAACCCCAAAGACACACACACACACACACACACACACACACACACACACACACACACACACACACACACACACACACACACAATGAGAAATTGATATTGTGTGTGCTACTGATTGAACTCAAGACAAAACTAAAACTCTCTTGTGCATGTGCAGCATCTCCCCTCCATGACCCCACATATGACTCAAAATAAACATTTCTTGAAAGCATTGCTTACTAATGGGGAACGCAGTCAGAGGCTATAAAGGTGCTGCAGATGACAGTCATCCCAGTTCTCTCTTTGCTGAAGCCATGAGTGCACGTTTCAGTGCCCAACAGGTTGTAGATCAGATTTTTTCAGATGTCCAGGAGGAACAAGAGAAGAATTATTTAGAAGACGAGGAGGTATCTGAAGAAGAAGATGGGGAAGAATACAACCCAGAGCACGATGCATCATCTTTAGATGAAGAAGAAATCCCCCACGCTGAAAGAGAGACATTTTTGTCAAAGAATAGCAAAATAACATGGTCCTTGTCACCATATGACAACCAGGACAGGATGACAGCACAAAATGTCATAAGGATGACCCCCAGGCCCACAAGACATGCAGTTGCCCATGCCCAGGACATCACCTCAATATTTTACATGTTCATCACACCAGCCATTGAAAAAATCATCCGGGAGATGACAAATTTCGAGGGTTTCCATAAATACAACTGGAAAAGGATGGATGACATTGACCTGCGTGCCTACAGTGAGGGAGAAAAGTATTTGATCCCCTGCTGATTTTGTATGATTGCCCACTGACAAAGAAATGATCAGTCTATCATTTAATGGTAGGTTTATTTGAATAGTGAGAGACAGACTAACAACAAAAAGATCCAGAAAAACGCATGTCAAAAATGTTATAAATTGATTTGCATTTTAATGAGGGAAATAAGCATTCTGAATAGCCGTACTTCTTCATTTCTCAAAGGATAAGCATCAACCAATATCTAAAGACTGTTGACATCTAGTGGAAGCCATAGGAACTGCAACCAGGTGCCTCATTAATCCAGTTTCCCATAGAAAACCAATAGGAAACTCAGTGAACTCAATTTTCTTTTCCTGGATGGTTTGTCCTCGGGGTTTCGCCTGCCAAATAAGTTCTGTTATACTCACAGACATTATTTTAACAGTTTTAGAAACCTTAGAGTGTTGTCCATTCAAATATACCAATTATATGCATACCCTAGCTTCTGGGTCTGAGAATCAGGCAGTTTACTTTGGGAACGCTTTTAATCCAGACGTGAAAATACATACAGCAAGCAGTATGCCCCATATCCCAAAGAGGTTTTAAGCAGACAACAGTACGATAGTGGTCTGCTTAGTTAATTGACTTCCATTGGGTGGGAAAATGAAGGAGTGGGCTGTCTCGCTTCTTCTTCCGTCTCTGCTTGAGACTACAGAATGCTGAGTCACAATGACAAGGCAGAAATACAGCCAGGGCAGAGCCTGAGTCAGTCCATACTGCAGTAGAACCAACAGGAGGTTATGACAGGAATAAGCGGTGGTGCAAATTTCACTGGGGACAAGGGGGAGATGCATTTTTGCCCCCCCCCCCCCTCATTTTTATCATTGGAATGTGATACAAAACGAGGCAATTGTGTGCTTTAGGACCATGCGGATAACTCCAAGCAGTTGGGAAGGCTGTTTGCAGTGTTTATTCGACCCCCCCAAAAATATAAGTATATATGTCCCCCCCACAAACCAAAGTTGCGCCCCTGGAAAAAATTGTGGGAGGGAGCAATAGGGAGAGAGGGGGGGGGGGGGGGAAGAGTAAAGACTAAAATCACTGTGTCAACCTCCAGAACTTCAATAGAAAGAGTTATGTAATGGTTAACCATTTACAGTATTACTTACTGTTTATAACTTTGTGTGGCTGGTCACATGATGGACCCAGTCGTGAGTTTAACAACTTAACACAGGTTCTCGGGGTTGAACATTACAGAAAAGATTTGCATAAAAAAATTAAGACAATTATTTTTCTATTTCAATTTTAATGCTATGTTTGCACTTCTGCAAAAATAAGGTAACTTAGAACAACCTGGACTCAGGGGTAGACGTAACATAGTAAAAATAAATTCCAGATACTCCAATTAGTATGACATGTTTTGAATGTATGTATTAATTTGTGGATGTCCATCATCCATTTCATATTATAATTTACAAATTGTAATTTGTATTATATGTTACGAATTGCTAAACATATATGTTACGAATTCCAATTTGTTGTGGCTAACGTTAGCTCGGTGGCTAGGTGCTAACGTTAGCTCGGTGGCTAACGTTAGCTATACTAGGGGTTAAGGGTTAAGGTTAGGTCTAAGGTCAAAGTTAGGAGTTAGGTTAAAGGGTTACGGTTAGGGTCAGGGGAAGGGTTAGCTAACATGCTAAGTAGTTGCAAAGTAGCTACAAAGTAGTAAATCATTGTAAAGTTGCAAATTAGCAAAAAAAGCTAAAGTTGTCTGTGATGAGTTACAAGCAACCATTGGGATGCTAGACGTTCGCGTTATATGCTCACCGAAACTTATCGTTTAAGCATGACACATCATTTAGTCAAAAAGTGATGTCCCTTTTTGCAAAAAAAAGGAATGCCAAGTATGTCACATCCCTTTTAGTAACACCGGTTTAAGCATGTCTACTGTCACTCCCAACAGTCTGAAGAGGCATCGACTCATTGTCTCCAAAACTTTGTTTGCTCTCATAATGAAAACATTACGCTATAAAGTGAGGTTCAGTCTAGAACAGTTGATCAAAGTAACAGAGAGCAGGGCACATACTTCAAGGATTATCTATGTTGAAGAAGACCCTTACCCACATTTGAAGCAGCTTCATAATTTTTCAACAAACAATGAACCTAGATAGTAGCTATGACAAACTGATAGATAGAGCCTGTTTTGGCTTACATTTTAGGAAAAAAGGGGTTATGTTCTCAAACATTTGGAGTAGAGGCACTACCTTACATACTAGCCAGGAAAGACCAGGGTCTGTATAAATCTGTGGAGGCTGGGGGGAAGAGCTTCCCCGTCCATGTAATGTTATTCAATGTGATCGAAAAGGCTAAACTGATCCGAAATCGGCACTCTTACTCTGAGAGGCTTGATGCATACTGCCCCAGAAGACCTAAGCTGTGTTCGAATACCCATACTAACATACTGTATACTACATACTTAATGAGTACATACTGCAAACTATATACTATTAGTTCATAGTGTTCCTGAATGGTGCAGCGGTCTAAGGCACAGCAACTCAGTGCAATCGACGTCACTATAGTACTGCTGTAATTGGGCTGTGATTGGGCCCAGCGTCGTCCGGGTTTGTCTGGAGTAGGCCGTCATTGAAAATAAGAATTTGTTCTTAACTGACTTGCCTAGTTTAAATAAAGGTTACATTTGAGTATACTGTAAAAGAACTGTAAACTTTTAGTTGAGCTTACTAGCACTTCGACTGTCTACCGGAAGCTGATGCTGTTGATATGCAACCTCTTGCTAGCTTGTTAGCATAACAAATTACTAGCTACACATCATCCGATTTCAGATGTGTTTGTAAATTCAATCTGGAGTGCCAGAGTACACTCTGGGCATTCGTAAATTCAGAGCGTTGTCAGATTGCCCGTCCATAAATTCAAAGTGTTTTGCTCTCTGAGCATTCAGAGCCCACACTGGACGCTCTGGCCGAGGAGTAGGGTTCATCCGAGCGTTCTGACCTCACAACGGCAGACAAGCACCCAAGCTAACTGGCTAACTTTGGCTAACTTGCTAGCTTCTTCCAGACACAAATGAGAGAACAGCTCACTCAGACCATTTTATTCACCCTAGCAGAGCTGGTTAGGCTGTTTTCATGTTATCCAGAGCATTGGTGACTGTAACTGTGGTGCTGGCAACAATTTAATTACTCTTTTTTGCAGACATTTACTGACACCAGTAAGTATAGCGTAGCTAAAGAATTGTAACGTAACTTATTTGAAAATGAATTACATCGCTGAACATTTTCTTAACATTTGTCATACTTCGGCTGCATATTTTCCGACATTTCCTTAAAATCTGAAAACGTTGTGAGCCCACGCCCGTTTTTAGAAGAATTGCATTATGGGCCCTGAAAGCACTGAAATAATGTCCACTGCTTGTAAACTTTGTATTTTGGCTAATTTAGTACGACATCCGGGAACATCTGGCATACTAACTATATGCATACTATGACCAATAACCATACCGCATACTCCACTTACGTCACAAATAGTATGGTTAATGAGGTAAGTATGAGTATTCGAACACAGCTCTAGTTCTTATGAATACCAGTGATGTTGCAACTACATGGATGTTTTGAACAATAACCCAGCACCCTGAAAGCACCCTGTCAACAGTTGTGGAAGATCAGGTCATGTGAACTGAAGTTCTTAGGAAGGTTACTTTATTACTGTAGTCTTTGATTTTCATTAGCTGTAAAAAGTTTTCCACTTCACAGTTTTAGCTTAATAACCTATGTATGGTTAGATGTATGTAGCTACTGATTCTGTGTAGTTATTTCTAGACTAATGTAATCAACTTTGATATACCATTTGTCAACTACAATATGTCATTTGAAATCGAAAGGTCTATCATCAAATACCATTTCTACAAAAGCCAGCCTTTCTTTCTCTGTCCACTACTGTATTCCCATACCTCATACTGAAAATTGAATTGATGTTAAAAAAAAGTGTGATAAACTGTAGGGTTTTTCTTTTGACTGCATTCTGGAAAAGGTACATAATTAAGCTACATGTGCTATTGAAACATGTGCTCTTAGAGAATGAAACAGAAGTTTACAGAACTGCTTCTCAAAGTTCCATTCCTTTTATATCCTAAATGAAATGTAGACATAGACTATTTCTCAATTAGCCCAATATTAGAATGAGTGTTCAAATTCTTCCTATTTTCTTCTAAGGATATAACACACACACCTTTTTCAACAATAAGCGCTGTAGTTAGACCTGCACTGTAGCATTGCTTGTGGCTGATACCACTGCTTTAGTCGTTTCCAATAAAAAGTTACTTTGTAATAAACAAAGTAAAAAAAAATAATAACAGAACGAGATGAAGAGGTCAAGGCGAGAGCATTTACTCCGCCCAAAATCTGTCCGAGTGAGATAATGCCATTTATTTATGTGTGGAGGTATACAACAGAGGGTTAAATTATTTTTGATTGAATAGAAGTTTCGTAATGTTTAAGCTTTTACAAAAGCTTATACAAACGCAGACATATATATTATATGTGGATGCACGTGGCATTCCTGCAACTTTGAGAAAAACGACGTTTAGTTGTGCGTGTTATTTTCTCGCGTACCTGCCCTCTCATTGGTTAGAATCTTGCCTGTCTTCAATCGTTGAGCACATGTATTTCCATTGTTAGACTGGTCACTCGTCTCTCTTGTTAATATAATAAATAATCTTTGCTTTGGGTCATGAGGTGTATGAGTGGGCTCGTCGTCAAATGATCCGCCTAGTTCCTGTTGAAATTCTAAAGGTGATTGGCTACGCTCTGTGAGGGTGGATTTCACTGACGCGTTCCGTTCGGAACAATAAATAGAGGGAACAAGGCTCCTTCCACTTCACAAGTCTGAGAAGACGCATGAAGAAGTTCTTGCTTCAACAGTGATTGAACGGAACTCCTCTGCTTTCGTCCCGTTATTATAGAACATTCCGGCTTGATAACGTAACACTTATTTTAACTGTAATAGCAAAATAGTCGACGGAACTTTATTTTTGTACATTTCATTTTGATATAAAAGAAAATCTGCCACGATGGAGTCTCAGATCCGCCAGAACTATCACCACGATTGCGAAGTTGCAATCAACCGGATGATCAACATGGAGATGTTTGCCTCCTACACCTACACTTCAATGGTAAGGAGTCTACCAAGATGACCGTTTTGTTGATCTACCTGTGTATTATTATTCCTGGGCCTAAATGCCATTTTTCACCTGACTTTTCTGTTGTCCTAGACAATTAATAGCCAATAAACTCAACTCCGTGACATACATAATTTAGTTTTTTTTTCAAATGAACCCGGGAATCTATTCTACCTTGGACAGAGCGCGTAACAACTCCTTGACGGGTTACTTGTCAGGTTACCAAGTAGTCTACGGACTAGACTGATTCATGCCTTTGTCATCAAGTTTAGTTGCCACAACAAGAACATAATGCCGAGTCACTTTTGGCATTTTTTTTTTTCCTTCTTAACACTGTTTTATATTTATCCACCCAGGCTTTTTATTTCTCCCGTGACGATGTGGCTCTGCCTGGCTTCGCGCATTTCTTCAAGGAGAACAGCGACGAGGAGCGGGAGCACACCGACAAGCTACTCTCCTTCCAGAACAAGAGAGGTGGACGCATTTTACTCCAGGACATCAAGGTGAGTCCCTGAGCATCTAAAAACCAAGTTAGATTGTAGACTGATAGAAATGTCTTTACTCCATGGAGGAGTGTCTACAGCGTTAAGTTGATCTAGAGAACATGGAGTAGTCCTGAACATGCTGCCTCTAACCACTGAACTGACAGTGTGAGGGGTGTAACTCTGTTCACTTTATCCTAACCTTAATGTCTGCTAGTAGTTCCTAACACTTGTGTTCACTCTGTCCTGTGTAGAAGCCAGAACGTGATGAGTGGGGTAATGGGCTGGAGGCCATGCAGTGTGCTCTGCAGCTGGAGAAGAATGTGAACCAGGCCCTGCTGGACCTGCACAAGATTGCCTCTGACAAGGTTGACCCCCATGTAAGTTATGGTGGATCTGCACATCACATGTATATATCAGATAGAATACAGGTACTGTCCCAGGAGATGATCAGGTTGTTGTAGCTCTGATAACTAATGACACAAGATTGTGACCTGCTTCACACGCACACAATAGTCCACTGATGCACACTAGACACACAATGCAGCTAATGCATAAGGGGCAGCAGGTTGCCTAGTGGTTAGAGCGTTGGGCCAGTAATAAAGGTTGCTGGATTGAATCCCCTAGCTGACCAGGTAAAAATGTGTTTTGCCCCTGAACAAGGCAGTTAACCCACTGTTCCACGTTAGGGTCTCATTGTAAATAAGAACTTGTTCTTAACTGACTTGCCTAGTTAAAAAAAGCTGGAAACACTCTGCACTTATGCCATTACCACCAGGCTCTTGTGTGTTACTGTATCTACAATATTCTGTAGTTATTCTCTTGTCTGACCTGTGTTTTCCCTCTTTAGCTGTGTGACTTCCTGGAGACCCATTACCTGAACGAACAGGTTGAGGCCATTAAGAAGCTGGGCGACCACATCACCAACCTCACCAAGATGGATGCTGTCAAAAACAAGATGGCAGAGTACCTGTTTGACAAGCACACCCTGGGAGGCCAGAGCTAAACCACTTCCATCCCCAGGCTACGGCATCCAGCCTCAAACCAGGACTCCTGGCTTCTCTGATAGATCCTACTGGCTTTGCATTTTATAGGGAGGGTGGAGTGTTAAACTGGTGCAGTGCAACACAGCTTTAACATTGAAGTATTTTTGTTGACAACACTACTGTATTTTGGATGCAAGGCATCTTGTAAAACAATAGAAAAGAAAAACAAGTGATATTTTTTTAAGTGTTGACCTGTAGTAATGGATGTTTGTCTATTCAGGTTCTTTGATCCGTGTTACTGAGTATCTCAATTTCCTAGTGATAAATACTGATAATTGTAGACCTACTAGTGACTGAGGGTCATAACAATAAGAGAAGTTTAACATGAGGTTTTAAAGGACATTACGTCTGACAAGTGTCCTTTACTGTATCTTGTAATAGTGCCATGTCAATTAAGGGCCTAACTGTCAACTCTAGGTCCATAGGAGTAAAATGGGTAACTACAGTTGATGTAGACCTTTACTCTGCACGTCACAAGTTTATAAGATGGCCTACAGGTCAATCATAGTCTTGCTCGGTAGGTGAGTTAGCCAGTTATGGTGTCTTTCTCTAGTGTTGGGAAGTTTGGCTCTTACTGACTCAAAATCAATCTTTACTCATTTTGTTTGAGTTGGTAATGCGTAATAGTTCCCCTACAGCAAACTATTACTCAAAATAGTAAATCTACAAGCCTGTCGTTCTTAAGGGGCTTATTGGAGCTGTCATGGTTGCAAAGCTACTTGTAATTAACCAAAATTAGTGAACTTTGATTTTGGTAATTAACAGGCAAGCGTAACTTATACTTTATCTGAAAAAAAATATTGCTACACATTTTTAGTGTCCATGAAGTACATGAGTTTCTAGTGGATAGACCATTTGGTTGAAGGGGAAAATGGCCTAATGAGGAAATCAGCAAATCAACAATGGCATTTTCCATAACTCTGCAACTCAACTTTCTTCACACGAATGCCACCAACATTTACAACCAAGAAGTATGACATGGTAAAGTAATTGATTACATTTAAATTAAATATGGTAATGGTGTTCACTGTGTTGGTTTATATTTAGGGTAATGTTTTGCAGCTTTGTCATTCTATTACAAAATATATTTTACCTGTGATAAGGCCACACAGAGGGCCAGAGATTTGTGATAACCTGACATTCACAAAAAGGCCACTAGATGGCATCTGATTAAATTGTATATTCCTTAATTGACCAACATTTGTGTTTGTTATGATCCCTATTAGCTGCTGTCAAGGCAGCAGTTACTCTTCATGGGGTCCAGCAAAATAAGGCAGTTCTATACAATAAAACTAACATTACATTGCTAAACAGATTTCAAAACACATTAAGGGTTTGCCCTCAGGCCACTACTCTACTACCACATATCTACAACACAAAATCCATGTGTGTGTGTCTATGGTGCATATGTTATTGTGTCTGTGCCTATGTGTCTCTTCACAGTCCCCGCTGTCCCATAAATTGTATTTTTATTTTTTAAGTATGATTTTACTGCTTGCATGAGTTGCTTGATGTGGAATAGTAGCCATGTCATGGCTCTATGTAGTAATGTGCACCTCCCATAATCTGTTCTGGATGTGGGGACTGTAAAGAGACCTGGTGGCATGTCTTGTGGGGTATGCATTGGTGTCTGAGTTGTGTGCTAGTAGTTTAAAACTGACAGTTCGGTGCATTCAACATGTCAATACTTCTCACAAATACAAGTAGTGATGAAGTCAATCTCTCCTCTACTTTGAGACACGAGAGATTGACATGCATAATATTAATGTTAGCTCTCTGTGTACATTTAAGGGTGAGCCGTGCTGCCCAGTTCTGGGCCAATTGTAATTTTCTTTAGTCCTTTTTTGTGGCACCTAACCACACGACTGGACAGTAGTCCAGGTGCGACAAAACAAGGGCCTGTAGAACCTACCTTGTTGATAGCGTTGTTAAGAAGGCAGAGCAGTGCTTTATCATGGACAGACCTATCCCCATCTTAGCTACTGTTGTATCAATATGTTTTGACCATGACAGAAGTTTAGTCTCAACTTGTTACATTTCCACATTATTCATTATAAGATTTAGTTGAGGTTTAGGGTTAGTGTTTTAATTCATTAACATACATAGACACACAGGCTTCACTCAGCACCAGTGGCAAGTCATTAGTAAATATTGAAAAAGTAAGGGGCCTAGACAGCTCCTCTGGGGAATGCCTGACTCTACCTAGATTATGTTGGAGGCTTCCATTAGAGAACACCCTCTGTGTTCTGTTAGACATGTAACTCTAGACCCACAATATAGCAGGGGATGGAAAGCCATAACACTTATGCTTTTTCCAGCAGCAGATTATGATCAATAATGTCAAAAGCTGAACTGAAGTGTTTTATGTTTCTGTATTTGTAATCTTTATTTAACTAGGCAAGTCAGTTAAGAACAAATTCTTATTGACAATGACGGCCTACCCCGGACGACGCTTTGCAAATTGTGCACCGCCCTATGGGACTCCCAATCACGGCTGGATGTAATACAGCCTGGATTTGAATCAGGGACTGTAGTGACACCTCTTGTACTGAGATGCAGTGCCTTAGACTGCTGCGCCACTCGGGAGCCCTAACAAAACATCTCCCACAATCTTATTATTATCAATTTCTCTCAGCCAATCATCAGTAATTTGTATAAGTGCTGTACATGTTGAATGCCCTTCCCTATAAGTGTGCTGAAAATCTGATGTTAATTTATTTACTGTGAAATAGCATTGTATCTGGTCAATCACATTTAAAAAAAAAAAAAGTTTACTAAGGGTTGGTAACAGCCAGATTGGTCAGCTGTTTGAGCCACTAAGGGGTGCTTTGCTATTGGGTAATGGAATGACTTTTGCTTCTCTCCATGGCTGAGGGTGCACACTTTCCTGTAGGCTTAGGTTGAAGAGAGGGCAAATAGGAGTTGCAATGTTGTTCGTCCGCTATCAGCCTCAGTAATTTTCCATCCAATTGGTCAGGCCCAGGTGGCTTGTCATTGATGATAGACCAAAATAACAATGCTTTTTAAAAATAATTCAGTCAGTTATGCATGGATGTGTAAATTCAGAATTTGTTGTTGGCATATCATACCATAGTTTGCTAATCTTGCCAATGAAAAAATCATTAAAGTAGTTGGCAGTGTCAGTGGGTTTTGTGATGAATGAGCCATCTGATTCAATGAATGATGGAGCCGAGTTTGCCTTTTTGCCCAACATTTCATTTAAGGTGTTCCAAAGCTTTTTTACTATCGTTCTTCATATAATTTATCTTTGTTTCATAGTACAGTTTCTCCTTCTTTTTGTTCACTTTAGTCACGAGATCTCAATTTACTGTACAGTACGTTTGCCAATCAGCTGTGCAGCCAGGCTTATTTGCCATTCCTTTTGCCTCATCCTTCTCAACCATACCATTTTCCAATTCCTCATCAATCCATGGGGATTCAACCGTTTTTTGCAGTAATTTTCTTAATGGCTGCATGCGTAGTAGTAAGTGGAATAAGTAATTTAATAAATGTGTCAAGTGCAAATATTCTTTACATCTTCAACATAGGAATCACTACCTTTGCAACCCTAAGCTGTCATTTCTGACTGAGACTGTAAAAGCATGCTTTAAACGATGTACATTTGTTGATTGCTAGGCATACAAATACCATTATTTCTTGGTCCATTTGAAACGAGGTCTAGTTTGGCTTCAACCGGACTAGATTGTGAACAACTCTTCGCAGAATGCATAGCTTTACTGCCGTGAAGGTGATAAGCACAATATTGTTTGAACTGCAGCATGCCAAACGATTTGTTCTCGAATTTGTTGAGCAGAAGCTGTTTATGTTTTGGTTCTACAGAGCTGTGTCCATCATAACATTCAATAATCAATTAATTGCATTCAATATATTTTTCTTCTCTATGCTGCCTGCAGCATGATCTATTTTGCCTACGACCATATGACAGACAGTTGTTGGTCGGAGCACATCACCAAAGGATTGCATATTACTCTTGCTGTATAATTCATTGCGGCCAGTAGGTCAAACTAACAACTAAAATGAGTCACTCAGAAAAAAAACGAATCATGAGTCATGACTCTTGAGTCAGTAAAAAGTTGTTCCAAGAGAATTAATCGTTCTTGAACTGCACCTCATTAGCCAGAGGTGGCACCACAGGGTCCAAGGTGGTGTGGCAAAATGTGTAAGTGTCTTTTCTGGGGCCTAGAGTGTTTCCTGAACTCATGATCTGGTCAGGTTTAACTCTGGGTCCTATTCGTAGGCCATGACAAAATATTAATGTTTTCGATAGCTTCCCTTTTCATCTGTGCTATGACTATAGTACTGAGAGTTTTCTTGTCAGGTTATGTGGATTGGAAACACTCTTGGCCTAAGGTGGATCAAACTCTTTCAAACTACCACAAACCTTGCTCTTACTCATTCTGAATCTGATACCAAAAGAGCCAGAGACAACAACTTCAATGGACAGCATACTCTTGTGTTTGATTAACTTCTATAGCAGGAATGAGCATTATGCAAAGAAAAGTTACAATGTCTTTAAATATATATTTCTCTCTATGCATAATGTTAAGCAATAGACAGACAGGTTTACATTTTATGACATAATACCTATTATTTGTTAATCTAATTACAATGCTCTTCTACAATTATTCATTCTAGAAGATTTATGAAAGGCAGAGTTACAATGAAGACAGTACACGTTGTAATCACTTTTTTTAATGCTCAAGTCATAAAAGCACTAAGCTATTGTTGTCCTGGTCTCCATCTGGTCCACCAGAGGTTTGTTTACTAGGGCTCACTATAGGAACTGATTTCTTATCAAATCCAATTATTCAATCATTAAATCAACTTCTTTCAACATTTTCATTGAAAATAATATCCCCTTTTCATGAAGTAGATTTTATTGAATGTCATTCATTCTATTGCACTATTCTAACCAAACATGCATTACCAGTTCATATCAGTAGGTGTCACTATACACTAGCTAGTCGAAAAAGACTGATGCCATGATAGCTGCCTGTCTCTGTATATGTGAAAGTTCTGGTTGTGTTAGCTAGAATCCATCAATTCATTCTTTCTGCATTAGCCATCCATGTGTTATGGTTGGACAAACGTGTTTATTTATTTTTCTTGTTAAGACAGTGGAATTTGCACGACAAACATTTGTAAATAACCACCAGAGGTGGAAATAAAATAATATGCCAACAAACATTACTGGACTAACCTTTTCAGGAACTTCAATATACCTTGGCTTCGGGTAGCAGCAGGAGATCGTTTCATCTTTATAAAGTGCCAAACATATTTATTCAGTGAGTCTATTGATAAAAGTCACCTTGTCCGAGAGAGATTTACATGGTTATCAAAACCTCACACCAAGGTAAGCCTACACGTCTCACTTCCGGTTCCCGTGACATGCATTGAAACATGGCTTTATTTTGCAAAATATCTGGAATGCATTTCAAATAACAGGTGTGCCATCGTAAATGTTAATTTGTGGAATTTCTTTCCTTCTTATTGCATTTGTACATTAAGGTAGGGGTGGTATACAGAATATAGCCCTATGTGGTAAAAGACCAAGTCTATATTATGGGAAGAGCAGCCCAAAAAGCAGAGAAACGACAGTCCATCATTACTTTAAGACATGATGGTCAGTCAACACATTCACCCAACCTCAACCCAAAAAACAGATAAAGCAACACCTCACGGCACAAAGCCTCTCCCTTATTTGACCTAGATAGTTTGTGTGTATGCATTGATATGTAGGATACGTGTGCCTTGAATTTTTTTCATGTAGTTCTGTCCTTGAGCTGCTCCTGTCTATTGATGTTCTGTATTGTTATGTTTCGTGTGGACCCCAGGAAGAGTATCTGCTGCTATCGCAACAGCTAATGGGGATCCTAATAAAATACCAATTACCAAATTGTGATGCTTTAGGATGAGTTGGACTGCAGAATGAAGGAAAAGCAGCCAACAGGTGCTCAGCATATGTGGGAACTTCTTCAAGACTGTTGGAAAAGCATTCCAGGTGAAGCTGGTTGAGAGAATGCCAAGAGTGTGCAAAGTTGTCATCAAGGCAAAGCGTGGCAACTCTGAAGAATCAAAAGTGTTTTCATAGTTTTGATGTCTTCACTATTATTCTACATTGTGGAAAATTGTAAAAATAAAGAAAATGATCCTGTCTTATCTGTATGCTCTGTATGCTCCACACACCAGAGGACCTGAGCCCTATGACCATGCCTCAGAACTACCTGGCCTGAAGACTCCCCAGTCCACCTGGTTGTGCTGCTGCTCCAGTTTCTGCTGTTCTGCCTGCAGCTATGGAACTCTGACCCGTTCACCTGACATGTTACCTTATCCCGGGACCTGCTGCTTCGTTTCTCCTCTGTCTCTATCGACCTCTCAACCTTTGAATGCTCGGCTATGACATGCCAACTGACATTTACTCCTGAGGTGCTGACCTGTTGCGTCCTCTATAACCACTGTGATTATTATTTGACCCTGCTGTTCACCTATGAACGGCTAAACATCTTGAAGAACCATCTGGCCTTAATGACCATATACAGTGCATTCAGAAAGTGTTCAAACCCCTTGACTTTTTACAAATTTTGTGACTTTAAAGCCTTATTCTAAAACTGCTTAATTGTTTTTTCCCCCTCATCAGTATACACACAATACCCCAGAATGGCACAGCAAAAACAGGATTTCAGACATTTTTGCAAATCTATATAAAAATAAATAAATACGGAAATATTACATTTACATAAGTATTCAGACCCTTTACTCGGTACTTTGTTGAAGAACCTTTGGCAGCGATTACAGCCTGCAGTGTTTTTGGGTATGACACTACACGCTTGGCACACGTTATTTGGGTTGTTTCTCCCATTCTTCTCTGCAGATCCTCTCAAGCTCTGTCAGGTTGGATGGAGAGAGTCGCTACACAGCTATTTTCAGTTCTCTCCAGAGATGTTCGATCGGGTTCATGTCCGGGCTCTGGCTGGGCCACTCAAGGACATTCAGAGACTTGTCCCGAAGCCACTCCTGCGTTGTCTTGACTGTGTGCTTAGGGTCATTGTCCTGTTGGAAGGTGCACCTTCGCCCCCAGTCTGAGGTCCTGAATGCTCTGGAGCAGGTTTTCATCAAGGATCTCTCTGTAATTTTCTTTGTTCATCTTTCCCTCGATCCTTACTAGTCTCCCAGTCCCTGTCGCTGAAAAACATTCCCACAGTATGATGCTGCCATCACCATGATTCACCGTAGGGATGGTGCCAGGTTTCCTCCAGAAGTGACACCCTGCATTCAGGCCAAAGAGTTCAGTCTTGGTTTCATCAGACCAGAGAATCTTATTTCTCATGGTCTAAGTGTCACGCCCTGATCTGTTTCACCTGTTCTTGTGATTTTCTCCACCCCCTCCAGGTGTCAATTATTTTCCCTGGTGTAATTATCCCTGTGTTTCCTGTCTCTTTGTGCCAGTTAGTAATGTCAAGTCAACCAGCGTGTTTTTCCCGTGCCCCTGCTTTTTCTTATCTCTCTTTTGCCAGTCCTCCCGGTTTTGACCCTTGCCTGCCCTGACTCTGAACCTGCCTGCCTGACCTGACCTGACCTCGAGCCTGCCTGCTGCTCTGTACCTCCTGGACTCTGACCTTGTTATGATCTTCTTGCCTGTCCACGACCATTCTCTTGTCTGCCCTTTGGATACTAATAAATATCAGAGACTCAAACCATCTGCCTCTCGTGTCTGCATCTGGGTCTCGCCCTGTGCCCTTATACTAAGAGTCCTTTAGGTGCCTTTTGGCAAACTCCAAATGGGCTGTCATGTGCCTTTTACTGAGAAGTGGCTTCTGTCTGTCCACTCTACCATAAAGGCCTGATTGGAGCTGCAGAGATGGTTGTCCTTCTGGAAGGTTCTCCCATCTCTACAGAGGAACTAACCCCCATAATGAGATATATTTTTTGTTGTTGTCAATATTCTGAATGAACCAACACATGGTTCAACAATTAATATATTTGCTGTGCTAGACCTAAGGGATAATGGTAGCTTCATAATTAATCTTTCATGTTCAAAATCTAGAAAACCATGCCAGACTGCTATCTAAATTAGCCCTGGAGCATTTAATATAGCTATAAAACAAACAAAAATATGTTTGGAGATGTGTATTACACATTTATGAATCATCTAAATGTTAGCATTAAACAATCAAGGCCTTTAAACACTTGTTGGACTATAATTGTACAAATGTAACGCCTTTTATGGTGTCTGACGGAGTTGACATAAATCCACTTAGTTGCATTTAATGAACAAATAGTTTGTTCCTTTACATGGTGTTAATAGCTGATACTTTGGTCTGTCAAAATATAAACTTCACATTTTGTTAATATTAAGACAAATATTTGTAGAAAAAAAAGTTGATTGTCCCATCTTTTAAGGGTCCCTGAGCTCTAATATAGCGAATTCTTTCTCTCTGCCCCATGGCAAAACAAAACACATAGATTGTAGCTACACTAGATATGATATAACCAAAGATTGTTGTTATCCAGCATTTCTGGACATTACAGGTTTGCCTAATCAAAACACTGCAATAGATTCTACAACTAACCTGGTATTGGCTGTACTCTCTTGGTTCCCAATTCTGGAAACCAGTTATCTTAAACGTCCGTTTCCAGTTGCAGGTGGTTCTAGAAATACCAGAGACAACACAGATGATAGTAAATAAATATATCTTTCTGAGTTATCTCTAGTCTTTGTGCATTTGCCTGTTGCCTTTTCTTTGCAGGTTTTACTCAAACTCAATCTCAAACTCAACCGATTTTTCTGTAATCCTGCAGATTCATTATCATTCTCCAACACCTCCAACATTAAGCATGCCTGCCCATCATGGTATTGGGCAGCTTATGACACTTGAGAACTCATCTGGTTTAGAAATCAAACTCTGGTTCTCTTATTGCAAACCACATTTTATACATTTTCCACAGTTGTTTTTTAGAGAACATTGTATTGCAAGGTATGCTACAGTATATATGTGTAGGATATGCTGTGTTGGCTAATTTGCATATGCAACTTCGTTTTTAAACGTACATTCTAGCATACATGACACACACATCTTCATATCTAAACGCTTTTGCTTGGCTTTCTACGTAAAGTATATGATTGAATGCATCTTCAAGCCTGCAGCTTGTTACTTGAAAAGAGACATAATCAGGTCAAAACATGACAACAACAAAAGTGTCACTGAAAGATAGCTAATGAAACACAAGCCTCATGAACAGGGAAATTGACATTTACTGTAGCAGGCTAGGCTAGTCAAACTAGTATCGGATAGCTTTAAAAAATAAAAAAAAATGGCTAAATGGTGAACGGAGTTACCTCTTCATAGGACAATTTGTATTGCATGCTGAATATTTCAAGTGCACTCAAAAACAGATGTTGATCTTATTTCAGTCTTTGGGAGTTCATCAAACACATACAGCAAGCAGTTTGAGTTTTCAGACCTCATTTGAGACTGTGTTTACATCCTAGATAGAAGCAGTGTTAAACTGTTATTTTTATGAGACAATGTGCAAGAATTGAAGGCGCCAACACATTTTATAGTTATTATAAGAATGTTTTACTGTCAAATATAAAAATCTGCTCCTCCCTCGATGGGGATCGATCAACTTCACGTTTTTCGGCTTCTGCCCACAACCTATAGGCTACTGCATATTTGAATTAATACTTGAGAGAGTAGCCCACCATTCACATTCTATTCCATATTCTGAGCCATAGGCCTATCCAAGCCTTTACACTCAATGTAGTTGGTCCAAAGTTGGCATCACGACACTCACTTTAATTGGATTGATAATGTATTTCTATCCCAGTTCACTTTCACTACAACAAAGTAATCAGCCTCTCTGTTTCCAGGTAGACTAACACAATACTTGTTTAATTTTATTCATGATATAATCTTCAGCTTATTAGGACTGGACATGATTTCCTTTACAACCATGTATGTATGTATGTATGCATGTATGCATGTATGCATGTATGTATGTATGTATGTATGCATGTATGCATGCATGTATGTATGTATGTATTTATAGTTTTTAATGAATTGATACTGCAAGTAAATTGTGTAATCATGTCAGCAGTTTCTTGACATTGAGTCCCTTGACTCCTTTTAAGTTAATTGAGTATTAGACGTTCATTTTGTGCCATAATCTGGTCTAGTGGTAATGCTGCTGACTCTGGACCACACATGGCCCTTTGCGGCATGGATTCAAACCCTGCCTACTCCTTCATATCTGTATTCCTCTACCTTTCTGTCACCCCCCTCTCATTCATAACTTGATATCTCAATAAAGAAAGAGAAATTACGAATATGTATAAATAAATTAGTCATTTCAAGACCATGTACTACCCAAACATGGTGAAGGGAACAAAAATAGAATAATGGGTTTTGACCTTGGTGGTGACTTTCTGAACTGTTATAGTTAGACCAACAGTTTAAAGTAAGACAGAAAAATATTGGTATTTGAGTTCTGATTGACTAAATTGACAACATTTCAGAAAAGTTGTTGTATTTTCCCTTAAATTCACCAGAAACAACCATTCACAGCTATTTGTTTAAAAATGCCTTAGTAAGTTACACAGTATATGTAAGTTACACAGTATATGTAAGTTGCATAGTATAGTATATGTTCCTGCTGTTCTCTCCTTCTTCCCTTTTTCCTTTTCTTCTAATCTGGTATCAGCCAGTCTTCATCCATTCATCACCCCTCATGTCTGTTTCTGCAGTCACGAAACCCCACCTCCTTCCACCATTGTCACTGTGATAACAGAACAGAACTACATTGAGACCAAAGATGGTGGATAAATGAAGATAGTTCACTCAGGCCGTTTACCACTGTCTGCTTAAGGAGATGGGTCCTTAAGCAGACAACAATGCGATAGTGGTCTGCTTAGTTAATTGACTTCCATGGGGGGGGGGGTGAAGGAGTGGGCTGTCTCGCTTCCTCTTCCGTCTCTGCTTGAGACTACAGAATGCTGAGTCACAATGACAAGGCAGAAATACAGCCAGGGCAGAGCCTGAGTCAGTCCACACTGTATTAGAACCAACAGGAGGTAATGACAGGAATAAGTAGAGGTGCAAATTTCACTGGAGACAAGGGGGAGATGCATTTTTGTCCCCCCCAAATGTTATCATTGGAATGTGATACAAAACGAGGCAATTGTGTGCTTTAGGACTATGCGGATGCCTCCGAGCAGTCGGGTAAGCTGTTTGCAGTGTTTCTCGACCCAAAACATATAAATATATATGTCCCCCCACATCTAAAACCAATGTTGTGCCCCTGGTAATAATAGTGGGAGGGAGGAAGCAATAGGGAGACAGGGGGAGGGGGAAAGAGTACAGACTAAAAACGCTGTGTCACCCTTCAGAACTTCAATAGAAAGAGTTATGTAATGGTTAACCATTCACAGTATTACTCACTGTTTATAACTTTGTGCGGCTGGTCACATGATGGACCCGGTCGTGACCGTAACAACTTAACACAGGTTCTCGGGGTTGAACATTACAGAAAAAATTTGAATAAAGAAATTAAGACAATTCATTGTCAATTTCATTTTTAATGCTATGTTTGCCCATCTGCTAAAATAAGGTCACTTAGAACAACCTGGACTCAGAGGTAGACGTAACATAGTAAAATTAAATTCGAGGTACGCCAATTAGTATGATATGTTTTGTATGTATTCATTTGTGGATGTCCATCATCCATTTCACATTATATTTTACCAATTGTAATTTGTACAATATGTTACGAATTGCTAAACATATGATATGTTACGAATTCCAATTTGTTGTGGCTAACGTTAGCTCAGTGGGTAGGTGCTAATGTTAGCTAGGTTGCTAAAGTTAGCTAGGCTAGGGGTTAAGGGTTAAGGTTAGGTCTAAGGTTAAGGTTAAGGTTAGGAGTTAGGTTTACCTGTTTGGGATAGGGGGCAGTATTTTCATGGCCGGATAAAAAACGTACCCGATTTAATCTCTTTACTACTCCTGCCCAGAAACTAGAATATGCATATAATTAGTAGATTTGGATAGAAAACACTCTAAAGTTTCTAAAACTGTTTGAATGGTGTCTGTGAGTATAACAGAACTCATATTGCAGGCCAAAACCTGAGAAGATTCCATACAGGAAGTGCCCTGTCTGACAATTTATTGTCTTTCTGTAGCCTCTCTATCAAAAATACAGCATCTGTGCTGTAACGTGACATTTTCTAAGGCTTCCATTGGCTCTCAGAAGGCACCAGAAAGTGGAATGAGAGGTCTGCAGTCTGGGCTAAGTACAGCAGCTCTGTTTGTTACTGGCCTGCCTGGGGACAGTGACACTGGAGATGCGAATCCACGAGACTACTCCATTTTGTTCTTTCAGTCTTTGAATGAATACAACGTCGTCCGGTTGGAATATTATCGCTATTTTACGAGAAAAATAGCATAAAAATTGATTTTAACCTATTACATCTAGACGTTCCGCTAGCGGAACACCTGCTCCAATATCCAATGATAGGCGTGGCGCGAATTACAAATTCCTCAAAAATACAAAAACTTCAATTTTTCAAACATATGACTATTTTACAGCATTTTAAAGACAAGACTCTCCTTTATCTAACCACACTGTCCGATTTCAAAAAGGCTTTACAACGAAAGCAAAACATTAGATTATGTCAGCAGAGTACCCAGCCAGAAATAATCAGACACCCATTTTTCAAGCTAGCATATAATGTCACAAAAAACAAAACCACAGCTAAATGCAGCACTAACCTTTGATGATCTTCATCAGATGACACACCTAGGACATTATGTTATACAATACATGCATGTTTTGTTCAATCAAGTTCATATTTATATCAAAAACCAGCTTTTTACATTAGCATGTGATGTTCAGAACTAGCAAACCTCCGGTGAATTTATTAAATTACTCACGATAAACGTTCACAAAAAACATAACAATTATTTTAAGAATTATAGATACAGAACTCCTTTGTGCAATCGAGGTGTCCGATTTTAAAATAGCTTTTCGGTGAAAGCTCATTTTGCAATATTCTGAGTAGATAGCCCAGCCATCACGGCTAGCTATTTAGTCACCCACCAAGTTTAGCCCTGACCAAACTCCAATTTACTATTAGAAAAGTTTGATTACCTTTGGTGTTCTTCGTCAGAATGCACTCCCAGGACTGCTACTTCAATAAAAAATGTTGGTTTGGTTCAAAATAATCCATTGTTATATCCAAATAGCGGCGTTTTGTTCGTGGGTTCAAGACACTATCCGAAGTGTAAATAAGGGTCACGAGCACGACTCATTTCGTGACAAAAGATTTCTAAATATTCCATTACCGTACTTCAAAGCATGTCAACCGCAGTTTAAAATCAATTATTATGCCATTTTTCTCGTAAAAAAGCGATAATATTCCGACCGGGAAAGCGTGTATACGTACAAAGAGAGAGAAAATAAAAGCATGGGATGCCCTCGTGCACGAGCCTGAGTCTCACAGTACTGTGACCAGCCACTATCCAAACGCGCTACTTTTTTTCAGCCAGAGCCTGCAAAGCCATGATTCAGCTTTTTGCCGCCTTCTGAGAGCCCATGGGAGCCGTAGGAAGTGTCACGTAACAGCAGAGATCCCCTGTAATGGATAGAGATAATCAAGAAGGGCAGGAAATGGTCAGACAGGGCACTTCCTGTAAGGAATCTTCTCTGGTTTTGGCCTGCCAAATGAGTTATGTTATACTCACAGACACCATTCAAACAGTTTTAGAAACTTTGGAGTGTTTTCTATCCAAAGCTAATAATTATATGCATATTCTAGTTTCTGGGCAGGAGTAATAATCAGATTAAATCGGGTACGTTTTTTATCCGGCCGTGAAAATACTGCCCCCTAGCCATAACAGGTTAAACAGCGTTTGACATGCTTCGAAGTACAGTAATGGAATATTTTGAACTTTTTTGTCACGAAATGCGCTTGTGCGTCACCCTTCGGATAGTAACCTCAACGCACGAACAAAATGGAGCTATTTCAATATAACTATGGATTATTTCGAACCAAAACAACATTTGTTGTTGAAGTAGAAGTCCTGGGAGTGCATTCTGATGAAGAACAGCAAAGGTAATCCAATTTTTCTTATAGTAATTCTGAGTTTAGTGAGCACCAAACTTGGTGGGTGTCAAATTAGCTAGCTTGTGATGGCTGAGCTATCTACTCAGAATATTGCAAAATGTGCTTTCGCCGAAAAGCTATTTTAAAATCTGACACCGCGATTGCATAAAGGAGTTCTGTATCTATAATTCTTAAAATAATTGTTATGTTTTTTGTGAACGTTTATCGTGAGTAATTTAGTAAATTCACCGGAAGTGTTGTGGGTATGCTAGTTCTGAACATCACATGCTAATGTAAAAAGCTGTTTTTTGATATAAATATGAACTTGATTGAACAAAACATGCATGTATTGGATAACATAATGTCCTAGGAGTGTCATCTGATGAAGATCATCAGAGGTTAGTGCTGCATTTAGCTGTGGTTTTGGTTTTTGTGACATACATGCTTGCTTTGAAAATGGCTGTGTGATTATTTTTGGCAGGGTACTCTCCTGACATAATCTAATGTTTTGCTTTCGCTGTAAAGCCTTTTTGAAATCGGACAATGTGGTTAGATTAACGAGAGTCTTGTCTTTAAAATGGTGTAAAATAGTTGATTGTTTGAGAAAATTGAATTGGTAATTGAAGTGGTATTTTAGTTGGTTTTGTATTTGGCGCCGTGCGATGCCATTGGCTGTTGGCTAGGGATTCCGCAGGCGGTCTGTCCTTAACAGGTTAAGCATGACACATCATTTAGTCAAAAAGTGATGCCCCTTTTCGCAAAAAAAAGGAATGCCAAGTATGTCACAGCCCTTTTTGTATCACCGGTTTAAGCATAAGTCTACTGTCACTCCCAACTGTCTGAAGAGGCTTTGACTCATTGTCTCCAAATCATTGTTTGCTAACATAATGAAAACATAACACCATAAAGTGAGGTTCAGTCTAAAACAGTTGATCAAAGTAACAGAGAGCAGGGCACATACTTCAAGGATTATCTATGTTGAAGACCCTTAGCCCCATTTGAAGCAGCTTCATAATTTTTCAACAAACAATGAACCTAGATAGTAGCTATGACAAACTGATAAATAGAGCTTGTTTTGGCTTACATTTTAGGAGAAAGGGGGTCCTGTCCTCAAACAATTGGAGTAGAGGGACTACCTTACATACTAGGCCAGGAAAGACCAGGGGCTGTATAAATCAGTGGAGGCTGGGGGGAGGAGCTTATTCAATGTGATCTAAAAGGCTAAACTGATCCTTAATCGGCACTCTTACTCTGAGAGACTTGATGCATACTGCCCCAGAAGAAGACCTAAGCTGTGTTTGAATACCCATACTAACATACTGTATATTACATACGTAATGAGTACATACTGCATACTATACACTACTAGTTCATAGGGCTCCCGAGTGGCGCAGCGGTCTAAGGCACTCCATCTCAGTGCAAACAACGTCACTATAGTACCTGGTTTGAATCCAGGCTGTATCATATCTGACTGTGATTGGGTCCAGCGTCGTCCGGGTTTGGCTATAGTAGGCCGTCATTGAAAATAAGAATTTGTTCTTAACTGACTTGCCTAGTTAAATAAAGGTTACATTTCAGTATACTGTAATAGAACGGTAAACTTTTAGTTGAGCTTACTAGCGCTTCGCCTGTCTACCGGAAGTTGATGCTGTTGATATGCAACCTCTTGCTAGCTTGTTAGCATAACAAATTACTAGCTAGACATCATACGATTTCAGATGTGTTTGTAAATTCAATCTGGTGTGCCAGAGTACGCTCTGGGCGTTTGTAAATTCAGAGCGTTGTCACATTGTCCGTTCATAAATTCAAAGTGTTTTGCTCTCTGAGCATTCAGAGCCCACACTGGACGCTCTGGCCGAAGAGTAGGGTTCATCCAAGCGTTCTGACCTCACACAGGCAGTCAAGCACCCAAGCTAACTGGCTAACTTTGGCTAGCTTGCTAGCTACTTCCAGACACAAATGAGAGAACACTTCACTCTGACCATTTTACTCACCCTAGCAGAGCTGGTTAGGCTGATTTCATGTTATCCAGAGCATTGGTGACTGTAACTGTGGTGCTGGCAACAATTTAATTACTCTTTTTTTGCAGACATGTACTGACACCGGTTATATTCAATGGGTGTTACGTTTGTATATTCATCAATTAATCTGCGCTTTGGCACACTCAGATGAGAGTGCTCTGAAATCGGAGTAGATAGCCAGAGCAAATGAACTATGTCCATTGAGAACGAACAATGACTATGCCACTTAGCTAAGCCTGATGTCTTAATAGCCAACTAAATGTATGTTAGGTAGCTAGTTAACATAACGGTACATACTACTGTAATGATATGCTATGCGGTTCGTAAGTATAGCGTTGCTAAAGAATTGTAACGTAACTTATTTGAAAATGAATTACATCGCTTAACATTTGTCATAGCTAGTTAAAGCAATGAAATTGTATCCATTCTTGTCGGACTTTGGCTGCAAATTTTCCGACATTTTCTTAAAATCTGAAAGCGTTGGGAGGCCACGCCCGTTTTCTGAAGAATTGCATTATGGGCCCTGAAAGCATGGAAAAAATGTCCATTTTGGCTAATTTAGTACGACATCCAGGAACTTCTGGCATACTAACTATATCCATACTATGGCCAATAACCATACTACATACTCCACTTACATCACAAATAGTATGGTTAGTGCAGTTAGTATGAGTATTCGAACACAGCTCTAGTTCTTATGAATACCAGTGATGTTGCAACTACATGGATGTTTTGAACAATAACCCAGCACCCTGAAAGCACCCTGTCAACAGTTGTGGAAGATCAGGTCATGTGAACTGAAGTTCTTAGGAAGGTTACTTTATTACTGTAGTCTTTGATTTTCATTAGCTGTAAAAAGTTTTCCACTTCACAGTTTTATCTTAATAACCTATGTATGGTTAGATGTATGTAGCTACTGATTCTGTGTAGTTATTTCTAGGCTAATGTAATCAACTTTGATATACCATTTGTCAACTACAATATGTCATTTGAAATCGAAAGGTCTATCATCAAATACCATTTCTACAAAAGCCAGCCTTTCTTTCTCTGTCCACTACTGTATTCCCATACCTCATACTGAAAATTGAATTGATGTTAAAAAAAGTGTGATAAACCCTACAGTTTTTCTTTTGACTGCATTCTGGAAAAGGTACATAATTAAGCTAAATGTGCTACTGAAACATGTGCTCTTAGAGAATGAAACAGAAGTTTACAGAACTGCTTCTCAAAGTTCGATTCCTTTTATATCCTAAATCAAATGTAGACATAGACTATTTCTCAATTAGCCCAATATTAGAATGAGTGTTCAAATTCTTCCTATTTTCTTCTAAGGATATAACACACACACCTTTTTCAACAATAAGCGCTGTAGTTAGACCTGCACTGTAGCATTGCTTTTGGCTGATACTACTGCTTTAGTTGTTTCCAATAAAATGTTACTTTGTTATAAACAAAGTAAAAAAAAAAAAAATACCAGACCGAGATGAAGAGGTCAAGGCGAGAGCATTTACTTCACCCAAAATCTTTCCGCGTGAGATAAGGCCATTTATGTGTGGAGGTATATAACAGAGTGTCAAATTACTTAAGGATTTTTGATCGAATAGAACTTTCGTAAAGTTTAAGCTTTTACAAAAGCTTTTACAAACGCCGACATATATATTATATGTTGATGCACGTTGCATTCCGGCAACTTTGAGAAAAACGACGTTTAGTTGTGCGTGTTGTTTACAAGCGTTCCTGCCCTCTCATTGGTTAGAATCTTGCCTGTCTTCAATCGTTGAGCACATGTATTTCCATTGTTAGAGTTGTCACTCGTCTCTCTTGTTAATATAATAAATAATCTTTGCTTTAGGTCATGAGGTGTATGAGTGGGCTCGTTGTCAAATGATCCGCCTAGTTCCTGTTGAAATTCTAAAGGTGATTGGCTACGCTCTGTGAGGGTGGATTTCACTGACGCGTTCCGTTCGGAACAATAAATAGAGGGAACAAGGCTCCTTCCAGTTCACAAGTCTGAGAAGACGCATGAAGAAGTTCTTGCTTCAACAGTGATTGAACGGAACTCCTCTGCCTTCGTCCTGCACTATAGAACATTCCGGATTTATAACGTAACAGTTACTTTAACTGTAATAGCAAAATAGTCGAAGGAACTTTATTTTCCTACACTTTATTTTGATATAAAATAAAATCTGCCAAGATGGAGTCTCAGATCCGCCAGAACTATCACCACGATTGCGAAGCTGCCATCAACCGGATGATCAACATGGAGATGTTTGCCTCCTACACCTACACTTCAATGGTAAGGAGTCTACCAAGATGACAGTTTTGTTGATCTACCTATGTATTATTATTCCTGGGCCTAAATGCAATTTTTCGCTGACTTTTCTACAGGCCTAGACAATTAAAGAACCAAGAAATGTAACTCCCTGAAGTTAATGAGTTTTACTTTGTTATTAAGAGCTTTCAGGTAGATATAGCATTCAATTGAAGCCGGGAATCTATCCTACCTTGGACAGAGCGCGTAACAACTCCTTGGCGGGTTACTTGTCAGGTTACCAAGTAGACTACAGACTAGACTGATTCATGCCTTTGTCATCAAGTTTAGTTGCCACAACAAGAACATAATGCTGTCATGTTTTTCTTCTTCTTGTAAACACACTGATTTATGTTTATCCACCCAGGCTTTCTATTTCTCCCGTGACGATGTGGCTCTGCCTGGCTTCGCGCATTTCTTCAAGGAGAACAGCGACGAGGAGCGGGAGCACGCCGACAAGCTACTCTCCTTCCAGAACAAGAGAGGTGGACGCATTTTACTCCAGGACATCAAGGTGAGCCCCTGAGCATCGAAAAACCCAGTTAGATTGTAGACTGTTAGAAATGTCTTTACTCCATGGAGGAGAGTGTCTACAGCATTAAGTTGATGTAGAGAACCTGGAGTAGTCCTGAACATACTGTCTCTAACCACTGAACTGACAGTGTGAGGGGTGTAACTCTGTTCACTTTATCCTAACCTTAATGTCTGCTAGTATTCCCTAACACTTCTGTGTTCACTCTGTCCTCTGTAGAAGCCAGAACGTGATGAGTGGGGCAATGGGCTGGAGGCCATGCAGTGTGCTCTGCAGCTGGAGAAGAATGTGAACCAGGCCCTGCTGGACCTGCACAAGATTGCCTCTGACAAGGTTGACCCCCATGTAAGTTATGGTGGATCTGCACATCACATGTATATATCACATAGAATACAGGTACTGTCCCAGGAGATGATCAGGTTGTTGTAGCTCTAATGATACAAAGATTGTGACCTTCTTCACACGCACACAATAGTCCATTGATGCACACTATACACACAATGCAGCTAATGCATAAGTTTGCATAAATGGCGGCAGGTTGTCTAGTGGTTAGAGCGTTGGGCCAGTAACCAAAAGGTTGCTGGATCGAATCCCCGAGCTGACAAGGTAAAAATATGTTCTTCCCGTGAACAAGGCAGTTAACCCAGTGTTTTATGTTAGGATCTCATTGTAAATAAGAACTTGTTCTTAACTGACTTGGCTAGTTAAAAAAGCTGCAAACACATTATCTGCACTTATGCCATTACCACCAGGCTCTTGTGTGTTACTGTATCTACAATATTCTGTAGTTATTCTCTTGTCTGACCTGTGTTTTCCCTCTTTAGCTGTGTGACTTCCTGGAGACCCATTACCTGAATGAGCAGGTGGAGGCCATTAAGAAGCTGGGTGACCACATCACCAACCTCACCAAGATGGATGCTGTCAAAAACAAGATGGCAGAGTACCTGTTTGACAAGCACACCCTGGGAGGCCAGAGCTAAACCACTTCCATCCCCAGGCTACAGCATCCAGCCTCAGACCAGGACTCCTGGCTTCTCTGATAGATCCTACTGGCTTTGCATTTATAAGGAGGGTAGAGTGTTGAACTGGTGCAGTGCAACACAGCTGTAACATTGAGGTCTTTTTGTTGACAACACTACTGTATTTGAGGCAAGGCATCTTGTAAAACAATAAAAATAGTGACCTGTAGTAATGGATGTTGTAACAGTCTATTCAGGTTCTTTGCTCCGTCTTACTGAGCATCTCAATTTCCTAGTGATAAATACTGACAATTGTAGACGACTGAGGGTCATAACAATAGAAGTTTAACATGAGGTTTATAAAGGACATTACCTCTGACCACAGAGTGTCCTTTACCTTAGCTTGTAATAGTGCCAAGTCGATTAAGGGCACAACAGTCAACTCCAGGTCCGTAATCGTGAAATGGTTAACTACAGTTGTAGACCTTAACTCCGCATCACAGGTATATTAGACGGCCTAGAGGTCAATCAAAACCGTTAGCCAGCTGTTATGGTGCATTTCTCTATTGATGGGAAGTATGGCTCTTACTGACAAATCTAGTTTATTTCAGTTGGTAATGCCCAATAGTTACCCTATAGCAAATTATGAACTGAATTCTCAAAATACTAATGATTCTACAAGCCTTTTGTTCACCATAAGGGGCTTATTGGAGCTGTCATATGGTTGCAAAGCTACTGGTAATTTACTGAAAATACTCAACACTATCATTTTGGTAATTAACGGGCAAGCTTAACTATAATACTTTAACTGAACATATTGACATTTTCTAATTTGTCCGTATAGTACTTGAGTTTCTAGTGGAGAGACCACTTGGTTAAAGGGGATGCTAGCCAAATGAGAACTAATCAGCAATGGCATTTTCAGGTCCTCTGCAACTATTTTCTTTTCACAACTGCCACCAATATTTACAACCAAGAAGTATTGACATGGTAAAATAATTAGGTACATTTTTATGGTATTCACTAACTTGGTTTATATTTAGTGTAAAGTTTCACAGCTCTCATTCTATTGGAAAATATATTTGACAAAGGGCCAGAGATTTGTAATCTGATGTACCCAAAAAGCCCACTAGATGGCATCTGATTAAAATGCATATTCCTTAATTTACCAAAATTTATATTTTATGGATCCCTATTAGCTGCTGTCAAGGCAGCAGTTACTCTTCATGGGGTCCAGCAAAATAAAGGCAGTTCTATACAATAAAACATTACATTACTAAACAGATTTCACAACACAAGGGTTTGCACTCAGGCCACTGCTCTACTACCATATATCCACAGCACAAAATCCATGTGTGTATTTTTAGTGCATATGTTACTGTGTTTTTAAATATGATTTTGCTGCTTGCATGAGTAACTTGATGTGGAATAGTAGCCATGTCATGGCTCTATGTAGTACTGTGCACCTCCCATAGTCTGTCCTGGACTTGGGTACTGTGAAGAGACCTGGTGGCATGTCTTGGGTATACACTGGTGTCTGAGTTGTGTACTAGTAGTTTAAACTGACAGCTCGGTGCATTCAACATGTCAATACTTCTCACAAATACAAGTAGTGATGAAGTCAATCTCTCCTCTACTCTGAGCCATGAGAGATTGACATTCATATTAATGTTAGCTCGCTGTGTACATTTAAGGGTGAGCCGTGCTGCCCAGTTCTGGGCCAATTGTAATTTTTTTGTGGCACCTGACCACACGACTGGACAGTAGTCCAGGTGGGACAAAACAAGGGCCTGTAGAACCTACCTTGTTGATAGCGTTAAGAAGGCAGAGCAGTGCTTTATCATGGACAGACCTATCCCCATCTTAGCTACTGTTGTATCAATATGTTTTTACAATGACAGAAGTTTATTCTCAACTTGTTACATTTCCACATTATCCATTACAAGATTTAGTTGAGGTTTAGGGTTTTAATTTTATGTCCCAAATACAATTCCTTTAGTTTTTGAAATTCACATATTTAGGACTAACTTATTTCTTGCCACCCATTCTGAAACTGACTGCAGCTCTTAAGTGTTGCAGTGATTACACCTGCTGTGGTAGCTGATGTGTATAGTGTTGAGTCATCAGCATACATAGACACACAGGCTTCACTCAGCACCAGTGGCAAGTCATTAGTAAAGATTGAAAAAGTAAGGGGCCTAGGCAGCTGCTCTGGGGAATGCCTGACTCTTCCTAGATTATGTTGGAAAGGATTCCATTAAAGAACACCCTCTGTGTTCTGTTAGTTAACTTAAGATCCACAATATAGCAGGGGATGTAAAGCCATAAAACGTACGCTTTTTCCAGCAGCAGATTATGATCAATAATTTCAAAAGCTGCAGAGAATTGCTTTATTTATTTTTAATCTTTATTTAACTAGGCAAGTCAGTTAAGAACAAATTATTTTTTACAATGATGGCCTACCAAAAGGCAAAAGGCCTTTCATGACAAGAGAGACAACACAACATAAAGAAAGACCTAAGACAACAACATAGCATGGTAGGCAGTAACAGGAGTCCGTTGTAACAGATAGGCCTAACTTATTCAGTGGTTATACATCCTTGGCTGAGTGCCTGTCACAGGCGTCGTAGGGTTTAGACCAAGACGCAGCAGGAAAATGTATACTCATCTTCTTTTATTAACGGCCAAAGAAGGATAACCAAAATAAACACGAGGGCGGTAAGGCACAAAACTATACACAGCAACAAACTCCCACAAAATTCCATGAAAAACAAACTCCTAATTATAGGACCTTCAATCAGAGGCAACGATAACCTGCTGCCTCCAATTGAAGGTCCAACCCCAATTAACTAAACATAGGACTACAATAGACTAGACAGAACATTGAAATACACTAACATAGAACATAGACTAACAAACCCCGGACCACATAAACCAAACACCCCTCTACCTAAATACATAGCCCGAACCACATAAAACAAACACCCCTGCCACGTCCTGACCAAACAATAACAAATAACCCCTATTACTGGTCAGGACGTGACAGTACCAGTGGAAGTTTGTGACAGTCAAGTTAGCAATAGTCTATGTTGCTAGCAACAAGATAATGTTTTGAGTTTATGATCTAGCTCAGTGGTTCTCAAACCTGGTCCTGGGGACGCAAACGGGTGCACATTTTTGTTTTTGCCATAGCACTACACAGCTGATTCAAATTATCAACTCATCAAAATGCTTTGATGATTTGAATCAGCTGTGTAGTGCTTGGGAAAAAACAAAAATGTGCACCCCATTGGGTCCCCAGGACCAGGATTGAGAACCACTGATCTAGCTAATGGTTAGCACACTGGGGTAAATGTAGATGGGCAACCCCATGCAACCCCATAATACAGGTTATCATGCTTATTGCTAAATTACACACCTGCCTGATAATATGGACCGATATGGTATTTGGCATCTGGTTGTAGTCATTGCAGCTAAAGGTGGCAATACCAGTTATTGAGTGTAAGGGAGCAATTACTTTTCACACAGGGGAATTAGGTGTTGCGTAACTTGGTTAATTAAATAAATGAAATAAGTATAATTTTTTTTGTTATTTGTAAACCTATGTTCCCTTTATCTAATATTCGGTTTTGGTTGAAGATCTGATAACAAAAATAGAGAAAATCAGAAAAGGGGAAATACTTTTTTACGGCACTGTATATATACACTGAGTGTATAAAACATTAATAACAACTTCCTAATATTGAATTGCAAACGCCACTTTTTCCCTCAGAACAGCCTCAATTCATTGGGGTAAGGACTCGATTTAAAGGGTGTCGAAAGCGTTCTACAGGGATGTTGGCCCATGTTGACTCCAATGCTTCCCATAGTTGTGTTAAATTGGCTGAATGTAAAATAATATGTGAGGTGGACCATTCTTGGTACACACGGGAAACTATTGAGTGTGAAAAACCAAGGGGTTTGGTGATGATTTTCTAAACTGTTAGTTAGACCAACAGTTTAAGGTAATATTGAAAAATATTGTTATTTGAGTTGTGATTGTGGTATATTGGCCAAATGATCAGGAAAGTTGTTGGTGTATTTTACCTCCAACATTCATCAGAAACAACCATATTACAGTTATTTGTTTAAAAATGCCTTAGTAAGTTACATAGTATGTGTTACTGCTGTTCTCTCCTTCTTCCCTTTTTTCCCCTAGTCTCAGCACGTTTTCGCCCACTCACCACCGCTCAAATCTGTTTCCACAGTCATGAGACCGAGACTCCTTCCACCATTGTCACGGTGATAGCGGAAAAGAATGGCCTTCAGGCCAAAGATGGTGGATAAATGAAGGTAGTTCACTCAGGCCTTTTACCACTGTCTGCTGAAGGGGGGCGGGGGGAGGGGGGGAGGGGGGTGTTCTCCATAGACATCAATGCGATAGCTGTCTGCTTAGTCCTTGACTTCCATTGAAACAGAACCATTGATGGAGTGGAACATCTCGCTTCCTCTTCCGTCCCTGCTTGAGACTCCAGAATGCTGAGTCACAATGACAAGGCAGTAATACAGCCAGGGCAGAGCCTTAGTCATTCCATACTGTAGTAGAACCAACAGGAGGTTATGACAGGAGGACTGGGAAGGAGGGAGGGAAATAAGAATAGAGGGGGAGGGGGAAAGAGTACAGACTAAAAACGCTGTGTCACCCTTCAGAACTTCAAACGAAAGAGTTCTGTAACGATGAATCATTTACAGTGTTACTATCACTTCTGTTTATAACTTTAACAAGAACATTCTTAGTTTTTACGGTAAAATTGTAATGCTAAGAGATGGATAAAAATGTACAGGGAGGGTACCTGGAGGAAAATGGGAGAGGGTCATGCCTTTTCAATTTCAGTCAAGGGGAGGGTTTAGTATTTTTTTAAATCTAGTCCAGGGGAGGGTCATGTAGTTTGTAATGAAAGAAATGTCAATATTTCTCAGTGTTTTAGAATTCGTTGCTTATTAGGCTATATATCGATGTATGCCTGATTCCACCCGGTTCTCTGCTGGAAATGCAATATGAAGTGTGCCTATAGGCTATTTAGCGTGGTCTCAATCAAATGATTCATAGCCCCCACAGCCACAACTGAAACCACTGAGCTGCCTTACTCAAGAAAGCAAAAAAGAGACCATGTTGTATGCGTCTTTATTAACTCATTTAGTTATTTTTTTGTACATTGTTTGCAAACTGATATGTGACACGTATTAATGCCAAAATACCATGCAATACACGTGAGGCTCAAACAAAGCAATACATGATTAACAAAGCTGCCCTGATTGACAGGTCGTCATTGGATAAGATCAACACATAGGCCTATCTCTACGTCCATTCTTAGCCTGTAATTTGAGCAATTTGTGTACTATTAAAAAATATTTTCATGAAATGTTTATAAAGGCACATTTTCCTCGGACCTGCAAATACATTGATAGATTCATGCAATGCTTTTACTATAAATTAGATCTTTCCACCCTTACTCTTGTCCATAGTGGTCTGTGAACACACAACCTTCTGGCCCGCAGCAATGTGCGCTATTAAAATTCCTGCGTTGCCATGTAATGCTGACAGGATGAAGAACAGTTTCTAAAACGACATATCTAAGGCTCTGGTGTCTCCAAGAGGTGAGGGTAAACTGTAAGGATGTTCTCTGGTATCCACTTTGTTTGAATCATTTTTTGGGGGTATATGGGAGAGTCACTTGTTTTTTCTCAAGCGTTCAGGGAAGGTTTAGGTAAAATATAATTTGCTGAAGGTAGAGACATCCATTTTCATTTAACAGATGTCTGATTTCTTCTGTGTAACCCTTATTATAAATAACGTTTTCTCCTGAAGTTGGCCCTTCTGCTTAAACAAGGTCACTTTGAATGAGTGAGGGTTGCAGCTGACTAGCAACAGTTCATAAGGGTTGCTGCTGACTAACAACAGTTCATAAGGGTTTCTGCTGACTAACAACATTTCATAAGGGTTGCAGCTGATGAACAACAGTTCATAAGGGTTGCTGCTGACTAACAACAGTTCATAAGGGTTGCTGCTGACTGACAACAGTTCATAAGGGTTGCAGCTGACTAACAACAGTTCACAAGGGTTGCAGCTGACTAACAACAGTTCATAAGGGTTGCAGCTGACTAGCAACAGTTCATAATGGTTGCTGCTGACTAACAACAGTTCATAAGGGTTGCTGCTGACTAGCAACAGTTCATAAGGGTTGCTGCTGACTATCAACAGTTCATAATGGTTGCTGCTGACTGACAATTCATAAGGGTTGCAGCTGACTAACAACAGTTCATAAGGGTTGCAGCTGACTAGCAACAGTTCATAAGGGTTGCTGCTGACTAACAACAGTTCATAATGGTTGCTGCTGACTGACAACAGTTCATAAGGGTTGCAGCTAACAACAGTTCATAAGGTTTGCAGCTGACTAACAACAGTTCATAAGGGTTGCAGCTGACTAACAACAGTTCATAATGGTTGCTGCTGACTAACAACAGTTCATAAGGGTTGCTGTTGACTAGCAACAGTTCATAAGGGTTGCTGCTGACTAACAACCGTTCATAAGGGTTGCTGCTGACTAGCAACAGTTGAGATGACAGCAATTACAAGAACATTTGTCCTTTTTTGATGCTATGAAAATGACTCAAAATCTCAATTCTCCTGATCTGAACCATGGAATCTGTCACGTCCTGACCAGTATAGAGGACATTTTGTTATTGTAGTTTGGTCAGGACGTGGCAGAGGGTAGTTTATTTATGTATTACGGGGTTTTTTGGTCACTGGTTTATGTTTGTATTTCTATGGGTATGTTCTAGGTTAGTTTTCTATGTGTAGGTTGGGTGCTGGACTCTCAATTGGAGGCAGGTGTTTCTAGTTGATTGGGAGTCCTATAAGTAGGTGTGTGTTTTGTTTGTTCACTTGTGGGTAGTTGTTTGAGAGCACTGCTTCTGTTGAGCCTGCTGCTCTGTACCTGTCAGTAGTTTGTTTATTGTATTTCTGTGGTGTTCACATTTTGATTAATGAATATGTTGAGCATGCAACCCGCTGCACTTTGGTCCCATTCTCTCTTCATTGACAGTTGTGACAGAATCTCTCCTGGCCCATAGACTAGGCCTACTGTCAGGGTAAGGATTTATAGCTAGGCCTATATGCTTTGGTTTAAAACAACAATAAACAACAAACTAAGCATGACACATCATTTAGTCAAAAAGTGATGTCACTTATCGCAAAGAAAAGGAATGCTAGGTATGTCACAGGCCTTTTGCAACACCGGTTTAAGCATACAGTAAGACTGTTACTCCCAAAAGTCTGAAGGGGCTTCGTCTCATTGTCTCAAAACTTTGCTTGCACTCATAATGAAAACATTAGGATATAAAGTTAGGCTCAATCTAAGAGTTGGTCAAAGCAACAGAGAGCAGAGCACACACTTCAAGGGCTATCTATGTACAAAGACCCTTTCCCCCATTTGAAGCATCGTTATAATTTTTAAACTAACAATAAACCTAGATTTCTCTACACTCGCCAGCTAAAACTGGCGAGTGTAGAGAGTATAGAGATATTGTTATCCATGTCGGCACCAACGATGTTAGGATGTAACAGTCAGAGGTCACCAAGCGCAACATAGCTTCAGCGTGTAAATCAGCTAGAAAGATGTGTCGGCATCGAGTAAGTGTCTCTGGCCCCCTCCCAGTTAGGGGGAGTGATGAGCTCTACAGCAGAGTCTCACAACTCAATCGCTGGTTGAAAACTGTTTTCTGCCCCTCCCAAAAGATAGAATTTGTAGATAATTGGCCCTCTTTCTGGGACTCACCCACAAACAGGACCAAGCCTGGCCTGTTGAGGAGTGACGGACTCCATCCTAGCTGGAGGGGTGCTCTCATCTTATCTACGAACATAGACAGGGCTCTAACTTCTCTAGCTCCACAATGAAATAGGGTGCAGGCCAGGCAGCAGGCTGTTAGCCAGCCTGCGAGCTTAGTGGAGTCTGCCACTAGCACAGTCAGTGTAGTCAGCTCAGCTATCCCCATTGAGACCGTGTCTGTGCCTCGACCTAGGTTGGGCAAAATTAAAGATGGCGGTATTCGCCTTAGCAATCTCACTAGTATAAAGATCTCCTCCATCCCTGCCATTATTGAAAGAGATTGTGATACCTCACATCTCAAAATAGGATTACTTCATGTTAGATCCCTCACTTCAAAGGCAATTATAGTCAATGAACTAATCACTGATCATAATCTTGATGTGATTGGCCTGACTGAAACATGGCTTGAGTCTGATGAATTTACTGTGTTAAATGAGGCCTCACCCCCTGGTTACACTAGTGACCATATCCCCCGCGCATCCCGCAAAGGCGGAGGTGTTGCTAACATTTACGATAGCAAATTTCAATTTACCCAAAAAAAACAACAACGACGTTTTCGTCTTTTGAGCTTCTAGTCATGAAATCTATGCAGCCTACTCAATCACTTTTTATAGCTACTGTTTACAGGCCTCCTGGGCCATATGCAGCGTTCCTCACTGAGTTCCCTGAATTCCTATCGGACCTTGTAGTCATCGCAGATAATATCAAAATTTTTGGTGACTTTAATATTCACATGGAAAAGTCCACAGACCCACTCCAAAAGGCTTTCGGTGCCATCATCGACTCAGTGGGTTTTGTCCAACATGTCTCTGGACCTACTCACTGCCACAGTCATACTCTGGACCTAGTTTTGTCCCATGGAATAAATGTTGTGGATCTTAATGTTTTTCCTCATAATCCTGGACTATCTGACCACCATTTTATTATGTTTGCAATCGCAACAAATAATCTGCCCAGACCCCAACCAGGAAGCATTAAAAGTCGTGCTATAAATTCTCAGACAACCCAAAGATTCCTTGACGCCCTTCCAGACTCCCTCTGCCTGCCCAAGGATGTCAGAGGACAAAAATCAGTTAACCACCTAACCGAGGAACTCAATTTAACCTTGCGTAATACCCTAGATGCTGTTGCACCCCTAAAAACTAAAAACATTTGTCATAAGAAACTAGCTCCCTGGTATAGAGAAAATACACGAGTTCTGAAGCAAGCTTCCAGAAAATTGGAACAGAAATGGCGCCACACCAAACTGGAAGTCTTCCGACTAGCTTGGAAAGACAGTAGCGTGCAGTATCAAAGAGCCCTCACTGCTGCTCGATCATCCTATTTTTCCAACTTAATTGAGGAAAATAAGAACAATCCGAAATTTCTTTTTGATACTGTGGCAAAGTTAACTAAAAAGCAGCATTCCCCAAGAGAGGATGGCTCTCACTTCAGCAGTAATGAATTCATGAACTTCTTTGAGGAAAAGATCATGATCATTAGAAAGCAAATTACGGACTCCTCTTTAAATCTGCGTATTCCTCCAAAGCTCCATTGTCCTGAGTCTGCACAACCCTGCCAGGACCTAGGATCAAGGGAGACACTAAAGTGTTTTAGTACTATATCTCTTGACACAATGATGAAAATAACCATGGCCTCTAGACCTTCAAGCTGCATACTGGACCCTATTCCAACTAAACTACTGAAAGAGCTGCTTTCTGTGCTTGGCCCTCCTATGTTGAACATAATAAACGGCTCTCTATCCACCGGATGTGTACCAAACTCACAAAAAGTGGCAGTAATAAAGCCTCTCTTGAAAAAGCCAAATCTTGACCCAGAAATTATAAAAAACTATCGGCCTATATCGAATCTTCCATTCCTCTCAAAAATGTTAGAAAAAGCTGTTGCGCAGCAACTCACTGAATTCCTGAAGACAAACAATGTATACGAAACGCTTCAGTCTGGTTTTAGACCCCATCATAGCACTGAGACTGCACTTGTGAAGGTGGTAAATGACCTTTTAATGACGTCAGACCGAGGCTCTGCATCTGTCCTCGTGCTCCTAGATCTTAGTGCTGCTTTTGATACCATCGATCACCACATTCTTTTGGAGAGATTGGAAACCCAAATTGGTCTACATGGACAAGTTCTGGCCTGGTTTAGATCTTATCTGTCGGAAAGATATCAGTTTGTCTCTGTGAGTGGTTTGTCCTCTGACAAATCAACTGTAAATTTCGGTGTTCCTCAAGGTTCTGTTTTAGGACCACTATTGTTTTCACTATATATTTTACCTCTTGGGGATGTCATTCGAAAACATAATGTTAAATTTCACTGCTATGCGGATGACACACAGCTGTACATTTCAATGAAACATGGTGAAGCCCCAAAATTGCCCTCGCTAGAAGCCTGTGTCTCAGACATAAGGAAGTGGATGGCTGCAAACATTCTACTTTTAAACTCGGACAAAACAGAGATGCTTGTTCTAGGTCCCAAGAAACAAAGAGATCTTCTATTGAATCTGACAATTAATCTGGATGGTTGTACAGTCGTCTCAAATAAAACTGTGAAGGACCTCGGCGTTACTCTGGACCCTGATCTCTGAGAACATATCAAGACTGTTTCAAGGACAGCTTTTTTCCATATACGTAACATTGTAAAAATCAGAAACTTTCTGTCCAAAAATGACGCAGAAAAATTAATCCATGCCTTTGTTACTTTTAGGTTGGACTACTGCAATGCTCTACTTTCCGGCTACCCCGGATAAAGCACTTAATAAACTTCAGTTAGTGCTAAATACGGCTGCTAGAATCCTCACTAGAACCAAAACATTTTATCATATTACTCCAGTGCTAGCCTCCCTACACTGGCTTCCTGTTAAGGCAAGGGCTGATTTCAAGGTTTTACTGCTAACCTACAAAGCATTACATGGGCTTGCTCCTACCTATCTTTCCGATTTGGTCTTGCCGTACATACCTACACGTACGCTACGGTCACAAGACGCGGGCCTCCTAATTGTTTCTAGAATTTCTAAGCAAATGGGATAGTCTGCCCACCCATGTGAGAGACGCAGACTCAGTCTCAACCTTTAAGCCTTTAAGTCTTTACATCTCTTCAGTAGGTCCTATGATTAAGTGTAGTCTGGCCCAGGGGTGTGAAGGTGAACGGAAAGGCTGGAGCAACGAACCGCCCTTGCTGTCTCTGCCTGGCCGGTTTCCCCTCTTTCCACTGGGATTCTCTGCCTCTACCCCATTACAGGGGCTGAGTCACTGGCTTACTGGTGTTCTTCCATGCCGTCCATGGGAGGGGTGCGTCACTTGAGTGGGTTGAGTCACTGACGTGGTCTTCCTGTCTGGGTTGGCGCCCCCCCCTTGGGTTGTGCCGTGGCGGAGATCTTTGTGGGCTATACTCGGCCTTGTCCCGGGATGGTATGTTGGTGGTTGGAGATATCCCTGCAGTGGTGTGGGGGCTGTGCTTTGGCAAAGTGGGTGGGGTTATATCCTACCTGTTTGGCCCTGTCCGGGGGTTTCATCGGATGGTGCCATAGTGTCTCCTGACCCCTCCTGTCTCAGCCTCCAGTATTTATGCTGCTGTAGTTTATGTGTCGGGGGCTAGGGTCAGTCTGTCACATCTGGAGTATTTCTCTTGACTTTTCCGGTATCCTGTGTGAATGTAAATATGCTCTCTCTAATTCTCTCTTTCTTTCTCTCTTTCTTTCTATCTTTCTCTCTCTCGGAGGACCTGAGCCCTAGGACCATGCCTCAGGACTACCTGGCTTGATGACTCCTTGCTGTCCCCAGTTCACCTGGCCGTGCTGCTGCTCCAGTTCCAAATGTTCTGCCTGCAGCTATGGAACCCTGACCTGTTCACCGGACGTGCTACCTGTCCCAGACCTGCTGGAACCCTGACCTGTTCACCGGACGTGCTACCTGTCCCAGACCTGCTGTTTTCAAGTCTCTAGAGACAGCAGGAGCGGTAGAGATACTCTCAAAGATCGGCTATGAAAAAGCCAACTGACACTTACTCTTGTGTTACTGACTTGTTGCACCCTCGACAACTACTATGATTATTATTATTTGACCATGCTGGTCATTTATGAAGATTTGAACATCTTGGCCATGTGCTGTTATAATCTCCACCCGGCACAGTCAGAAGAGGACTGGCCAGCCCTCATAGCCTGGTTCCTCTCTAGGTTTCTTCCTAGGTTTTGGCCTTTCTAGGGAGTTTTTCCTAGCCAGCGTGCTTCTACAACTGCATTGCTTGCTGTTTGGGGATTTAGGCTGGGTTTCTGTACAGCACTTTGAGATATCAGCTGATGTAAGAAGGGCTATATAAATACATTTGATTTGATATTAGCTATGACAAACTAATAGTGCCGGTAAACTGTAAACTTAACATTTACATACTCTCATGTATATGCAGGGAGTCAGGAAGCAGGTGCAGAAGGAGAGTTTAATAACAATGATGCAAGGCAAATGAACAAAAGAGGGGATGCGTACTGAACATGAAAATAAATCAATACTGCCTTGTGACTGAGGCTACTGAGGGCTAAATAAAGGGCAGGTAATAAAGGTGATGATGAAGTCCAGGTGTGTGTAATGATGGGGAGCAGGTGTACATAATAATGGTTGCCAGGGCCCGTGGTTAGTACTCCTCTGGGCCACACCCCTCCCAGTCCACCAGGTACTGAAGCCGACGTCGGGAGTCCAGTAGGGACCAGACGGCATAGGTAGGGGTCCCATCGATGTTCAGTGGAGGGGTGTCAGGGGAGACGCATCAGCCAGGGGACCAGAAACCACCGACCTGAGGAGGGAAACATGACAAAAGGGTGAGATCTGGTAGTTGGTGGGGAGTTGAAAATGCTGAGTTACCACATTGACCCTCCGGAGGACCGTGAAGGACTCCAGAAACTGGGGGCTCAGCTTCCGGCAAGTTCCTTGTGGAGAGCCAGATGCGATCACCAGGTTGGAACACAAGAGCCACACTGGGGTGGCGTTCTGCCTGATTCTTCTGATGTCGGACTGCGTGCCGGAACCACTCGTCTGCTGCATGGGCCTCGGTCTGGATCGGAGTCCACGGAGCCAGGGTCGACTGATTTCCCAGGATGCACTGGAAGGGAGTCAGCCCGGTGGAGGAGTGACGAAGTGAGTTCTGGCTGTACTCAACCTAGGGAAAGAACCAGGCCAACTCCCCCTGGCGGTCCTGGCAGTGACTCCCTAGGAACCTCCTCAGCTCCTGGTTGGTCCTTTCCACCTGCCTGTTGGACTAACGGCCCGTACCCAGATGTGAGATTGGCCGTGGCCCCCAGCTTCTCCATGAAGGCTTTCCATACCTGCTATCTGAATTGGGGATCACGGTCGGAGACGATGTCCTCCGAAAGGCCATAGTGCCAGAAGACCTGCTGGAACAGTGCCTCAGTGACCTGGAGAGCGGTAGGGAGACCAGAGAGAGGGATAAAACAGCAGGATTTGGAGAATCTGTTCACAACAACCATAAAAGTTGTGAAACCAACAGACGTGGGAGATCAGTAACGAAGTCTACGGACAGATGGGACAAAGGCCGCTGAGGCACGGGAAGGGGAAGTAGTTTCCCTGCTGGAGCGTGCCAGCGTGATTTGATTTGGGCACATATGGAGCAGGAGTTGACATAGCAGGCGACGTCCTGCGCCAAGGTGGGCCACCAGTACTTATCAGAGAGGGATTGGAAAGCACGGGTGATACCTTGGTGTCCAGCGGTGAGGAATGAGTGTGCCCAGGTCAACAACCGATCTCTTACCCCAGTGGGGACCTAGATGCGTTCTGGAGTGCAGGTAGCGGGAGCGGGTTCCCTCTCCAGCGCCTGGCAGATGTCCACATCTACGTCCCAAAACACAGGGCCAATGATACGGGAAGACCGATTGATGGGCTGGAGGGCACTTTCAGGACTCTCAACCAGTGTGGAACCACATGTTACGGGAAAGAAGATCTTCCGGCATCCTGGTGCCCAGGCAGTGATTTTCATCCTCGACCAGGAGATGGTGGGAAAGGAAAGGAGAGCGGGTGCGAAGTTATGATCAGGGTGGAAGCGAGGGCCTGGTCAAGAAAGTTCCCTGCGGCCCTGGAGTCCATTAGAGCTGTAGAGACAACACCTGAGGGACAGCCAACCAGTAAAATGGGACCCAGAAAGGGTTTGGTGGAATACGATGATGATGGAATACTCACGCCTACCCTGGGAGACGGAAGATAACGAGGCAATCCCCTCTGCCGTAGTGAACTCTGGGTTGGAACACACCAGACACCCCTGAAGCTGGTGCCCCTCCTGGCCGCAACAGGGACAGAGACCCAGCTGTCTCTGGCGATGCTGCTCTGCCGCGGAGAGGTGTGTGGCCCGTACCACCATGGGTTCAGATTCTCGGAAAGAGAATGAGTTACAGCCTTATTCTAAAATGTATTACATCGTTTTTTTCCGTCATCAATCTACACACAATGTCCCATAATGACAAAGCAAAAACAGGTTTAGAAATGTTAGCAAATATATAGAAAATAAAAAAACTTCAATGTCACATTTACATAAGTATTCAGCAGTGATGTAAAGTACTTAAGTAAAAATACTAGAAAGTATGACTTAAGTGTTTTTTGAGGGGTATCTGTACTTTTCTATTTATATTATTGACAACTTCAGACTTTTACTTCACTACATTCCTAAAGAAAATTCTGTACTTTTTACTCCATATATTTTCCCTGACACCCAAAAGTACTCTACATTTTGAATGCTTAGCAGGACAGGAAAATGGTCTAATTCACACAATTATCAAGAGAACATCACTGGTCATCCCTTCTTCCTCTGATCTGATGACGCACTAAATACATGCTTCATTTGTAAACTATGTCTGAGGGTTACAGCATCCGTAAATAAAATAAAAATAAAATGGTGCCATCTGGTTTGCTTAATATAAGGAATTTGACATTTTTTATACTTTTACTTTTGATACTTAAGTGTATTTTAGCAATTCCATGTACTTAACCCTTGTGTTGTCTTAAGGGTAAAAAATGACCCGACACTATGTTAAACAGCAGAGAAAACCACCTAAATAATATTTTTTCAACTTGAAATTTGATGAGTTTTCCTAGAGTGACCTCAACATTACAAAAAGTGAAACATTGCCTTTATTCATATTTCCATGAAAGCTGTACACCACCATGGTACAAAGATTGTCTTCAGGTCATTTTTGACCCGGCAGTTATAAAATCATTTACACACCACAAAAACCCCAAAGACACACACACACACACACAATGAGAAATTGAGATTGTGTGTGCTACTGAATGAACTCAAGACAAAACTAAAACTATCTTGTGCATGTGCAGCATATCCCCTCCATGACCCCACACATGACTCAAAATAAACATTTCTTGAAAGCATTGCTTACTAATGGGGAACGCAGTCAGAGGCTATAAAGGTGCTGCAAATGACAGTCCTCCCAGTTCTCTCTTTGCTGAAGCCATGATAGCACGTTTCAGTGACCAACAGGTTGTAGATCAGATTTTTTCAGATGTCCAGGAGGAACCAGAGAAAAATTATTTAGAAGAGGAGGAGGTATCTGAAGAAGAAGATGGGGAAGAATACAACCCAGAGCACGATGCATCATCTTCAGATGAAGAAGAAATCCCCCAAGCTGAAAGAGAAACTTTTGTCAAAGAATAGCAAAATAATTATCTTCTTAAGGCTAGGGGGCAGTATTTTGACATCCGGATGAAAAGCGTGCCCAAAGTAAACGGCCTGCTACTCAGGCCAAGAAGCTAGGATATGCATAGCATTAGTAGATTTTGATAGAAAACACTCTGAAGTTTCTAAAACTGTTTGAATAATGTCTGTGAGTATAACAGAACTGACTTGGCAGGCGAAACCCCGAGGACAATCCATCCAGGGAATTTTGTTTTTGAGGTCAATCTATTTTCCATTAGGTTGCTATGGGAAGCCCTACCTGTTAGGGCTAGGGGGCAGTATTGACATGGCTGGATAAAAAACGTACCCGATTTAATCTGGTTACTACTGCTGCCCAGTAACTAGAATATGCATATAATTATTGGCTTTGGATAGAAAACACTCCAAAGTTTCTAAAACTGTTTGAATGGTGTCTGTGAGTATAATAGAACTCAAATGGCAGGTCAAAACCTGAGAAGATTCTGTACAGGAAGTACCCTGTCTGACCATTTCTTGGCCTTCTTTGCCATCTCTATCCATTACAAAGGATCTCTGCTGTTACGTGACACTTCCTACGGCTGCCATAGGCTCTCAGAAGGCGGCAAAAAGCTGAATCGAGGCTTTGCAGGCTCTGGTTGAAAAAAAGTAGCGCGTTTGGGTAGTGGCTGGTTACAGTACTGTGAGACTCAGGCTCGTGCCCGCGTCGACCGAAAGCTTTGTTTTCTTTCCTCTGTTTACCTAAACGGAGATTCCCGGTCGGAATATTATCGCTTTTTTGCGAGAAAAATGGCATAAAAATGGATTTTAAACAGCGGTTGACATGCTTCGAAGTACGGTAATGGAATATTTCAAAAAAAATTGTCACGAATTGCGCCATGCTCGTAACCCTGATTTACCATTTCGGATAGTGTCTGGAACGCACGAACAAAACGCCGCTATTTGGATATAACGATGGATTATTTTGGACCAAACCAACATTTGTTATTGAAGTAGCAGTCCTGGGAGTGCATTGTGACGAAGACAACAAAGGTAATCAAACTTTTGTAATAGTAAACTTTGGTCAGGGCTAAACTTGGTCGGTGTCTAAATGGCTAGCCGTGATGGCTGGGCTATCTACTGAGAATATTGCAAAATGTGCTTTCACCGAAAAGCTATTTTAAAATCGGACACCTCGGTTGCACAAAGGAGTTCTGTATCTATAATTCTTAAAATAATTGTTATGTTTTTTGTGAACGTTTATCGTGAGTAATTTAGTAAATTGTTAGTAAATTCCCCGGAAGTTTGCGGGGGGTATGCTAGTTCTGAACGTTACATGCTAATGTAAAAAGCTGTTTTTTGATATAAATATGAACTTGATTGAACAAAACATGCATGTATTGTATAACATAATGTCCTAGAATTGTCATCTGATGAAGATCATCAAAGGTTAGTGCTGCATTTAGCTGTCTTCTGGGTTTATGTGACATTATATGCTAGCTTGAAAAATGGGTGTCTGATTATTTCTGGCTGGGTACTCTGCTGACATAATCTAATGTTTTGCTTTCGTTGTAAAGCCTTTTTGAAATCGGACAGTGTGGTTAGATTAACGAGAGTCTTGTCTCTAATTAAAATGCTGTAAAATAGTCATATGTTTGAGAAATTGAAGTAATAGCATTTCTAAGGTATTTGAAAATCGCGCCACGGGATTCAACTAACTGGCTGTTGCGTAGGTGGGACGAATTCGTCCCGCCTAGCCCAGAGAGGTTAATAGGAATATGGTTGCAGTTCCTATGGCTTCCACTAGATGTCAACAGTCTTTAGAAATTGGTTGATGTTTTTCTTTTGAGAAATGAAGAAGTAGTCCTGTTCTTTCCATGTGTCACTCAGATGGACTCAGGTTTTTTGGTGCGCATGACCGGTATTGAAAACAGTATTTATCGTCTTAAATTTTATTGATTATTTACATTTTAGGGTACCTAAGTTTGGATTAGGAAAGTTGTTTGAAATGTTTGGACCAAGTTTACAGGTAACTGATTAGATACTTTGTAGGCATGTTGGGTGAGTTGAAACCGGTGCATTTCTGAATCCAACGCGCCAAATAAATAGACATTTTGGGGATATAAAGAAGGAATTTATCAAACAAAAAGGACCATTTGTGATGTTTCTGGGACATTTTGGAGTGCCAACAGAAGAAGATCTTCAAAAGTAAAGCATGAATTATATCGTTATTTCTGACTTTTGTGTCGCACCTGGCTGGTTGAAATATGATTTTCATGTGTTTGTATGCGGGATGCTGTCCTCGTATAATCGCATGGTCTGCTTTTGCCGTAAAGCCTTTTTGAAATCTGACACTGCGGCTGGATTAACAAGAAGTTAAGCTGTATTTTGATGTATAACACTTGTATGTTTTATGAATTCTTATTATGAGTATTTCTGTTTTTGAATTTGGCGCGCTGCAATTTCACTGGATGTTGTCAAATCAATCCCGTTGACGGGATTCAGGCGGGAATGGGGGTGAAGGGATCCCTAAGAGGATAACATGGTCCTTGTCACCATATGACAACCAGGGCAGGATGGCAGCACAAAATGTCATAAGGACGACCCCAGGGCCCACAACACATGCAGTTGCCAATGCTCAGGACATCACCTCAACATTCTACATGTTCATCACATCAGCCATAAAAAAAAATCATCCTGGAGATGACAAATTTGGAGGGTTTCCATAAAGATGGAGACAACTGGAAAAGGATGGATGAGATTGACCTGCGTGCCTACATAGGGCTGCTGCTAATCTTAGCGGGTGTGTATAGGTCCCAAGACGAGGCTACATGTAGTCTCTGGGATGCAGAGAGTGGAAGGGCGATTTTCCGTGCCACGATGCCACTGAAATTCTTCAACACTTTCTCAAGAATGCCACGATTTGATAACCGTGAGTAAAAGACCTGCAAGACATGTGAGATACAAACTGGCGGCCATAAGAGAGGACTGGGAGAAGTGGGTGGAGTGTCTGCCATACCTCTACAACCCTGGGCCTGAAGTAACAGTGGATGAACAACTGGTTCCATTCAGAAGTAATTATTTTCATTTTCATTGTAATGTAAGTGATTTTCATTGTCAATTTTATTTTGTATTGCTGTAATGTCATTGATTTATGTGATTCTTTTCTGTGACACTGATACTATTTACTGACAGTAATGTCTTTTGTCAAAAGGTTGCTGTCCATTCTGACAGTATATGCCCAGCAAGCCAGCAAAGTATGGCATCAAGACATGGGTGGCCTGTGACGCACAATCCAGCTATGCATGAAAGATGCAAGTCTACACAGGGAAGCTGACCGGTGGAGGCCCAGAGAAGAACCAGGGGATGGGGGTTGTGCTTGATGTGACAGATGGACTGAGGGGGCACAATATCACGTGTGACAATTTCTTCACCTCTTATGAACTCAGCCAGCAGCTCCTGAAGAGGAAGATCACTATGGTTGGCACAGTTATAAAGAACAAGCCTGAGCTCCCCCCTGCTCTCCTCGCAACAAGTGGGAGAGAGGCCTTCTCATCAAAGTTTGCCTTCACCCCCACCACCACTCTAGTTTCTTACCTACCAAGGAGGAACAAGAATGTGGTCCTCCTGAGCACACTGCACAAAATGGCTGAGATCAATGATCGTGAGGACAGGAAGCCAGCCATCATCCTGGACTACAACCACAACAAAGGAGGCATTGACAAACTGGACAAGGTAATTGGAACTTACAGCTGCAGGAGGATGACTGCCCGCTGACCCCTGGTCATCTTCCATAACATCATTGATGTGTCCTCACATAATGCCTTAGTGATATGGAACAAGATCAACCCTACCTGGATGCCTGATAAGCAGAGCAGCTGGGAAAGGCACTTGTAACCCCACACATTCAAAGAAGGGAGTGCCTCCCCTGCACAGCAGCCTCTGCAGCGCTTGTGAAAGCTGTTCAGGGGGCTGAATCTTGTCCTGATCCACCTGAGGCTGTAGCTGGGCCAGGCAAGAGGAGGAGATTCCAATTCTGCCCACCAAAAAAGGACTGTAAAACAAATACTATGTGCTGCGCATGTGAGAAATATATCTTCAAAGTCCATGCACACACACTTGCATACTGTCCCACATGTGCTAATTAGAGATTATATATTTATGTTCTTCACATTTTTGTTTTGTATCTATTGTCTGATTTTATTCGGATTAATTGTTATTGATTATACACATTGTGGGTGAGGAGGTAAAACAAATGGGAGAAGCCTAGTATTTTGTAGTTGAATTCCTCATTATACAGTATATGAGAATATATCACTATGTTACCAAAAAAGTTCAAGACTTGTATTCTTTCCCTTCAATTAAATTAATTCAAAACTACTTTCTGCACATTTCTGCTACTTTCTTAGGCTATACAAGAACTATCTCTTGAAAAAAATATGTTTACACCTACGCAGTACATTTAGCAATAACAATAATAATAATAAACCTCTACTTTATTAAAGAAAACAATTATGACAGGTGTGTTGTAATAAAATGAGTGGTGTCCACTGATTAAATGCAGTCTTTCTGCATTGTGAAGAGGGAAAAAACAGATATTTACAAAGTTTGTGATGCATGACAGGTTGTTTCTTAATTCAAAATAGATTTGGGGTTTAAAATGTAATTAAACTGCTTTATTTTAGGGGTTTAGTGAAGGTGAACCTTCACCCAGTCTGAGGTCTTGAGCGCTCTGGAGCAGGTTTTCATCAAGGATCTCTCTGTACTTTGCTCCATTCAGCTTTCCCTCGATCCTGACTAGTGTCCCAATCCCTTCCGCTAAAAAACATCCCCACAGCATGATGCTGCCACCACCATGCTTCACCGTAGGGATGATGCAAGGTTTCCTCCAGATGTGACACTTGGCATTCAGGCCAAAGAGTTCAATCTTGGTTTCATCAGACCAGATAATCTTGCTTCTCATGGTCTAAGAGTCCTTTAGATGCCTTTTGGCAAACTCCAAGTGGGCTGTCATGTGCCTTTTACTGAGAAGTGGCTTCCGTCTGGCCACTCTACCATAAAGGCCTGATTGGTGGAGTGTTGCAGAGATGGTTGTCCTTCTGGAAGGTTCTCCAATCTCTACAGAGGAACTAACCCCCTTAAGATGTATTTATTTTGTTGTCAGTATTCTGAACAAATATTGTAATCACTGTTTTGCAACATATGCTTCAACAATTAATGTATTTGCTGTGCTAGACCTAAGGGATAATGTTAGCTTTATAATTGTTCTTTTATGTTCAAAATCTAGAAAACCATGCCAGATTGCTAACTAAATTAGCAATTTAATATAGCTATAAAACAAAACAAAAATATGTTTGGAGATTTGTATTACACATTCATGAATAATCTAAATGTTAGCATTAAACAATCAAGGCCTTTAAACACTTGTTGGACTATAATTGTACAAATGAAATGACTTTTATGGTGTCTGACGGAGTTGACATGAATCCACTTAGTTGCATTTAATGAAAAAATAGTTTGTTCCTTTACATGGTGTTAATAGCTGATACATTGCTCTGTCAAAATATAAACTTCACATTTTGTTAATATTAACACAAATATTTGTATAAAAAAGTTGATTGTCCCATCTGTTAAGAATCCCTGTGCTCTAAAACAGCAACATTTTTCTCTCTGCCCCATGGCAAAAAAAATCTATAGATTGTAGCTACACTAGATATGATATAACCAAAGATTGTTGTTATCCAGCATTTCTGGACATTACAGGTTTGCCTAATCAAAACATTGCAGTAGATTCTACAACTAACCTGGTATTGGCAGTACTCTCTTCGTTCCCAATTCTGGAAACCAGTTATCTTATACATGTCCGTGTCCAGTTGCAGGTGGTTCTAGAAGTACCAGAGAAAACGTAGATAGATAGCAAATAAAAATATATTACAGAGTTTTCTCTAGTGTTTGTGCATTTGCCTGTTGCCTTATACATTTTAGTGCAAGAGTATTCAACTCTTACCCTATGAGGCCTGGAGCCTGCTGGTTTTCTGTTTTACCTGATAATTTATTTTTTATTGTTTTCTCCAAGATGGCGTAGCAGTCAGGCATCTTTTGTCTTCGTCTTGTCATGTCCTGTGTATATATTTGTATATATTTTTGTTTAAATCTTTTTTTCTTCACATATATTTTTTATATTTTTCTTAACCCCAACTTCAACATACTCTCCCACAACCTGCCTGTCCCAATGTGGTATGGATCTGCTATTTTCTTTACTTTAGAACCGGAACCCCCAACAGAGGCTAGCCAGCTAACTAACTACTAGCTAGTAGTCAGCTAGCCACTGCTAGCGGTCATCAGCTAACCTTTAGCCCGGACAACTCCTGCCAGTCTGCACAGCATGATTCAACCCAGAGCTTATCAGACTCCTTTTTCTCCATATCTCCGGAATCCTACCGCAAGCTCTGAACCTCTTCACCTGGATCATCGCAGCTAGCTAGCTGCTGTCCTGATTGTCTTCTCCTGGCTAACGTCCCCGTCCCGAAGCAAGCACCAATTAGCCTGGAGCTAGCCTATGCTAGGCCCATCTCCCGGGGAGCTGAAGAGGTCCATCAGCCACTCCTTGGGCTACAATACCTATTTTGCCAATTGGCCTGGACCCCTTTTATTGCCGATACGAAGCCCCGCCGATCCATCATGACTGGACTACCGACGTAATCCGCCCGGTGTTTTTCAACAGGCTCCTCCATCGCGACATCCCCTGAATGCCCATCTGCTAGTCAGGGCCCGCTAGCTGTCTAGAGCATACCGGTTTGGTTGCTGAAGTGGTCCATCAGTCAATTTCTTAGGCTACTATACCTATTTTGCCAATTGGCCTGGACCCTTTTACTACACAGAACCCCTGCTGATAAATCACGACTGGTTTGCCGACGTAACCACACAAGGGGGCGACAACAGACTTCTTCCGTCGCGACGTCCCTCTAAGGCCCTTCTGTTGGCCTGCTAGCCCCGGCCCGCTAGCTGTCTGAATCGCCGTGTCTCCAGCCCGTCCAGCTACTCATTGGACCCTACGATCACTCAGCTACGCATGCCTCTCCCTAATGTCAATATGCCTTGTCCATTGCTGTTTTGGTTAGTGATTATTGTCTTACTTCACTGTAGAGCCTCCAGCCCTGCTCAATATGCCTCAGCTAACCCTCTTGTCCCACCTCCCAAACATGAGGTGACCTCACCTGGTTTAATTGATGTCTATAGAGACAATACCACTCTCATCGTCACTCAATGCCTAGGTTTACATCCACGGTATTCACATCCTACCATTCCTTTGTCTGTACATAATGCATTGAATCTATTCTACCACGCCCAGAAACCTGCTCCTTTTACTCTCTGTTCTAAACATACTAGACGACCAGTTCTTATAGCCCTTAGCCGTACCCTTATCCTACTCCTCCTCTGCTCCTCTAGTGATGTAGAGATTAATCCAGGCCCTGCAGTGCCTAGCTCCACTCCCATTCCCCAGGCGCTCTCATTTGTTGACTTTTGTAACCGAAAAAGCCTTGGTTTCATGCATGTTAACATTAGAACCCTCCTTCGTAAGTATGTTTTATTCACTGCTTTAGCACACTCTGCCAACCCAGATGTCCTAGCCGTGTCTGAATCGGCCACCAAAAACCCTGAAATTTCAATCCCTAACAATAACATTTTCTGACAAGATAAAACTGCCAAAGGGGGCGGAGTTGTAATCTACATCAGAAATAGCCTGCAGAATTCTGTCTTACTATCCAGGTCTGTGCCCAAACCATTTAAAAGCTTCTACTTTTAAAAATCCACCTTTCCAGAAACAAGTCTCTCACCATTGCCACTTGCTATAGAACACCTTCTGCCCCCAGCTGTGCCCTGGACACCATATGTGAATTGATTGCCCCCCATCTATCTTCAGAGCTCGCACTGTTATGTGACCTAAACTGGAACATGATTAACACCCTGGTCATCCTACAATCTAAGCTTGATGCCCTCAATCTCACACAAATGATCAATGAACCTACCAAGGTACAATGCCAAATCCGTAAACACAGTCACCCTCATAGATATCATCCTAACCAATCTGCCCTCCAAATACACCTCTGCTGTCTTCAACCAGGATCTCAGCGATCACTGCCTCATTGCTTGCGTCCGTAATGGATCTGCGGTCAAAGGACCTCTCCTCATCACTGTCAAACGCTCCTTAAAACACTTCAATGAGCAGGCCTTTCTAATCGACCTGACCGGGGTATCCTGGAAGGTTATTTACCTCATTCCGTCAGTAGAAGATGCCTGGTTATTCTTTAAAAGTGCTTTCCTCACAATCTTAAATAAGTATGCCCCATTCAAAAAATGTTGAACCAGGAACAGATACAGCCCGTGGTCCACTCCAGACCTGACTGCCCTTGACCAGCACAAAAATATGCTGTGGCGTACGGCATGAGCATTGAATAGCCCCCGCGATATGCACTTTTCAGGGAAGTTAGGAGCCAATATACACAGGCAATCTAGCTTATTCAAACAGAAATGTGCATCCTGCAGCACAAACTCCAAAAAGTTCTGGGACACTGTAAAGACCATGGAGAATAAGAGCACCTCCTCCCAGCTGCCCACTGCACTGAGGCTAGGAAACACTGTCACCACCAATAAATCCCAATAATTGAGAATTTCAATAAGCATTTTTTTTACGGCTGGCCATGCTTTCCACCTGGCCACCCCTACCCTGGTCAACAGCCCTGCACCCCCCACAGCAACTTGCCCAAGCCTCCCCCATTTCTCCTTCACCCAAATCCAGATAGCTGATGTTCTGAAAGAGCTGCAAAATCTGGACCCCTACAAATCAGCAGGGCTAGACAATCTGGACCCTCTCTTTCTAAAATTATCAGCCGAAATTGTTGCAACCCGTACTACTAGCCTATTCAACCTCTGTTTCGTATCGTCTGAGATCCCCAAAGATTGGAAAGCTGCGGCGGTCATCGACCCACTTCAAAGGGGGAGACACTCTAGACCCAAACTGCTACAGACCTATATCTATCATACCCTGCCTTTCTATGGTCTTCGAACGCCAAGTTAACAAACAGATCACCGACCAATTCGAATCCCACCGTACCTTCTCCGCTATGCAATCTGGTTTCCGAGCTGGTCATGGGTGCACCTCAGCCACGCTCAAGTTCCTAAACAATATCATAACCGCTATCAATAAATGACAATACTGTGCAGCTGTATTTATCGACCTGGCCAAGGCTTTCGACTCTGTCAATCACCACATTCTTATCGGCAGACTCAACAGCCTTGGTTTCTCAAATGATTGCCTCGCCTGGTTCACCAACTACTTCTCAGACAGAGTTCAGTGTGTCAAATCGGAGGACCTGTTGTCCGGACCTCTGCCAGTCTCTATGGGGGTGCCACAGGGTTCAATTCTCAGGCCGACTCTTTTCTCTGTATACATCAATGATGTCGCTCTTGCAGCTGGTGATTCTCTGATCCACCTCTAAGCAGACGACACCATTCTGTATACTTCTTTCCCTTCTTTGGACACTGTGTTAACTAACCTCTAGACGAGCTTCAATGCCATACAACTCACCTTCCGTGGCCTCCAACTGCTCTTAAATGCAAGTTTAACTAAATGCATGCTCTTCAACCGATCACTGCCCGCACCTGCCCGCCTGTCCAGCATCACTACTCTGGATGGATCTGACTTAGAATATGTGGACAACTACAAATACCTAGGTGTCTGGTTAGACTGTAAACTCTCCTTCCAGACTCACATTAAGCATCTCCAATCCAAAATTAATCTAGAATCGGCTTCCAATTTCACAACAAAGCATCCTTCACACATGCTGCCAAACATACCCTTGAAAAATTGACTATCCTGCCGATCCTTGACTTCGGCGATGTCATTTACAAAATAACCTCCAACACTCTACTCAGCAAATTGGATGCAGTCCATCACAGTGCCATCTGTTTTGTCACCAAAGCCCCATATACTACCCACCACTGCGACCTGTATGCTCTCGTTGGCTGGCCCTCGCTTCATGTTCGTCGCCAAACCCACTGGCTCCAGGTCATCTGTAAGTCTTTGCTAGGTAAAGCCCCGCCTTATCTCAGCTCACTGGTTACCATAGCAGCACCCACCCATAGCACGCTCTCCAGCAGGCATATTTCACTGGTCACACCCAAAGCCAATTCCTCATTTGGCCGCCTTTCCTTCCAGTTCTCTGCTGCCAATGACTGGAACAAATTGCAAAAATCACTGAAGCTGGAGACTCATATCTCCCTCACTAACATTAAGCACCAGTTGTCAGAGCAGCTCACAGATCACTGCACCTGTGCATAGCCCATCTGTAAATAGCCCATCCAACAACCTCATCCCAATACTGTTTTTTTTTTCCTTTACACCCCAGTATCTCTACTTGCACATTCATCTTCTGCACATCTATCACTCCAGTGTTTAATTGCTAAATTGTAATTATTTCGCCACTATGGCCTATTTATTGCCTTACCTCCCTTTTCCTACCTCATTTGCACACACTGTATATAGACTTTTTTCTATTGTGTTATTGACTGAATGTTTTTTTATTCCATATGTAACTCTGTGTTTTTGTTTGTGTCGCACTGCTTTGTTTTATATTGGCCAGGTCGCAGTTGTTAATAAGAACTTGTTCTCAACTAGCCTACCTGGTTAAATAAAGGTGAAATAAAAAAAATATATAAAAAAAATTGCACACACCTGTTGTCCCAGGTCTAAATCAGTCCCTGGTTAGAGGGGAACAATATAAAAAAAGCTGTTTTTTAGAGTACATTGTATTGCAAGGTATGCTACAGCATATGTGTAGGATATGCTGTGTTTGCTCATTTGTATATGCATCTTAGATTTTAAACCTCCATTCAAGGATACATGACACACACATCTTTCTAACTACACGCTTTTATTTGGCTTTCTAATCAAAGTATATGATTGAATGTTTCTTTAAACCTGCAGCTAGTTAGTTGAAAAGAGACATATAATCAGGCCAAAACATGATAAAAAAAAATTCACTGACAGGTAGCTAATGAAACACTAGCCCCATGAGCAGGCAAATTGACATTTACAGTAGCAGGCTAGGCTAGGCTAGTCAAACTAACATTGGCTAGCTTTAAAAAAAATGGCTAAATGGTGAACAGAGTTACCTCTTAATGGAACAATTTGTATTGCATGCTGCATTTTTCAAGAGCACTCAAAAACAGATGTTTACCTTATTTCAGTCTTTGGGAGTTCATCAAACACATACAGCAAGCAGTTTGAGTTTTCAGACCTCACTTGAGGCTGTGTTTACATCCTAGATAGAAGCCGTGTTAAAATATACTTTTTATGAGCAAATGTGCAAGAATTGAAGGTGCCAAAAAAATGTATAGTTATTATAAGAATGTTTTACTGTCAAATATAAAAATCTGCTCCTCCCTCGATGGGGATCGATCAACTTCACGTTTTTCCGGCTTCCGCCCACAACTTACAGGCTACTGCATATTTGAATTAATACTTGAGAGAGTAGCCCACCATTCACATTCTATTCCATATTCTGAGCCATAGGCCTATCCAAGCCTTTACACATAAGGTAGTTGGTCCAAAGTTGGCATTGCGACACTCACTTTAATTAGATTGATAACTTATTTCTATCCCAGTTCACTTTCACTACAACAAAGTAATCAGCCTCTCTGTTTTCAGGTAGGCTAACACAATACTTGTTTAATTTTATTCATGATAGAATCTTCAGCTTATTACGACTGAACATGATTTCCTTTACAACCATGCATGCATGCATGCATGCATGTATGTATGTATGTATGTATGTATGTATGTATGTATGTATGTATGTATGTATGTATGTATGTATGTATGTATGTATGTATGCATGTATGTATGCATGTATGTATGTATGTATGTATACTTTTTAATGAATTGATACTGCAATTAAATTGTGTAATCATGTCAGCAGTTTCTTGACTTTGAGTGCATCGACTCCTTTTAAGTTAATTGAGTATTAGACATTAATTTGGTGCCATAGTCTGATCTAGTGGTAATGCTGCACATGGCCCTTTGCAGCATGGATTCAAATCCTGCCTACGCCTTCATATCTGTATTCCTCTACCTTTCTGTCACCCCCTCTCATTCATAACTTGATATCTCAATAAAGAGAGAGAAAATACTAATATATATATAAGAAATTAGTCATTTCAAGACCATGTACTATCCAAACATGGTGACGGGAACATAAATAGAATAATGGATTTTGACATTGGTGGTGACTTTCTGAACTGTTATAGTTAGACCAACAGTTTAAAGTAATACAGAAAAATATTGGTAATTGAGTTCTGATTGACTAAATTGACAACATTTTCAGAAAAGTTGTTGTATTTTCCCTTCAATTCACCAGAAACAACCATTCACAGCTATTTGTTTAAAAATGCCTTAGTAAGTTACACAGTATATGTAAGTTACACAGTATATGTAAGTTGCATAGTATAGTATATGTTCCTGCTGTTCTCTCCTTCTTCCCTTTTTCCTTTTCTTCAAATCTGGTATCAGCCGGTCTTCGCCCATTTATCACCCCTCATGTCTGTTTCTGCAGTCACAAAACTGCACCTCCTTCCACCATTGTGATAACAGAACAGAACTACCTCGAGACCAAGAATTGTGGATAAATGAAGATAATTCACTCAGGCCGTTAACACTGCTTAAGGCGGTGGCTCCTTAAGCAGACAACACTGCGACAACACTTCCATTGGGGGAAAAAATGAAGGAGTGGCTGTCTCGCTTCCTCTTCCGTCTCTGCTTGAGACTCCAGAATGCTGACTTACAATGACAAGGCAGAAATACAGCCAGGGCAGAGCCTGAGTCAGTCCATACTGTAGTAGAACCAACAGGAGGTTATGACAGGAATAAGCAGGGGTGCAAATTTCACTAGGGACAGGGGGGACATGCATTTTTGTCCATTCCCCCAGTTTTATCATTGGAATGTGATACAAAACATGGCAACAGTGTGCTTTAGGACCATGCGGATGCGTCCGAGAGGTCGGGTAGGCTGTTTGCAGTGTTTATTAGACAAAGAATATGTATACACTACCGGTCAAAAGTTTAAGAACACCTACTCATTCAAGGGTTTTTCTTTAATTTGACTATTTTCTACATTGTAGAATAATAGTGAAGACATCAAAACTATGAAAGAACACATATGGAATCATGTAGTAACCAAAAAAGCATATTTTAAACTTGAGATTCTTCAAATAGCTACCCTTTGCCTTGATGACAGCTTTGCACTCTTGGCTTTCTCTCAACCAGCTTCATGAAGTAGTCACCTGGAATGCATTTCAATTAACAGGTGTGCCTTCTTAAAAGTTAATTTGTGGAATTTCCAGCCTTCTTAATGCGTTTGAGCCAATCAGTTGTGTTGTGCGGTGGGGGGGGGGGGGGGTATACAGAAGATAGCCCTATTTGGTAAAACACTAGGTCCATATTATGGTAAGAACAGCTCAAATAGGTAAAGAGAAATGACAGTCCATCAGACATGAATGGACATGAAGGTCAGTCAATCAGGAAAATGTCAAGAATTTTGAAAGTTTCTTCAAGTGCAATCACAGAAACCATCATGCGCTATTATGAAACAGGCTCTCATGAGGACCGCCACAGGAATGGAAGACCCAGGGTTACCTCTGCTGCAGAGGATGAGTTCGTTAGAGTTACCAGCCTCAAAAATTGCAGCCCAAGTAAATGCGTCAGAGTTCAAGTACCAGACACATCTCAACATCAACTGTTCAGAGGAGACTGTGTGAACCAGGCCTTCATGGTTGAATTGTTGCTAAGAAACCACTACTAAAAGACACCAATAACAAAAAGAGACTTGCTTGGGCCAAGAATCATGAGCAATGGACATTGGACCGGTGGAAATTTGTCCTTTGGTCTGGAGTCCAAATTCGAGATTTTTGGTTCCAAAAGCCGTATCTTTGTGAGATGCTGTGTGGGTGAACGGATGATCTCTGCATGTGTATTTCCCACCGTAAAGCATGGAGGAGGTGGTGTTATGGTGTGGGAGTGCTTTGCTGGTGACACTTAACCAGAATGGCTACCACAGCATTATGCAGCGATACTCCATCCCATCTGGTTTGGGCTTAGTGGGACTATCATTTGTTTTTCAAAAGGACAATGACCCAACACACCTCCAGGCTGTGTAAGGGCTATTTTACGAAGAAGGAGAGTGATGGAGTGCTGCATCAGATGACCTGACTTCTACAATCCCCTGACCTCAACAAAATTTAGATGGTTTGGCATAAGTCGGACCGCAGAGTGAAGGAAAAGCAGCCAACAAGTGCTCAGCATATGTGAGAACTCCTTCAAGACTGTTGGAAAAGCATTCCAGGTGAAACTGGTTGAGAGAATGCCAAGAGTGTGCAAAGCTGTCATCAAGACAAATGGTGGCTATTTGAAGAATCTCAAAAATAAAATATATTAGCTAGGTGGCTAAAGTTAGCTAGGCTAGGGGTTAAAAGTTAAGGTTAGGTCTAAGGTTAAGGTCAGGAGTTAGGTTAAAGGGTTACGGTTAGGTTTAGCTAACATGCTACGTAGTGGCAAAGTAACTAAAAAGTTGTAAATAGTTGCAAGTTGCTAATTAGTAAAAATGCTAAAGTTGTCTGTGATGAGTTTGAAACAAGCAACCTTTGGAATGCTAGACTTCGCGTTATATGCTCACCCAAACCTATCCTTTAAGCATGACACATCATTTAGTCAAAAAGGAATGCCAAGCATGTCATAGAACAAAGTACATTTTTTAAAACAGATTAAGGTGAAGCGGTCCAGGTCGAGCATTTACTCCGCCCAAAATCTGTTCGCGTGAGATAAGCCCATTTTTTCAAATTACTTGAGGATTTTGATCGAATAGACGTTTCGTAATGTTTAAGCTTTTACAAATGTACTGATATATGTGGATGCACGTGGCATTCCGGTAACTTTGAGAAAAACGACGTTTAGTTGTGTGTGTTGTTTACACGCGTTCCTGCCCTCTCATTGGTTAGAATCTTGCCTGTCTTCAATCGTTGAACACATGTATTTCCATTGTTAGAGTTGTCACTCGTCTCTCTTGTTAATATAATAAATAATCTTAGCTTTAGGTCATGAGGTGTATGAGTGGGCTCGTCGTCAAATGATCCGCCTAGTTCCTGTTGAAATTCTAAAGGTGATTGGCTACGCTCTGTGAGGGTGGATTTCACTGACGCGTTCCGTTCGGAACAATAAATAGAGGGAACAAGGCTCCTTCCAGTTCACAAGTCTGAGAAGACGCATGAAGAAGTTCTTGCTTCAACAGTGATTGAACGGAACTCCTCTGCCTTCGTCCCGCATTATAGAACATTCCGGATTGATAAGGTAACACCAACTTTAACTGTAATAGCAAAATAGTCGAAGGAACTTTATTTTTCTACACTTTATTTTGATATAAAAGAAAATCTGCCAAGATGGAGTCTCAGATCCGCCAGAACTATCACCACGATTGCGAAGCTGCCATCAACCGGATGATCAACATGGAGATGTTTGCCTCCTACACCTACACTTCAATGGTAAGGAGTCTACCAAGATGACCGTTTTGTTGATCTACCTGTGTATTATTATTCCTGGGCCTAAATGCCATTTTTCACAACTTTTTTTCTATAGTCCTAGACTAATTAATAGCTGAGAAACTCCGTGAAGTGCATATTTGAGTTTTACTTTGTTATTAAGCGCTTTCAGGTAGATATAACATTCAAATGAAGCCGGGAATCTGTCCTACCTTGGACAGAGCGCGTAACAACTCCTTGACGGGTTAATTGTCAGGTTACCAAGTAGACTACGGACTAGACTGATTCATGCCTTAGTCATCAAGTTTAGTTGCCACAACAAGAACAGAATGCCGAGTCACTTTTGGCATGTTTATTTTTCTAAACACTGTTTTATGTTTATCCACCCAGGCTTTCTATTTCTCCCGTGACGATGTGGCTCTGCCTGGCTTCGCGCATTTCTTCAAGGAGAACAGCGACGAGGAGCGGGAGCACGCCGACAAGCTACTCTCCTTCCAGAACAAGAGAGGTGGACGCATTTTACTCCAGGACATCAAGGTCAGCCCCTGAGCTCAAACACATGTACATTGTAGACTGATAGAAAAAAGTTTTGTTCTCAGTTGTAAAGGTTCTTCATGGACCCAAATGGTTGATCTATAGGGTCAAATGAAGAACCCTTTATGGTTCTAGATGGGTTCTTTTTTTCTCTAAACTGTTTACTACAAGTATAGGAGTTATTTTGAATGAGTAGTCATTAATGCTGAGTGAGTTCATTGTGAGGTGTGCCCTAAGTGACTGCCCTGGTATTAGAGCAAGGCGCTTGAAGATGTGGCCTGACTGCTTACTGTAGGCCTATGAATACAGGGAATTGGAATCATTGTTCTTTTTTCAAAGGAAGTCTCAACAGTAAGGGGAAGTGTTATTATATTTTAAAATGTGTATTTTGGGGATGGCGAAGACCTTAGTATAAACTAAAACTACATTTTTCTCTGTGCTGCATAGCAAAATTGACTTGGCCATGTGTGCATACATTTTGTTTAAGTGGCCCCAGCGGGAAGTGAGCCATAACCATTGGTGTTAAACGCCATGCTCTACTGACTGAGCCACACAACCTATATGTGCTTCATAAACTAAAGCATATGTGGTTGTTTGTAGTGTCTGTTAAATTGGCCCATCTTTACTTTTTGTTTCATTATTTCCAGTTCGTTTTATCCCTTGATGGGTTAGATATACTGGCTAACTGTGGTGACTGCTAGTAGGTATGCATAGAAACATCTGCTAGTAGTCCCTAACCCTCCTGTGGTCACTCTGTCCTGTGTAGAAGCCAGAACGTGATGAGTGGGGCAATGGGCTGGAGGCCATGCAGTGTGCTCTGCAGCTGGAGAAGAATGTGAACCAGGCCCTGCTGGACCTGCACAAGATTGCCTCTGACAAGGTTGACCCCCATGTAAGTTATAGTGGAACTGCACATCACATGTATATATCACATAGAATACAGGTACTGTCCCAGGAGATGATCAGGTTGTTGTAGCTCTGATAACTAATGACACAGGATTGTGACCTTCTTCACATGCACACAATAGTCCACAGATGCACACTATACAAACAATGCAGGAGTTAAACATCTGCAAACACTTCATTGAGTTGTCTGTCTGCCCTTATGCCATTACCACCAGGCTCTTGTGTGTTACTGTATCTACAATAGTCTGTAGTTATTCTCTTGTCTGACCTGTGTTTTCCCTCTTTAGCTGTGTGACTTCCTGGAGACCCATTACCTGAATGAGCAGGTGGAGGCCATTAAGAAGCTGGGTGACCACATCACCAACCTCACCAAGATGGATGCTGTCAAAAACAAGATGGCAGAGTACCTGTTTGACAAGCACACCCTGGGAGGCCAGAGCTAAACCACTTCCATCCCCAGGCTACGGCATCCAGCCTCAGACCAGGACTCCTGGTCTTTCTGCTCTATTCTGCTGGCTTTGCATTTATAAGGAGGGGAGGGCATAACATCTGTAATGTTGACAAATTTGTTATTGGAGGGGAGGTACATTGTAAAAGAATCGAGTTGTTGCTGATTTTTGTCCTATTGCGCTGTCTTACTGAGCATTTCAATACCTGAAACGCAAGGATCCTCTTCACTAGGTGTGACTTCTCATTTTCAAGCTGAAGAATAAAACCTTTTTTGAGCTGGATTCACTGTTTGTTACTGTGTATGAATGACACATGAGGCTGACGATACATGTTTCGTTTACATATTTTTGTCCAATTGCCATCTGTGCATTCATTTCTCCATAGAAATGCTAAATACTGACACTTGTAAGCCTACTACAGTGACTGAGGGTCATAGAAGGTTGACATGAGCTTTATAAGGGCTATTACATAACTTGTAATGGTGCAACGTCTGTTCAGGTCCCATAACAGCTAGGTCATTAACTGTGACATGGGTAACCGACTTCACAAGTCGCTGTAGCCTTTAACCTGAGCATTTTAAAAGTCAGGTCATTCGAACCTGTGCGCAAATAAACTAGCAAGCTGTTATGACCCACAGGTTGTCCCAGGGTTGCAGGTTGATGGACAATATTTGCTATCAGTATATTTAAATGACACACTACTGCTCATTAATACTTGAGGAGTCTATTTGCATTCTTCCATATTTTGAGCCATATGCCTATAAGGCACTTGGACTGTAGAGGGGTACCTGGGAAATATGACAGCCTTACTATAAAATTCACCCAACTTATTGTGGGAAGCTTGTAGAAGGCTAACTGAAACGTTTGACCCAAGTTAAACAACTTAAAGGCAATGCTACAAAATTCTGTGTAAACTTCTGTCCCACTGGGAATAAGCTGAAATCTATGACATTTCACATTCTTAAAATAAAGTGGTGATCCTAACTGAACTAAGACAAGGAATTTTCACTCTAATTAAATGTATTTAGCTAAAATGTATATTTTTCGGGGATAAACACTAAACAGCCAAAAATGCAATTTCAGAATGTGTGGGGGAGATGTTCCTATTTCTCTCCCTCCTTCCCACTCTTATTCCTGTCCTAACCTCTAGTGTGTTCTATGTGGACCGACTCAGGCTATGCACTGGCTGTATTTCTGGCTTGTCATTGTGACTCAGCATTCTGGAGTCTCAAGCAGAGATGGAAGAGGAAGTGAAACATCCCACTCCCTAATGTTTTCTGTTTCAATGGAAGTCAAGAACAACGCATTGGTATCTATGAGACAGGTTGTATCACAACCGGCCATGATTGGGAGTCCCATAGGCCGGCACACAATTGGCCCAGTGTCGTCCGGGTTTGGCCGGGGCAGGCTGTCATTGTAAATAAGAATTTGTTCTTAACTTGCCTAGTTAAATAAAGGTTCAATAAAACATTTTAAAATGGCCTGAGTGAACTACATTCATTATACAAACGAATTTGGTCTCAAGGCCATTCAATTCTGTTATCACAGTGACAATGGTGGAAGGAGGCGGGGTCTCGTGACTGTGGTGGTGGTGAGAGGGTGAAGACCGGCTGATACCAGATTTGAAGAAAAGGAAAAAGGGAAGAAGGAGAGAACAGCAGGGACATATACTATACTATGCAACTTACATATACTGTGTAACTTACTAAAGCATTTTAAACAAATAGCTCTTAAATTATTGTTTCTATTTAATTTTGGAGGGAAAATACATCAACAACTTTACTGATAATTTGGTCAATATACCGCAATCACAAGTCAAATACCAGTATTACTTTAAACTGTTGGTCTAACTCTAACAATTCAGAAAGTCACCACCAAACCCCTCATATACCAACATTTAAATGTCAAAACCCATTATTCTATTTGTGTCCCCATCACCACATATACATATACCTAGTACATAGTCTTGAAATTAAATGTTTTAAAAAAATATATTTATTCGTATTTTCTCTCTCTTTATTGAAATAGAAAGTTATGAATGAGAGGGGGAGACAGAAAGGTGGAGAAATGTTTGGTGTTTCAGCCTAGCTCAGTGCTTTCTGTGGTGGTGGGGCATGCCAGCAGAAAATATGGAGCATGCACCATGATTGGCTCAGTGTTCTGTCACTTACGTCACCGCCAAGTCTAAAGGTAGAGCTAAAAAATTCCAGCCCCTTGGGTGCTGCCATAGAGTTACATTAGAAGTGCCCATCCAAGAAGGCTCAAGGTCATTGGCCACAGATAAAATGACGTCAAATCATGTTATATCTACAGTAGCATTGATTGGACTGATCATGTCAACATCATACTTTCAAAATCTTAGCTAGCAGTCATCATCATGAATCAAGTCGACAAACAACTGTTAACTCGGAACTGCAAAATCTGACTTGAGTGAGTTCAAGACAACTGGGAACTCGGGAAAAACAAGCTACGACTGGGAAAATACGTTTGAACTTTCATCCAACTCGGAATTGCAAATCGGGAACTCTGGCCTCTTTCTAGAGCTACGACCTGAAGATCACTAAAGTCATCATGATTCAACCTTTCTTCCCCCAAGTTTTCAGTTGTCTTGAAAGCACCATAAATCCAGAGAAAAACAGACTTTGATGACAAAGTTTGATGACAATATTTGCTAACAAAGGACCGCTGCGCCACCTTCCTGTTCAAGTGAGCACAGCACAACAAGTCGAAAAATGTTACATACACCTTAGCCAAATACATTTAAACTCAGTTTTTCAGAATTCCTGACATTTAATCCTAGTAAAAAATCCCTGTTTTAGGTCAGTTAGGATCCCCAATTTATTTTAAGAATTTGAAATATCAGAATATTAATAGAGAGAATGATTTTTTACAGCTTTAATTTCTTTCATCACATTCCCAGTGGGTCAGAAGTTTACATACACTCAATTAGTATTTAGTAGCATTGCCTTTAAATTGTTTAACTTGGGTCAAACATTTTGGGTAGCCTTCCATAAGCTTCCCACAATAAATTGGGTGAATTTTGGCCCATTTTTCCTGACAGAACTGGTGTAACTGAGTCAGGTTGGTAGGCCTCCTTGCTTGCACAGGCTTTTTCAGTTCTGCCCACAAATTGTCTATGGGATTGAGGTCAGGGCTTTGTGATGGCCACTCCAATATCTTGGCTTTGTTTTCCTTAAGCCATTTTGCCACAACTTTGGAAATATGCTTGGGGTCATTGTCCATTTGGAAGACCCATTTGCGACCAAGCTTTAATTTGCTGACTGATGTCTTGAGATGTTGCTTCAATATATCCACATAATTTTCCTACCTCATGATGCCATCTATTTTGTGAAATGCACCAGTCCCTCCTGCAGCAAAGCACCTCCACAACATGATGCTGCCACCTCCGTGCTTCATGGTTGGGATGGTGTTCTTCAGCTTGCAAGCTTCCCCCGTTTTCCTCCAAACATATGATGGTCATTATAGCCAAACAGTTCAATTTTTGTTTCATCAGACCAGAGGACATTTCTCCAAAAAGTATGATCTTTGTCCCAATGTGCACTTGCAAACCGTAGTCTGGCTTTTTTATAGCGGTTTTGGAGCAGTGGCTTCTTCCTTGCTGAGTGGCCTTTCAGGTTACGTCGATATAGGACTCGTTTTACTGTGGATATAGATACTTTTGTACCTGTTTCCTCCAGCATCTTCACAAGGTCCTTTGCTGTTGTTCTGGGATTGGTTTGCACTTTTTGCACCAAAGTACGCTCATCTCTAGGAGACAGAATGCATCTCCTTCTGAGCGGTATGATGGCTGCGTGGTCCCATGGTGTTTATACTTGCGTACTACGATATCAAGCAAAGAGGCACTGAGTTTGAAGATAGGCCTTGAAATACATCCACAGGCACACCTCCAATTGACTCAAATAATGTCAAATAGCCTACCAGAAGCTTCTAAAGCCATGACATCATTTTCAGGAATTTTCCAAGCTGTTTAAAGGCACAGTCAACTATGTGTATGTAATCTTTTGACCCACTGGAATTGCGATACAGTGAATTATAAGTGAAAAAATCTGTTTGTAAACAATTGTTGCAAAAATGACTTGTGTCATGCACAAAGTAGATGTCCTAACCGACTTGCCAAAACTATAGTTTGTTAACAAGAAATGTGTGGAGTGGTTGAAAGACGAGTTTTAATGACTCCAACCTAAGTATATGTAAACTTCTGACTTCAACTGTATATGTCCCCACCACTTCTAAAACCAAAGTTGCGCCCCTGGGAATAATAGTGGGAGGGGGGGAGCAATAGGAAGAGAGGGGGAGGGGGAAAAGCACAGACTAAAAACACTGTGTCACCCTTCAGAACTTCAATAGAAAGAGTTTCGTAATGGTTAATCATTTACTGTATCAGTATCACTTCTGTTTATAACTTTGTGTGGCTGGTCACATGATAGACCCGGTCATGACTTTAACAACTTAACACAGGTCACCAGGGTTTTAATGCTATGTTTGGCCTTCTGCTAAAACAAAGGTAACTTAGAATGAGTGAGGGTTGCTGCTGACTAACAACATTTCATAAGGGTTGCTGCTGACTAACAACAGTTCATAAGGGTTGCTGCTGACTAACAACAGTTCATAAGGGTTGCTGCTGACAAACAGTCCACAAGGGTTGCTGCTGACTAACAACAGTTCATAAGGGTTGCTGCTGACTAACAACAGTTCATAAGGGTTGCTGCTGACAAACAGTCCACAAGGGTTGCTGCTGACAAACAGTCCACAAGGGTTGCTGCTGACTAACAACAGTTCATAATGGTTGCTGCTGACTAACAACAGTTCATAAGGGTTGCTGCTGACTAACAACAGTTCATAAGGGTTGCTGCTGACTAACAACAGTTCATTATGGTTGCTGCTGACTAACAACAGTTCATAAGGTTTGCTGCTGACTAGCAACAGTTGAGGTGACAGAAATGACAGGGACATTTGTCCCTTTGTGATACTATGAAAATGACTCAATCTCAATCCCATGACCTGAACCATGGATTACAATCTCTCCTGGCCCACAGACTAGGCCTACTGTCAGTGTAAGGATTTATAACTAGGCCTATATGCTTGACTTTTCACAACAACAAAAAAGGAATGCCAAGTATGTCCACAGCCCTTTTAGTAACACCGGTTTAAGCATAAGTCTACTGTCACTCCCAACAGTCTGAAGAGGCTTTGACTCATTGTCTCCAAAACTTTGTTTGCACTAATAATGAAAACATTACGCTATGACGGGAGGGTCAGCCTAGAAGAATTGGTCAAACGGAGAGCACACATTTCAAGGGCTATCTATGTTCAAAGACCCTTACCCCCATTTGAAGCAACTTTATAATTTTTCAACAAACAATAAACTTAGATCATAGAGCCTGATAGATAGAGCCTGTTTTGGGTTAAATGTTAGGAAAAAGGCGGTTCTGTTCTCAAACAATTGTAGTAGAGGTGCTACCATACATATTAGGCCAGGACAGACTAGGGGCCGTATAAAATTTAGCACGCCTGTTGTCAGAGTAGGAGTGAGGATCTAGGATCAGGTCCTCCCTGTCCACGTACTCTTGGGTACATTACCTGTATAAAAAAAATAAGGCAATGTTTATATGACACCATTTCAAACCGCCCCTAATTTACCACTTTCTTGCAGGTATACAGTTTTTATACATGTCGGTGGGTAACTGGCAAATTGGGAGGGGTGGGAGCAGGGGGGGGGGGGTTGTTAAACCATGGGGGCTGTTTGCATTTCAAATTAGGGAGGTGTTAAACAATGGAAATGATAATGAATTTACCTACAAATAATCAGAGAACCATTCACACAGACCTGATACCTGTATTTTGGTTACAGGGTCTGTATAAATGCAGGAATCATGACAAGGTCTTTAGGTGGGTTTTATTCTTCCTTGTTTTTTTACCACCTACCCCTTTCACAAAACAATCTGGTAAAAAGAAGCAGGCATGGTCAATTAGTGGGAATCGGTCTATGTATGATCGGGATATTATTCATTAAGATCTAAAAGGCAAAACTGATCCTAAATCAGCAATTTTACTCAGAAACGCTTCATACATACTGCCCCAGAAGACCTAGTTCTTATGAATACCAGTGATGTTGCAACTACATGGATGTATTGAACAATAACCCAGCACCCTGAAATCACCCTGTCAACAGTTGTGGAAGATCAGGTCATGTGAACTGAAGTTGTTAGGAAGGTTACTTTATTACTGTAGTCTTTGATTTTCATTAGCTGTAAAAAGTTTTCCACTTCACAGTTTTAGCTTAATAACCTATGTATGGTTAGATGTATGTAGCTACTGATTCTGTGTAGTTATTTGTAGGCTAATGTAATCAACTTTGATATACCATTTGTCAACTACAATATGTCATTTGAAACCGAAAGGTCTATCATCAAATACCATTTCTACGAAAGCCAGCCTTTCTTTCTCTGTCCACTACTGTATTCCCATACCTCATACTGAAAATGGAATTGATATAAAAAACAAGAGTGATAAACCCTACATTTTTTCTTTTGACTGCATTCTGGAAAAGGTACATAATTAAGCTACATGTGCTATTGCAACATGTGCTCTTAGAGAATGAAACAGAAGTTTACAGAACTGCGTCACAACCATAGAGGAGTAAAGTTCAATTCCTTTAATAGCCTAAATAAAATGTAGACCTAGGCTATTTCTCAATTAGCCTATTATCAGAAATAATTGCCAAACTATTTCCTTCAAAGGATAAAATACACACATTTTGCAACAATAACAGCTGTATTTAAACTGTAGCACTGCTTTTGGTTGATACTGTTTTAGATGTTGCCAATAAAATGTTACTTTGTAACAAACATTGATTTCTTCAGGTCATGTGTTTGAGCTAGATCATTATCAAATGATCCGCCTATTTCCCGAGGGTGGATTTCACTGACACATTCAGTTTGGAACTGTAAATGCAGCGAACAAGGCTCCTTACATTTCACAACTAGCGATGGGCATTCCGGCTCTTTTGGCTCCCAAACAGCTCTTTAAAAAATATATATATATTTTTTTTTCAAGTCAAACAGTTTGTGATAGTTTGACTATGATTGGTGTTAAAACAATTCTAATGAAATTATTAAATGAAATCATACTCTACCTTAACCACAATGTAGTTAAAAATGCATTGGTTTGTTATGAAAAAGAATGCCATTAAACATTTGCATTTAAAGTATAACTTTTTTAATGTATATAAACAAAGTGCATATAAATGTAACAATTCAAAATGAATACAATCTGAACAGCATAACAATAGAATATTGCACCATATCAAAGAAAAATAAATAACAATGTGCAAAACTGCAGCATCCCACTTAAAACATTAAACTGGTCCCTCTTTTCTCTCTCTTCTTTATTGCCATGTTATAACCAGCAGCACACAGCAATGCTGACCATATTTTGCTTTCATGAGAGATTTGCGTTCAGAAATGCAAGCTGCCTCACTTTTGAGGGGCTGATGCGTTTTCTTCTCTCAGTAATTATTTGTTCCATTTTCGAGAAGACTCTCTCAGAGGGAACAGATGTGGCCACTATGCAGTCTCCCTGTCATGACTTTAGTAAGCCGTGGGTAGACAGAGGCCTTGTTCCTCCACCAGCTCAGAGGATCTGCAGATCTTTGGAGTAGGGGCTCCTCCAAATAGGATCGGACCTCCATTATGGCATCTGCTGAGGGATTCCGTCGTGCTGCATCCCCAGTTGCTCTCTCGTCAAACAGCATCCAAACAGCTGACGTTTGTGGCACTACTGCTGGTGCTTCTGCTCCATCTGATCCCTCTTCTTCCTGTTGCCCTGGTGCCTGAGCCAGCTGACTGCTGGGGCTGTCCCTCCCTGCTGCTGAGGTTATTCTTTGAAGAGCCTCATCAATCGCTCTGGCATCACTGAAGGCTAACTTCTTAAACCTGGGGTCAAGTGCAGCGGTTTCTGATAGCACGTGATTATATTCCATTCTGTGGAACTTTCTGTCCATTGATGAACATAGGGTGTCCATCAACTCTGTCACATGTCCTGTGGTAACATTTGCTTCTCTCTAGCGGCTGGCTGTGATTTGCTGCAGACCCTTAGACAGGAGTATCATTTTTGAGGCTGTCATATAGCTGAAAAGAGAGAACAGTAACTTATTAGTTCAGGTTCAAGTTTTGTCTACTGATACTACATTCTCATCTACTGCTCATATACATATATAATACTGGATTAAATAATGATGTAGTAATAACTGCTTACTGTACCTCTCTCCACTGATCTCCACAGCTCAAAGGGTTCCAGGACTCTGCACACCTCCTCCACCTCCCATTCCTCTTGGGTCAGAGCATCAACAGGTGCATTGACAATGGCCAGGGTAGATATGATGGTGTCCTGTGACTCAAGAAACCGCTTTAACATATAAAATGTTGAATTCCACCTTGTAGTGCAGTCTTGTTTAGGCCTCAGCTGAGGGATCCCCATCTGGCGTTGTGTAGACTTGAGTTTTTCAGCACCTACTGTGCCCCTGGGGAAGTATTCCACCGCTGCTTTCACTTTGTCCACAGTGGGCATCATCACCTTCAGAGCATCTCTTACAATCAGGTTGATTGTGTGGGCAAGACATGGATGATGGGTCCATTTTAACATTTTCATGGCTTTGGCAATGTTAGCTGCATTGTCGCTAACACAACAGACCACTTTTCCATCTACTTGCCATTCTCTGGCCCTCAACACTTCCTCTGCCAAGTTACATTTAACATTTACATTTTACATTTAAGTCATTTAGCCGACGCTCTTATCCAGAGCGACTTACAAAAGTTCTCTGAGGTATGTCTGTCGCTGAACTCAAAGCAGTCCAGAAGACAGCTAGACATCAAAAAATCGTCAATGTAACCAACGTGTAAGAAGTGGTTACCCTTGATGTCCAGCAGTCAGTGGTAAGGCAAACTGCAGTAGCTTTCAGGACTCTTTCCCACACTGAAGCCTGTGTGTTCTCGTACAATTGTGGAATAAGTGATTTTGAAAGGGTTTTGTATATTGGATTTATACTATTGCTATAATTTCTAAAACCTCTGTCCCCCACGATCGAAAATGTCTGGAAATCAGTGGCAATCATTTTAGCCAATGCAATATCGATTTGGCCTTGTTTTGCTACAGACATAGACTTTGGTATAAACTGGTCCATAGAAGACTGTGTTGCTGTGGGTCTCGGAGTAGGCCTACTTGACTGAGTGGATACATCTCCACGTGTGGAGGTGCAGGCTCCACCATTATCACTAGCAGGCCCGCTAGTTTCTCGAAGCTCCGCTACAGCTAGCTTCACAGTTGGGTGCACAGTTCACATATGCCGGTGTAGGTTGTGCGTAGAACCGGCTTTATATGAGAATGTGTTTTGGCAAATTCTACACTGTGCTCTAACATTGTCTACATTATTAAAATGCATCCAAATGCTACTGTGCTTCCGATTCATTTTCCAGCTGTTGTTTTCACAGCTGTCCTTCCTCTCTGTCCTCGGCTGGTAAGTGTGTGACTGTGAGTGAGTTGTCTCTGCCCTCCCTCACGCATCTTTGGTTCATTGGTTGACACTGCGTGTCTGATTGACAGGAACAACAGGTGAGGCTGTTGGTCTGAGCAGACAGTCAGAACGAATGTGTGTGCGCTTGAGCATTTAGGCCTAAATTATTTTATAAATTTTTTCGTTCTTTGAATTAGTTATTCATTTAAATCTTTTGATTATTCATATCTTTATTTTTTATTTTATTTCTTAAATAGAGCTGGCTTCCAACGTTTACCTACAAGAGCCGACTCGTTTGCGAACGACCCGTCACTATTCACATCTGTGGGTAGACAAATCTAGAAGTTCTTGCTTCAACAGTGATTGAACGGAACCCTTCATTGTCCCGCATTATAGAACATTCTGGATTGATAACTTAACACGTGCTTGAACTGTAATAGTAAAATAGTCTAAGAAACTTTATTTTTTGTATCATTCAGTTTGATATAAAATAATAATAAAATCTGCCAAAATGCAGTCTCAGATCCGCCAGAACTACCACAGCGACTGCGAAACTGCCATCGACCTGATGATCAACATGTTGATGTTTTCCTCTTATACCTACACTTCAATGGTAAGGAGACTGCAATTGGCTACCAAGGGGACAATTTTCTTGCTCTACACAGTAGTGTGTTATTATGCCAGATCGTGATGAGTGGGGCAATGGGCTGGAGGCCATGCAGTGTGCTCTGCAGCTGGAGAAGAATGTGAACCAGGCCCTGCTGGACCTGCACAAGATTGCCTCTGACAAGTTTGACCCCCATGTAAGTTATAGTGGAACTGCACATCACATGTATATATCACAAAGAATCCAGCTACTGTATTGTCCCAGGAGATGATCAGGTTGTTGTAGCTCTGATAACTGACATAGGATTGTGTGACCTGCCTCTTCACACAAACACAATAGTCCACAGATGCATGGATGCAAACTATACACACAATGCAGCTCATGCAGGAGCTGGACAGCTGCAAACACCTCATTGAATTAGCTGCCCTTATGTCATTACCACCAGGCTCTTGTGTGTTACTGTATCTCCAATAGTTTGAGTCATTCTCTTGTCTGACCTGTGTTTTCCCTCTTTAGCTGTGTGACTTCCTGGAGACCCATTACCTGAATGAGCAGGTGGAGGCCATTAAGAAGCTGGGTGACCACATCACCAACCTCACCAAGATGGATGCTGTCAAAAACAAGATGGCAGAGTACCTGTTTGACAAGCACACCCTGGGAGACCAGAGCTAAACCACTTCCATCCCCAGGCTACGGCATCCAGCCTCAGACCAGGACTCCTGGCTATTCTGCTCTATTCTGCTGCCTCTGCATCTTTAAGGAGGGCAAGTGTTGAACTGGGAGGAAATGCATCTTGTGAAACAATTAAGTAAAAAGATCACAAAAGTTGTTGCATTTGAGTAATGGATGTACCAGTTTATTCTGGTGTTTGCGCTTACTGAGTAGCTCAATTCCAAATAAGGGTCTTTTTTCACTAAGTGTATAACTAGTATAACTAGTCATTTTTAATCTGCACTGAATCTGAAGAATGAAATATTTTGAGCTGGATTCACTTTGTTTAATTCAAATGCTGGTTGCCCAAAGTCTACATCAGTGTGCATGTACTTATATATATTTTTAAACGATAATACTGACAATTGTAGGACTTCAGTGACTTCGAGGGTCATAAAATGGGGAAAGGTTGACTTGAGGTTTAAAGGACACTACCTCTGATGAACACAGAGTGGCGCCATTACCGTATCTTGTCACGGTTAATGCGTGGCCCATAAAACAACCGTCAACTCTAGGGCCATAACGGAGTGAAATGAGAGCCACATTTACTAGATCAAATGGTGGTCTGTGGAAACGTATGTTAAATGCATAATACAATTTAAATATATACACGATACCAGACATCCTTTGAAATTGTGTATCAATAAATTGGGCTCTTTACGGTATTCACTGGCTCCCCTCCTACAGTCTGAAGATGAACCATAACACATAACACCATAACACATGACAATAGACCAAGGGGGAAAAAAGCCCAGACTGACAAATGGCCTTCGAAGTAGTTTTCTCTTTCACAGCAATGGATAGTTTTTTCCAGGCATTGCACGTGAGAAATAATAGCCAAACAGATGTGGATGGAAAGATTAATTTGAGTGAAGTCGGGTTTTGGTGTTTTACATGCGTTTCGAGAGCGAGTGACCAATGGCTTATGAAGTGGATGATAAGTAGTTGGCACAGCGATATTAAGGAAGATTAACGGACAGGGGGAGGGAGAACGCGACTGGGGGAGGGGGTGGTCTGCAGCGCAACAGTTCTGTCAACACGGAGTCCATAATTCATCGATAACAAAAGGAAGACGTTTGGGTTTAAATTGGGGATTGCAATCGGGTGAGTTCTGTTGGTGTATGTTCACGGGGTAGCCTATACTCCACACTGCATTTTAAAAGTGTATAATTAGACGGCCTAGAGGTCATTCAAACCCTTATTCTATGCTCGGTAAATCTGCTAGCGAGCGGTAATGGTGAATGGGACGTCCAGTGTAACCGGTTGATGGGCACAATATTTGCCATATCTGATGAACATATTTCTTAACTGACATACGCTATTGCTGCTTTGAATTAATACTTGAGAGGGTAGCCTACCATTCACATTCTATTCCATATTCTGAGCCATCGCTATCCAAGCCTTTACGCATAAGGTGCTTAGCCGTTTCCACTGGTCCAAAGTTGGCGACACTTATTTAATTGGATTGATAATGTATTTTTATCCGTTTACTTTCATTAGGTGAAAATCAGCTATTTTACTATAGCTACCTCAGCTCTGATGTTCTGTGTGTGCATATGTCTAATGTCCACCCCCCCCCCCCCCCCCCTCCCCCCCAAAGCTCCCTGCGTGCGTGACAACCAGCCCATATGAAATATCGAAGTTGGCGCCTATTTGGGGTTTTAATCATTTTGGACGGGTACATTTGTGTCTTGTGCCATGTTTGCTTGGTAAGCCGTTAAATCCTGTAGTTGTATCTGTTAGTGGAGCCAAAAGTACCAAATTGGAGGAGATGTACTTCTATGACGTTGGTTACAGTGTGCACCATGCATGCGCATTGCACAATGCAGGCTTGATGATGATGACAATGGTGATGATGAAGATGAGACAGTGCACTCCAGTCTCAGATGGTCAACTTTTTTTTTTTTACTGACTCGCACAATAGAGAGTGCCATACAGTCAGCCATAAGCATCCTGACCATAATGGAACTGTCTTTTGTTCACCGCATTGGTACTAAGCCTTGAACCCTCTCAAAATCCCGCTGCCAGCTGTTCACCTCTCCTGTCATCTCTTTACCACCGCTAGCTAGCGCGCTAGTCTGTCCTCAGTTCCCATGTTTGTGCCTACTTGTTTTGCATTGTGTCTGGTCTATGCTCCCATGGAAATATAAGCCAAATCACCAATCCCCAAATTAGTCCCTCCCCCTACAGTTTTGGGGCGGCAGGTAGCCTAGTGGTTAGGACGTTGGGCCAGTATAACCGAAAGGTTGCTGGATCGAATCCCCGAGCTGACAAGGTAAAAATCTGTCGTTCTTCCCCTCAAGTTAACCCACTGTTCCTCAGTAGGCTGTCATTGTAAGTAAGAATTTGTTCTTAACTTCCATGGGCAAGCGTCCCACCCTAGTCAACAGCCAGTGGAATCGCATGGCGCGAAATACAAATACCTAAAAAATGCTATAACTTCAATTTCTCAAACATATGACCATTTTAAAGACAAGACTCTCGTTAATCTAACCACATTGTCCGATTTCAAAAAGGCTTTTCAGTGAAAGCAAAACATTAGATTATGTCAGGAGAGTACCCAGCCAAAAATAATCACACAGCCATTTTCAAAGCAAGCATATATGTCACAAAAACCAAAACCACAGCTAAATGCAGCACTAACCTTTGATGATCTTCATCTGTTGACACTCCTAGGACATTATGTTATACAATACATGCATGTTTTGTTCAATCAAGTTCATATTTATATCAAAAAACAGCTTTTTACATTAGCATGTGATGTTCAGAACTAGCATACCCACCGAAAACTTCCGGTGAGTTTACTAAACTACTCATGATAAACGTTGAAAAAAAACATAACAATTATTTTAAGAATTATAGATACAGAACTCCTTTATGCAATCGCGGTGTCAGATTTTAAAATAGCTTTTCGGCTAAAGCACATTTTGCAATATTCTGAGTACATAGCTCGGCCATCACGGCTAGCTATTTTGACACCCACCAAGTTTGGGGCTCACTAAACTCAGAATTACTATTAGAAAAATTGGATTACCTTTGCTGTTCTTCATCAGAATGCACTCCCAGGACTTCTACTTCAACAACAAATGTTGTTTTGGTTCCAAATAATCCATAGTTATATTCAAATAGCTCCATTTTGTTTGTGCGTTCAGGTCACTATCCGAAGGGTGACGAGCGATCGCATTTCGTGACAAAAAAAATATCGAAATATTCCATTACCGTACTTAGAAGCATGTCAAACGCTGTTTAAAATACATTTTTATGCAATTTTTCTCATAAAATAGCAATAATATTCCAACTGGGCAACGTTGTATTCATTCAAAGGCTGAAAGAAAAAAATGGAGTAGTCTCGTGAATGCGCATTTCAGTGTCACTGTCCCCAGGCTGACCACTTACAAGTTCTGCTGCTGTTCTTTTCCCAGTGACAGCAGACACCCCATTCCGCTTTCTGGCGGCTTTAGAGAGCCAATGGAAGCCTTAGAAAATGTCACGTTACAGCACAGATGCTGTATTTTCGATAGAGGTGCAACAGAAGGACAACAAATTTGTCAGACAGGGCACTTCCTGTATGGAATCTTCTCAGGTTTTGGCCTGCCATATGAGTTCTGTTATACTCACAGACACCATTCAAACAGTTTTTTGAAACTTCAGAGTGTTTTCTATCCAAATCTACTAACTATATGCATATTCCCGTTTCTGGGCAAGAGTAGTAACCAGTTTAAATAGGGTACGTTTTGTATCCGGCCGTGCAAATACTGCCCCCTAGCCCCAACAGGTTTTAACTGACTTGCTTGGTAAAATATGTATATATTTTTTTAAAGACAGCTGGATGGGTGTAAACAATAGCAGCTTGCAGTAGCTTGGGGACCAGGTTACCTGAGGGCTAACCATATCCCTGACAGACATCCAATTCTGTCAGGTTTGCAGAATGGTGTCAATATGTGCCTAATATTAGGGGTGAGGAATCAGTTTGGGATTGGTTTTAGGATATTACCACCTGTAACAGATGGCCCAGGATAGGCCTACTGAAGTGTTTCCCAACGTGGTCCTGGGGACCCCAAGGGGTGCACATTTTTGTTTTTTCCTAACACTACACACCTGGTTCATATAATCAACTCATAATCAAGCTTTGATTATTTGAATCAGGCCACTGTGTAGTGCTAGGGCAAAAACTAAAATGTTGGCCCAGCGTTGTCCGGGTTTGGCTGGGGTCGGCCGTCATTCTAAATAAGAATTTGTTCTTAACTGACTTGCCTAGTTATAAATAAAAGTCCTTGCATCCCTGACCTTTGCAAATTTATAACTGAATCAAGATAGGCACTTTCCAACATGATTTCATTCATCGAAATTCTTAAAGAGATTATTTTATCTGGACTTCATCACAGAACTTTAACTGCCTATGGCCCAATAGAATCAACCAGTAGCATGTTTAGCTAGGCCTATTCCAATGGCCTTGGCCAGCACAAACCAATCAAAAGGCTTATACTATTATGTGACCCTAAAACCCTTGGAATAACAGTGACTTTTGCCAAGACCGGAAGCGAAAAAAGAACCCTCCAACAGAGTGGTCAGTCAGGCATGAAAACCACTGTCATAGTGATCTACCTGTTAACCAGTATCTAATCAGTAAGGTCTGGCCCTGAATCCCGGCATTCAGCCACCATGACCAGCTTAAGGGAGCGTACCACGGTGAGTAAGAAGTGGTGGCCGACCCTATGCTACTCAACCAAGCTAGCCTCCGTCTCACCGCACTGTGCGTGTGCTTGTGTGTGTGTGTGTGTGTGTGTGTGTGTTAGCGTTAGAGGTCGACCGATTAATCGGAATGGCCGATTAATTAGGCCCGATTTCAAGATTTCATAACAATCGGTAATCGGTATTTTTGGCCACCGATTTTCTTTTTTACACCTTTATTTAACTAGCCAAGTCAGATTAAGAACACATTCTTATTTTCAATGACGGCCTAGGAACGGGGGTTAACTGCCTTGTTCAGGGGGGATTCGGGGATTCGTTTTTGCAACCTTCTGGTTACTAGTCCAACGCTCTAACCACCTGCCTTACATTGCACTCCACAAGGAGCCTGCATGGCAGGCTGACTACCTGTTACGCGAGGGCAGCAAGAAGCCAAGGTAAGTTGCTAGCTAGCATTAAACTTATCTTATAAAAAACTATCAATCTTAACATAATCACTAGTTAACTACACATGGTTGATGATATTACTAGTTTATCTAACGTGTCCTGCGTTGCATATAATCGATGCGGTGCCTGTTAATTTCTCATCGAATCACAGCCTACTTCGGCAAATGGGTGATGATTTAACAAGCGCATTTGCGAAAAAAGCACTGTCGTTGCACCAATGTACCTAACCATAAACATCAATGCCTTTCTTTAAAATCAATACACAAGTATATATTTTTAAACCTGCATATTTAGTTAATATTGCATGCTAACATGAAATTGTGTCACTTCTCTTGCGTTCATTGCCTGGCTCGTTGCGAACTAATTTGCCAGAATTTCACGTAATTATGACATACCATTGAAGGTTGTGCAATGTAACAGGAATATTTAGACTTAGGGATGCCACCCGTTAGATAAAATACGGAACGGTTGCGTATTTCACTGAAAGGAAAAACGTTTTGTTTTCGAAATTATAGTTTCCGGATTCGACCATATTAATGACCTAAGGCTCGTATTTCTGTGTGTTTATTATATTATAATTAAGTCTATGATTTGATAGAGCAGTCTGACTGAGCGATGGTAGGCACCAGCAGGCTCGTTAGCATTCATTCAAACAGCACTTTCGTGCGTTTTGCCAGCAGCTCTTCGCAATGCATTGCGCTGTTTATGACTTCAAGCCTGTCAACTCCCAAGATTAGGCTGGTGTAACCGATGTGAAATGGCTAGCTAGTTAGCGGGTGCGCGCTAATAGCGTTTCAAACGTCACTCGCTCTGAGACTTGGAGTAGTTGTTCCCCTTGCTCTGCATGGGTAACGCTGCTTCGAGGGTGGCTGTTGTCGATGTGTTCCTGGTTCGAGCCCAGGTAGGAGCCAGGAGAGGGACGGAAGCTATATTGTTACACTGGCAATACTAAAGTGCCTATAAGAACATCCAATAATCAAAGGTATATGAAATACAAATTGTATAGAGAGAAATAGTCCTATAATTCCTATAATAACTACAACCTAAAACTTCTTACCTGGGAATATTGAAGACTCATGCTAAAAGGAACCACCAGCTTTCATATGTTCTCATGTTCTGAGCAAGGCACTTAATTGTTAGCTTTCTTACATGGCACATATTGCACTTTTACTTTCTTCTCCAACACTGTTTTTGCATTATTTAAACCAAATTGAACATGTTTCATTATTTATTTGATGCTAAATTGATTTTATTTATGTATTATATTAAGTTAAAATAAGTGGTCATTCAGTATTGTTGTAATTGTCATTATTACAAAGAAAAGAATAAATCGTCTGATTAATCGGTATCGGCTTTTTGGTCCTCCAATAATCGGTATCGGTAACGGCGTTGAAAAATCATAATCGGTCGACCTCTAGTTAGCGTGCGTGCGTGTGCGTATGTGTGTGTGTGATCTTGACTGGTGAAGTCACAAGCCTATTAGCCAGCAGTCTATAACCTCTTATGTTTGCCTCCCCTCACTCACCATCACATAGCTGTGCTTACTAATCCTGCGCCGTTCACTCTATCTGTTGGGATTTAACGGGTTGATTTGACAAGCCACAAATCAGATATTGTTATGGAAATGTGATTATTGGTTTGGATAACTAGGTGGGATCTGTCTGTGTGACAGCAGGTGATGTTGTGGGGGTTAATGGTAGTGGCTTAGGGTGGATAAGGGATAGTAGGGGATAGGACAGGAACGGGAGCAGAGAGTGAACTGACCTGTCCCTAATTTAGTTAAGCTCTGGGATTTGGGGATTACCTTTGGCAATTAATCTTGTTACGTGTCTGTGCACAGTGAGAGGAGGACAGCAGATGTTGGAGGGTCGGAGTGTGTGTGTGGCATAATGCAGCCTTACAGGGAGGTATTCATATGCATATGTAACAGAGCTGGTCTTGTGTGCATGTTAGTATGTGTATGTGTGTGTATGTGCATGTACATGCATGTGTGTTTGTCAACAGCCAGCCTGTGATGGAGTCAGGTGGATTAGTGATGGACACTATGAACCAAGAGAGGAAGGAGGGAGGGAGAGGAGAAAGGGAGGGAGAACGACATAGGGGGAAATGGAAGGGAGGAGAGAGATAGAAAAAGGGGTGGTGAGAGGGAGGCAGCGGGTGAGTAGGGAGGGGATACCAGACACAGACGGGATGAGAGCGAGGGAGTAGATAGAGAGATTAACTGATGAGAGGAAGGGGTGGAGTGAGAGGGAGGCAGGGGGTGATGATGGGGGAAGAAAGTCTCAAGAGGAGAGTGGGATGTAGAAGAGCCAGGAAGAGAGGGATGAGTAGGAAGTTTAGTATCGGAGGGGGGGAGAGACAGTATAGGAAGTAAAGGGAGAGGGAGTGTGAGGAAACAGGAAAAATAGGCATATAGAGAGAGATATATTGATGAACTGGATAATGGGTGCAAGAAAGGGGAAAGCAGACTAAAAAAATCATAGAGAGAGAAGGAAAAAGAGACAGACAGGGAGATTGTATTTTATTTAGGATCTCCATTAGCTGAAGCCAATGGCGAAAGCTGGTCTTACTGGGGTCTGACACATAATGAAAAAGACATTACAGACAAAAATACTTCACAATCTACATACATTTAAAACCATTAATATGTAGACATTCCAGATGTGTGTGTGGTTGTGTGTGTGTGTGTGTGTGTGTGTGTGTGTGTGTGTGTGTGTGTGTGTGTGTGTGTGTGTGTGTGTGTGTGTGTGTGTGTGGTGTGTGTGTGTGTGTGTGTGTGTGTGTGTGTGTGTCTATCAGTTACACAGACATGTCAGTACATACGCACACAAAGTAGGAGAGAGAGATAGAAAGAGAGCTAGAGGGAGACAGATTGGAAGCCAAGGCAAAGCCTTATCCCTTAGGCTTTGTTTTAAATGAAGGGTCAACACGAGAGCGAGAGATGGTTGCCTTCCAATTGTACGTTGAATCAACGTCAGTGCCATTTTGTTGAGCAAACTCACAATCCTATTGCAGCTGGTTGCCTTACAGTTTTACATTGATTCAAACCTCAATGCTGACTTGCAAAGTGATGTGTAATTCCTATTGGAATCCAGAGTGAGGATATCCAGCAATTGGAATGTTTAATCACCTGCAACCTGCATTGAGAATGACTGTAAGGAAGATTGATTATTGAGACTACCAAAATCATAGAAACTGGAACAGCCACCTCAGTGACAGGTGCAAAACTACTAACAGATTGAATTAGATTAGAAAATGTATCTTATTTATGTTTGTGTAATCAACCAATTCATGTACATGCAAAAAAAATATTGAAACAATTCTGAAAATCAACCTGCAATAGAGCATGCTGGGAAATGTAACGACGGCCATGGTTTTGAGCAAACATACTGTACATTTGTAATCTTCGAGCAGTTTGTTGATACGACGTAGAATTATAAGGCAACCAGCTGCAGTAGGATTGTGAGTGCACAAACTTTGGGCATACAGCTGACCCAACATACAGTGTTGCCTACCGAAGGCAAACATGGATTTGTAAATTTACCCAAGCTTTTTCAAATTCAGCTCACTTCGAGAAAGGTTTGTAGAGTGAACAAGCGTTCACACATTAGCTACATTTGTTGTCCTTCTGAAGTCCACCCAATTCACAGAATAACGCTGATTAAGTTAAGTTGGCTTTTTTTTTACAGTGAAGACAAACATGAATTTGTATTTTGACAAGGTTTTATACATTCAGCTTACTGTGAGCAAAGTTTGTTGAGTGAACACATTAGCTCAATTTATTGTCTTTCTTATGTCCACCAAACTCACAGAATAATGCTGATTAAGCAATTGGTTAAGTTGGCGCTATTTTGTCACAGGGCCTTACCTACCAATCTGTCTCTTTAAAGCTGAGTGTCAAGCAAAGGTGCATTGACTCAGTTAACTTACTTACCATGTTTCGGGAAAAATTGTATGACTCAGCAGGGTTCACTCTTTAAAATAAAGGTGCAAGTTGGAACCAAATAAGGTTATTGAGAGCAATTTCATAGGGTAACCATTTTAGGATCTCTAGAGAACCATGAATGGGATGGTTGTTTGAAGAATCATACAAAAATCCTAAACCAGAAATGTTTCGGCCCTCCTTTAACTACAACTCTTGAATCAACACTAGAAATGTTACATTGGAAAATAAACAGTTAGCACTGGCCAATTTCCTGTGAATGGGACACATCTGCAGGCTTCCACACATTTCAAGAACCTTTTTGAATTTTGAAGAACCGTAGATGCCAGGTCAAGGACCCCACACTTAACTCAAAGGTTCTTTAACGGGCAAAGGTTCTCCAAGGAACCTTAAGAGCTGAGAAAGAACCATTTAAGAACATCCAGTCTCAGGGCGGACACCCGAACCACAAGGCCACTGAGTCGGTTAGCCGCAACCCTAACCCTATCTAGTCGACTTACTTACCAGGATGTTTAAAATTCATGGCATATTAAAATATTTCTTACACAGCTCTTAATGATTGCTCTTTTGTCTCCTCTGCCGTTTAGTTGAGCTGCGATGCGATTGGCCAGTGTGCAAGCGCGGGCTCGTCGGGCGGCTGAGGAGAGAGAAGAGCCACCCCCAGGCCCCGCCCCTCCCTCCACCCACCACTCTGATCACCAGTTCAAGAACATGAAGAGCAAGTTCTTCAACGAACTCACCCACATGCCAAGTGAGCCCTGAACACAATGAGCACACACACACACACACACACACACCACACACACACACACACGCACACGCGCACGCACACGCACACACGCACACGCACACACACACACACACACACACACACACCACACACACACACACACACGCACACACACACACACACACTCATTGCTAATTCTGTGTGTGTAATTCTGTTTCACACAATGTCCTCTCATCATTTCATCCCCTGCTTTTCCTCCACTTCTCCCAGATCATAAAATCAAAAGTAAGTTAATATTGTTTTCCCATCGCCTGTGCTCTCCTTTCCATCCCTCCTCACAATAACATGTCAGATGTTATTATTCCATAGCATAAGGCTACACGAGGCCTATGTATGTTGTGTTATACACTATGTGTACTAAACATTAAGGACACTTTCCATGACATACACGGACCAGGTGAATCCAGGTAACAGCTAGGATCCCTTAGAATGTTTGTTTTACAAAGTCTTTATATAATGTATAGTCTGTATTCCCCTGACTGTTGTTTATAATGTTTGGAGAGAAAAAAAGCCATGATCCCTTATTAATGTAACTTGTTAAATCCACTTCAACCAGTGTAGATTAAGGGGAGGAGACAAGTTTAAAAATATATATTTTTAAGCCTTCAGACAATTGAGACATGGATTGTGTATGTGTACCATTCAGAGGGTGAACGGGCAAGACAAAATATTTAAGTGCCTTTGAACAGGGTATTGTAGTAAGTCTCAGGTGCACCAGTTTGTGTCAAGAACTGCAATGCTGCTGGATTTTCCCACACCTAACAGTTTCCCGTGTGTATCAACAATGGTCCACCACCCAAAGGACATCCAGCCAATTTGACACAACTGTTGGAAGCATTGGAGTTAACATGGGCCAGCATCCCTGTGGAATGCTGTCGACGCCTTGTAGAGTCCATGCCCCGACGTATTGAAGCTGTTCTGAGGGCAAAAGGGGGTGGGTGCAACTCAATATTAGGAAGGTGTCCTTAATGTTTTGTACACTCATTGTATATGTCATAACCCTACATAAGGCCTATGTACAGTATGTTGTATAATAGATGTCATAAGGTTACATAAGTATTTGATGTATGTAATATGCATGTTGTTATGTATGTTGTATTAAATGATGTCATAAGGCTACATAAGTATTGTATGTATGTTATATGCATGTTGTTATGTATGTTGTATAATAGATGTCATAAGGCTACATAAGTATTTTATGTATGTTATATGTATGTTGTAATGTATGTTGTATTATAGATGTCATAAGGCTACATAAGGCCTATGTTTGTCTCTCCTCCAGTGCCCATGTGGGCAATAGGAGCCATAGTGGTGGTGGTGCTGGCTCTGGTGGCCTGTCTAGGTTTCTGTATCTGGAAGAAGTGCATCAACAAGGGCAAGAAGCCCAAGAAAGTACGCGAGAGGAAAGGAGGCCGAGGCAGAAGAAAGAAGGAGGGAGCCGGAGAAGGAGAGGAGGGCAAGGTGAGAGGAGACGGAGGGAGGGAGGGCAATATAGTGGGTAGTGTAATGGGTTCAAGTACCTCATTTGCAACTGGTTTTGAAGTGATCTGAGGTGATTTCCAGATGTAGCGTCAGTAACTGTGTGAAGGGAGAGACTAATGCAGTGGCTGTGTAATGATACCTGTGATAAATGATTGATGTGATGTTCTCTGTCATTAAGGAAGGAGAGGGTAAGGAAGGAGAGGAGGAGGAAAAAGAGAATTTCGGAAAACTGGAGTTCACCCTGGACTACAACTTCACTGACAACCAGGTGTGTGTGTGTGTGTGTCCGTATGTGTGTTTGTGTGCATGTGTGTCTTGTCCTCCCTGACATTTGACCTCCTTGATGTGAAGTATCTGACTAATGACACGTCTAAAGGCTCTCTGACCTCTGCTCAGATCTCAGCTTTAACCTCTGACCTCTTATTTGTGTCTTCAGTGACCTATGACCTTTTCCTCTTAACCGCTCAGCATTAAGCTGTGGCCTTTAGAGGGGACATTTTCTATCCACTAAACCACTCTTACATTTAAAAGTCAGTTTAAGTGCACTGCGCTATCATGCGGCTTGAATTGAATCCCGGTAAACATTGCATATATGTGACAAATGAGATGTGTACTGCAGAAGCACTCCAAAATCATTTTTGGGATGAAGTGCTGTGCCATTGTTTTGAAGTGTTACGTTTGTGTTTGGTCAAATCTCAGGTATGTTATCGCAATAGCCCTATATGGATTGAATCTAAATCCTAAATCCGCCTAAATCGTCACCGCGTTCAGTTCTTACGGACGTTGTTAAAAATATTTTGACGGCCATTGCTTACCTCTGACCTTTTCCCCCTCTCTGCCCCCTCTTCCAGCTGATCGTGGGCATCCTGCAGGCTGAAAACCTGGCAGCCATGGACATGGGCGGCACCTCAGACCCCTATGTCAAGGTATACATGCTGCCAGACAAGAAGAAGAAGTTTGAGACCAAAGTCCAGCGCAAGAACCTCTGCCCCGTGTTCAACGAGACCTTCATCTTCAAGGTCAGTCTGTGGTGCTGGAGAACAGGTGGCGATAGAGAGATGTGGTATTCATTCATGTGTACATGTATAACCCTTAGAAAAGCTCTTACAGTACTGAGGTTTCTGCAGTCGAGAACGCTCTGTCCTGACCGTCTCCTCCCTGTTCTGTGTGTCCCTCCACAGATCCCCTACCAGGAGCTGGGCGGTCAGACTCTGGTCCTGCAGGTCTTTGACTTTGATCGCTTTGGTAAACACGACGTGATTGGGCAGATCTCCATCCCCATGAACAGTGTGGACCTGGCTCAGCCACTCCACGAATGGAGGGATCTGGTTGGAGGAGAGAAAGAGGAGGTGAGGAAGGATGAATACAGTCTGTTTGGGTTTTGGGTGCATGTTTTCTCTACGTCTACCTGTATGTGTCTGTCTGTCTGTCCGTGCACATCAAACTATATTGAACTGTCTGTTTTAATACATCTTTCTGTCTTTGTGCTTGTGTGTGTTTGTCTGGTCACACAGGTAGAGAAGCTAGGGGACATCTGTATCTCTCTGCGCTACGTCCCCACGGCCGGTAAATTGACCATCAACATCATGGAGGCCAAGCACCTGAAGGCGATGGACTGTGGAGGCTTGTCAGGTGACCTTCTATTAGTCCTTACACTCTCCTAACCAATATTAGCCAGTTGTGACCTGTTAATGACATCTGGTTGCCTAAATGTTGTTGGAAGTAATTGAACATGAGCCTCTTGGCAGCATTACAGAGTTGCAGACACTACACATGAATCTACTGCACAATCATTTGTCCTCGGTGTTCTTCATCCTGGCTCACCCTCTGTTTGACCTCTGTTTTCCTTAACTAACACTCCTTTCTACCATGTGCCTACTCCTGCCAGATCCCTTCGTTAAAGTGGTGCTGCAGCACCAAGGCAAGCGGCTGAAGAAGAAGAAGACGACAGTCAAACAGAACACTCTGAACCCCTACTTCAACGAAAGCTTCAGCTTCGAGATCCCCTTTGGCCAAATACAGGTATGCACACCAAACTTCCCGTAAGGAAGACATCTCGGGGCCGTTATAACAGGTTTTCCTGTGGGTTGGGCGACCTGTGTTTGAGGACACTCCCGTCTGTTTCTCTAGAACATTGCACTCTCCTGCCATTTCCTTCTGTGTGTCGAACAACACAGTACGCGTGGTGGTATTTTGATTTCACCTGACTTTTTTTATTTTTATTACTTGACGCTTTCTCTACTCTTCCCTTTCCTCTTGCAGAAAGTCCAAGTGTTGATCACGGTGTACGATTACGACAAGCTGGGCAGCAACGACGCCATCGGGAAGGTTTGGATCGGCTTCGGCGCCTCAGGGGTGGGCCTCCGCCATTGGTCAGACATGCTGGCCAATCCAAGACGTCCCGTGGCCCAGTGGCACGCCCTGTGTCCTGAGGAGGAGGTGGATGAGGCCCTGAAGAAACCCCTGCGCTAAACACACGCGCGCTCGCGTCACTGAACATTCCTGTACATGTTGAAACAAACAACAATAAGACCTGAAAATTACACAACAGTAAATAAGCTCAATAGTGCTGATCATGACACAACGCACTACTCAAATAGAAACTCCCAAGAAAACCAAATAGAAACTCCCACTCAAACACTACAACCCACCTGTACATCGCCGCAGTGCTGGAATGCCATTTCGGATCATTTTGTGTACTCTCTCCTTCCTTATTATTTTCTCGTAACTTTTTTTTTTGCGTATTAACTAGTTGTGCTGTATGATGTTAAGTTATTATCGTGTGTACGAATGCGTGTGTGTGTGTGTGTGTGTTTGTGTGTGTGTTTGTGTGTGTGTGTGTGTGTGTGTGTGTGTGTTTGTGTGTGTGTGTGTGTGTGTGTGTGTGTTTGTGTGTGTGTGTGTGTGTGTGTGTGTGTGTGTGTGTGTGTGTGTGTGTGTGTGTGTGTGTGTGTGTGTGTGTGTGTGTGTGTGTGTTCGTGTTAAACCGTAGTACATGAAAGCTTTCTCTGGTTTATTTCCTAAATGTAATGTGAGTGGTTGTAAATAACCAAATAAATCATTCCCAAAATTACCAGATGGATGGTCAGATAGATTTGCCAGCTTGAGTATTGATTTATTTAACCTTTATTACAGATGAGCCCTGAGTTACGTAATTTACAGAAGGTACACACATCAAAATATCAAATCAAAATGCAAGCAGAAAGAGAAACAGTATGAGTATGAAGACAAGCTCGCGGTCACACACACACACACCCCTTACGGAAAAACCACATGAGTTTCACATGTGATCTTGAGTGACAACATGCAAGCACATGCGAAAAGATGATCTGGTGAAATAAATGTGACGACATGGGGACGCAACATTTAAGCATAGGTGAAAACCCAGATGTAAAATATTATCAATGACATTAAAAGGCATCATTTACATTCATTCAATACGTCATGGTCCCCAATCATATTTTGTCTAGCTCACATTCTGTTCCAGGGCTAGAGGCATCACTACAGACCCTGGTTTGATTCCAGGCTGTATCACAACTGGCTGCGATTGGGAGTCCCATAGGGTGGCACAAAATTGGCCCAGCGTCATCCGGGTTTGGCCGGGGTAGGCCGTCATCGTAAATAAAACGTTTTTAACTGACATGCCTAGTTAAATAAAGGTATAAAATAACATCGTGTCATGGTCCCCTAGATTACTTAGGACTCAACCTCATTTGGGATTTGAACTCACAACCTTTCGGTCGCTAGATATGTGAAGTTTCTGCTGCACCACCAGGTCTGTGGAAATAACAGTGATTGGCTATACATATATTGCCAAGAATATATTTTTACACTTTGCCTCAAATATATACAACTAGAAGGTGTTACTGTATGTTCTTGGTAACAAATAACCATCTGGAGGCACTGCTGAGACATTAACGCCTTGACCAAAATGTTACAACTTCAGATCCCGAGAGTGTTTGTGCACGGTTAATATCAAGTCTCCCTGAGCACTGCAAAATGTTTGTTGGTGTTGTCAGAGAATCACACACATTTTTGTCTTGATTCTGGGCATCTTTTAGAAGTGCAGAAATGGATTCTTGCCAATAAATATGTGGCCAATCTCTGTCATGGCCACAGACCTGGTGGTGTAGGAGGAAATTCAGATGGCTGGCATCCACCTTAAGGAAAAACCACATGATTTCACATGGGATATTACACATGTGAAATCATATGAACATGTGGTTTTGGAACACTTCACATGTGATTTTCCACATGTGAAATCGTGTGGTTTTGGAACACTTCAAATGTGAAATTTCATATGCGAAAACGTGTTTTTGGACTCCATCACGTGACATTTCACATGTGAAAACATGGTTTTGGAACACTTCACATATGAAATCATGTTACAACGTGGTTTTGGAGCACTTCACATGTGACGTGATCATGTAAAACTCATGTAGCTTTTCCGTAAGGATTAGGAACATGTTATGATGATTGATTTACCAGTCGTCAAGATCTTTCTGCTGCGCCACAAATTCTGTAGCATTCCCATACACATACATTACCTTAGGTAATTGACCCATAATACATCTCTGCGCTTTGCAAACGAGTGCCATCTGCACTGCTATTTTAGTTATCAATTAATCTGACTCTCTCGTAATTTCATTTACTTGTTATTTCAGCAATTTGAGAGTTTTCTGTATTGTCTAAAGTCAGTGGGGCATATTATTTTGTTTAAATGTTACTCCTGAATCATTATGATAATTATATTCGTTTTTCTTGAGTTTATTTTTAACAAAGCTGAGACTCACTTTGAGGCCTAAAATATAGGAATAAAGCTGTAATCAGTTATTAACACGGACGTGGTGGTGTAGCAGAAAGAACAGAATGTTGGGAGATCAAATCCCAGGTGAGGACACGTTGAATAATTATTATTCTATAAATAAGCGTACACAATGTAGTCCTGTATGTCAAATGCTTAAATTGAAAACATTGTATGTTAAAAGCACGTTGTGTATCATAATGACACTTTTTTTTCATGTGTAGTGTTCCAAAAACACGTTTTCAGATGTGAAATGTCAAATGAAGTGTTCTAAAAACAAGTTAAATAATGTGTTTTTTTTCTGTAAGGGGACACACACCCTCAGCCACACATACACGCTACACTGACATTGGACCAATCGCTAAAACACGGGAACATTGCCTTTAAAAGAAAATCACGCTGTAACGCTGCATTTCTGCGATACGGAAATGTGGGAACGTTGCCTTTAAATTTCAATCAAACTATAACGCAGATCTTCCGTGATACGGATTGCGATACGGATTGAACCCATCCCTTAAACTCACTGAAATAGAAATGGCGTTCAAACTTGAATTTCATCCAATTCCATATCATCATACTATTACTATGTATCCAAGTAATCCCACTTAGATCAAAAGAGGAGGGATACCTCACCCAAAATGACCGCATACACATTGATGGTCATTAAAACAATTTAGAAAGTGTGTTCAGTACTGTATCTTGTAGTATTTTCTATCTTGTTAAAAATGAGTGGTGAGTTTTCCACAGTGGTCGAGTTGTATTTACAATCTGAGTTTCTGAGTGACATCTGTGGGAAGGCTGCATGTGAGAGGGAAAAGACTGGATTATTTCTGTGTCCTCTTTCCTCCCTCTGTCTGTCTGACCTACTGGACTGGACTGGCCTCAGCCAAACATGTGAGCAGGGATTTAGAGAGAGAGGGCAATAGAGGAGGGAGGGGGGAGGAGGAGCTGGGGAAGATATACAGTACCTGTCAAACGTTTGGACACACCTACTCATTGAAGGGTTTTTCTTAATTTTTACTATTTTCTACTTTCTAGAATAATCGTGAAGACATTAAAACTATGAAATAACACATGTGGAATCATGTAGTAACCAAAAAAGTGTTAAACAAATCAAAATATATTTTATATTTGAGATTCTTCAAAGTAGCCACCCTTTGCCTTGATGACAGCATTGCACACTCTTGGCGTTCTCTCAACCAGCTTCATCTGGTAGTCACCTGGAAGGTATGTGCCTTGTTAAAAGTTAATTTGTGGAATTTCTTTCCTTCTTAATGAATTTGAGCTAATCAGTTGTGTTGTGACAAGGTAGCGGTGGTATACAGAAGATAGCCCTATTTGGTAAAAGACCAAGTTCATATTATGGCAAGAACAGCTCAATTAAGCGAAGAGAAACGACAGTCCATCATTACTTTAAGACATGAAGGTCAGTCAACCAGGAAAATGTCAAGAACTTTGAACGTTTTTTCAAGTGCAGTCACAAAAACCATCAAGCACTAAGATGAAACTGGCTCTCATGAGGACCGCCACAGGAAAGGAAGACCCAGAGTTTCTTCTGCTGTGGAGGATAAGTTCATTAGAGTTACCAGCCTCAAAAATTGGCAATTAACTGCACCTCAGATTGCAGCCCAAATAAATGCGTCACAGAGTTCAAGTAACAGACACATCTCAACATCAACTGTTCAGAGGAGACTGCGTGAATCAGGCCTTCATGATCAAATTGCTGCAAGGACACCACTACTAAAGGACACCAATAATAAGAAGAGACTTGCTTGGGCCAAGAAACACAATCAATGGACATTAGACCGGTGGAAATCTGTCCTTTGGTCTGATGAGTCCAAATTTGAGATTTTTGGTTCCAACCGCCGTGTGAGACGCAGAATAGATGAACGGATGATCTCCGCATGTGTGGTTCCCACCGTGAAGCATGGAGGAGGAGGTGTGATGGTGCTTTGCTGGTGACATGGTCTGTGATTTATTTAGAATTCAAGGCACACTTAACCAGCATGGCTACCACAACATTCTGCAGCAATACACCATCCCATCTGGTTTGCACTTAGTGGGACTATCATTTGTTTTTCAACAGGACAATGACCCAAAATACACCTCCAGGCTGTGTAAGGGCTATTTGACCAAGAAGGAGAGTGATGGAGTGCTGCATCAGATGACTTGTCCTCCACAATCACCCAACCTCAACCCAATTGAGATGGTTTGGGTTGAGTTGGACCACAGAGTGAAGGAAAAGCAGCCAACAAGTGCTCAGCATATGTGGGAACTCCTTCAAACATTCCAGGTGACTACCTCATGAAGCAGGTTGAGAGAATGCCAAGAGTGAGCAAAGCTGTCATCAAGGCAAAGCGTGGCTACTTTGAAGAATCTAAAATCTAAAATATATATTTTTTGTTTAACACTTTTTTGGTTACTACATGATTCCATATGTGTTATTTCATAGTTTTGATGTCTTCACTATTATTCTACAATGTAGAAAATACTAAAAATAAAGAAAAACCCATGAATGAGTAGGTGTGTTCAAATATTTGACCGTTGTGTAAGGGCTAGTATATGTATATATATATATATATATATATATATATATATATATATATATACACATAGAGAGAGAGAGAGAGAGAGAGAGAGAGCAAGAAGAGGAAGAGCTGGATGTAGAAAAGATGCATGAGAGAGGAGATAATCATTACTGTAAGAAAGAAAGTAAAAAGAGAGATAGCGGAGAATATGTATGAATTAAGTTAGAGGGCAAATGGTGCTATCGTTTCCAAGCCAACAAGTCATTCAACAAAATCACTGCTACTAGCATTCAGCAGTGGCAGTTTGGTGACAAAGAGTTAAGGCTCTATTCAATCCGTTTTGCGGAAAATTCAGTGTTACAGCTTGATTGAAATTTAAAGGCAATGTTTTCGCGTTAGCGCAAACTGCATTCACGGTAAACGCTGCATATTTTCGGCTCAATCGGAAATTACCATTACATTTCTATCGCAGAATCTGTTACGCTTCGTGTGTGTTTATGTGTTCCTCAACACGTGAGACAGACAGTGTCATTACTGAGCTCTCTGCAAGTAGATCAGGCCTATAATTCCCTTCTGCCTGTCTAGTAACGTTATGTGTTGATGATTACTAGTGTGTGCTGTAATAATGGTTTATAGTGTCAGCTAATATGTGTGTTTAAACCAATGAGTGTGTCTAATTAGTGGTCACCCGGGTGTGGTGTACCTACTGTATGTAGCTCTACAGAGGGTGTTACACATCTCTCCAGCAGAGGGCAGCGTTTCCCTAGTTCAGTAATGTGGGAGTAGGATGACGTTGGCCAGCCTAGACACTGATCTAAGGTCGATTTTGAGTCATTATACTTTCTCCCACGCTCCCAATAAAGTAATAAAAGTGCGTGTGTGTGTGTGTGTGTGACAATTTCCAGAGGAACATCAAACTAGCAATCTCAGTGAGTGTGCACCGTTTTATTATCAATACATTTTATTATAACTTGTATTTTGCAATGAAACACATGAGGACATGCCAAAGAAGAGGGGAAAGATGGAAGAGGGGATGGTGGGATCTCCCTCCTTTCTTGTTCCCTCCAAAGTCGTCTTCTCCCTTCGGCCCTATGAGAGCGGGAGCTTCTTTACTTCCACCGACCGCCAACCTTCCCCTTACCATGGACCTTTTTACTACAGGGGAGAGAGATGGGGAGAAAGAGAGCAATTACTTGTAGATAAATGCACATACCATACAAACACATGTTACTGAAAAAAGCGGCTAAAAAGTTCATATAAAGAAACCAAGAAATTGAATAGAGTTACTGTACTTACAATTTCTGGGCACTTGTGATTCTATTCAAGAGAACGATAATCTGCGCACACAAAAAAAAATGACACGAGATCACATTGCATCAGTGATTTCACGAATACCACACAACAGACGTACACAGTCGCTCACACACAAGCCTAAGCATCTATGGATTCTGCCATTGGTCCACGTGTCCAGGTCTTCCCACCTGATATTTCTGTTTCTTCATGTGATCAATGAAGTCAAATTTATCCGACTCCAGCGTGTAGATCCAGTTCCACATCTCCTGAGCTTGTTGCCTGGGAGACCAAGAGAAGGTGGTGGTGGGAGGGGGTGGTTTACAGGTGGTAACCATAGCAACACAGTTGGCAGCCAGCTGTGTGGGCTTTGGACGTGTATTGGAGAAAACGCAGATGTGGTGGTGTAAGGACGATTTTGGCCCATGTGTATTTGGCTTTGGGGATAAGGTGAGGTGTGTGTGATCGGCCCGGGACTCACTTCAGGGCGTCCTCTCTCAGGTTGTCGATCTCCAGTGTGGGTCGTCTCTCAGCCAAGGTCTTCTTCTTGATCTCTCTCCCAGTTAGACGCTTCCCTCTCCCACGATGCTCCGCCTGAAACATGTCGAACGCGCCTAGAACTTCACGAACTTCAAACTATATCGAATGTTCGGATTCTCTGTATGTTTACAACAGTCTGACAGAACATTTGACCCGCAACTGTAAGTTGTCCAACAACGTAGATATTTATCTTAATGAAACACATTTACTGTATGAATCTAAAAAATCTGTTCCTAAAGCTAACAAGCGAATGACAGTGGACATAAGTACCTTTTGCAGGAAACCCCCAAAGTTGGCCCCCATGTTGGAAAGAACCTTCTTCTTCTTGGCCTCGTCATCGTTCTTCTTTTTAGCCTCCTCATCTTCCTTTCTCTGCCGCTCTTCCTGAGCAAGAGAACGATAAAGTTAGAAAGGAAAAATACATTCTGAACACGACACATCTGTTGTCTATCTGTTGGTACCAGGAGTACCACAGGGGTGTCTGTTTGCCCCTACCACAATCCTGGTGTACCGCAATAGTGTGTTTTGGCCTACCGCAATCCTGTTCTGCCGGTCCCGCTCCTTCTCCGCTCGAACTCGCTGCACCTCTGCCCTCTCGAACCGACGCTTCTCCTGTGGGGATGAGAGAGGGAAAGGATGAGAGGGGGAAAGGATGAGAGAGGGAAAGGATGAGAGGAAAGGAAAGGACATTGGACTTTTTCATATCAACTTTTTTTATCATGAGCTTGTGCGCTCCTTGACCAGGGTCGTGTTCTGTTGGAGCGAAACGTAAAAAATAAAAATAAAATAAAAAACATGAGCATTGTTATTGGACAAGTTCATGTAGTTAAGGTTGTACTTCCTCTGTTCCATTTCAACACTTCAACATGAAGTATACAGTTGGCTCACAATTCGGTCCTTCAGCCCAATGAGCTCCTCCTCCTCCTTCTTCCTCTGGTCAAAGTGGACATCAATCAGACTCTGCAATTCAATGAGGTCCTTCTCCATCCTCTTCCTGTGGATGTCCTGAGAGAGGGAAAGAGAGAGGATTGAGATGAAATGGATTCTTATTCAGAGATGTGGTGGAAAGCGGAGCTGCATCAAACTAACATCAATATTACTGTTCAGTGGTGAATTTGGACATTGAAGGGGAACAGCCAACCAGGACCCAATAATGGGCCAATTCCTTAATATGAGATGACATCACTCACATCAAAGTCCACCCTATCCCCCTCTGGAATCTTGGGAGGGGCTAGCTGGGGCACCATGGGCCTGAGTGGGGGGGGGGGGGGGGGATAAGTGAAATAGAGGATGAACAGAGAAATACATGTTTTAACCTATCTGTCACACAACACAAAGCAAAATTGCCACAAACAAAAGTGAACATACTTGGGAATGGGGAGTTTCTCCTCTGCACAGAGAGAGAGAGAAAGAGAGAGAATTATTAACACATAAAAGCACAGAAATATATATTCTCGCTCTCATTCTGAAGATGTCATATGAAATCCATCGTCTTGAAGAAAATAGAGGACACAAATCTCAAAAACAGGACAAAAAGACAAGGCCATATGTTTTGCGTAAATCATACATTGACATCAAAAAGGGTGTACAAAAAAAAAAGATTTGTGTTACGCCTACAGATCTGAAGTTAGTATTTGACCTCCAGAGTACAACAGGAGCAACAGCATGCACTATCCTCATCATCATCATCATCATCATCATGTGTCTGTGTGTGTAGCTACAGCAACAGTACAGCTTTGCTGATGAGGTCATGAGTTAAAGAGTTAGAACATGTGATTCCTTCTTCTTACAGGCATTTCAAATGTAGGTTAGATTTAATGTGATTAGAATCACTCCCACAATCACTCTCACCTTCCTCCTCCTGAGCTTCCTGCTCTGATGTGCCAAAGGCAGAGAGAGAGAGAGCGAGAGAGAGAGAGAAAAAAGAGAGAGAGACATACAGTTGATATTGAGCGAGAGAGAAAGAGAAAGGGAGAGAGAAAGAGAAAGAGCGATAGACAGAGAGAGAAAAAGAGAGCGAGATATACAGTAGATATTGAGAGAGAGAGAAAGAGAGAGAGAGAGAGAGAGAGAGAGAGAGAGAGATGGGAATGGTGAGAGAAAGATAAAGATGGGATAAAAGATTGAAGCAGAAAATTGATAAGAAAGGAGGAAAATATGAAAAACAGAGGGAAGGAGGGTGGTGCAAGAAGAGAGATATGGAACGATTGAAGAGAGAGTAAGTTTAATGCAGTGGTGCCGACAGGCTTAGGAAAACTCACATTTCCCATCATGCACTGAGGGCCACATCACTGACTACAATTGTGTGACCCCAACAGCTACTTCGAGGGAAATGTAGTTTTCTGAGCCTTGTACTGTACAAGCATTCATAATTACGGATGCACATGTTCACACATGTACATACAAGAAGTAATTGAAAATGCTCTACAAATGAGGATATACACTGAGTGTACAAAACATCAGGAACCCCTACTCTTTCCATGACAGACTGACCAGGTGAATCCAGGTGAAAGATATGATCCCTTATTGATGTCACTTGTTAAATCCACTTCAATCAGTGTAGATGAAAGGGAGAAGACTGGTTAAAGAAGGATTTTTAAACCTTGAGACATGGATGGTGTATGTGTGCCATTGAGAGGGTGAATGGGCAAGACAAAATATTGAAGTGCCTTTGAATGGGGTATGGTATTAGGTGCCAGGCGCACAGGTTTGAGTGTGTCAAGAACTGCAACACCGCTGGGTTTTTCGCGCTAAACAGTTTCCTGTGTGTATCAAGAATGGTCGACCACCCAAAAGACAGCCAACCAACTTCCCTGTGTAACACTTAACACCTTGTAAAGTGCATGCCCCTACGAATGTTTATTTTTACTTAACCTTTATTTAACTAGACAAGTCAGTTAAGAACAAATTCTTAATTACAATAACAGCCTAGGAACAGTGCCTTGTTCAGGTGCAGAACGACAGATTTTTACCTTGTCAGCTCGGGGATTTGATCTAGCAACCTTTCAGTTACTAGTCCAATGCTCTAACCACTAGGCTACCTGCTGCCCAAATCTAAAGTAGTGTTGTGTTGTAGGGGGTAAACGAATAAAGGCTGTTCTGTGGACAAAAGAGTTGCAACGCAATATTATGAAGGTGTTCCTAATGTTTTGTTCGCTCCGTGTATATCGTCTCCACATAAGGAAGTGCAGAGCATAAAAAAAGTCGAAAACTAAGCATCAAGCAACAACAACCAGCAGTTAAACACTGAAAAGTACTGCAGCGATAACAACAACTGTAAAACCCATACCGAAAATAGATTGAGGCTAAATAGAACGGAATAACCCTATATGTAATCCGTAGATATAGATCATATCATCCTTTTTTATTTTATTGGCATTTATTTGTTTAATATTTTGGTTGGTATAATGTGTTCTCACCCTACCTGTGTACTCTTGTTTCTCTGATAGTCAGGACCAGCACAGGGTCAGCCAATGGAAGCGGGACATAAGGGATATTGACAGGTCAGAGTGCATCACCCACTAGTCTGGCATTATACACAGAATACCTTGCTCATTAAGATCCTAATGTCATCCGTATCTCATCTGAGTGACCTCGGCTCTGAAGTCAGTCTGATTGGACAGACAGGTTCTGTCGCTGATGATGATTTGTGAGGTCTGTTCATGCCTAGATTCTGATTGGCTATTTCTACACAGTGGGCTAATCATCATTTGGCATGACATCCTAAGCAATTCCCATGTAATCAAATGAAATCAAAGTTGATCGGTCACGCACACAGTTTAGCAGATGTTATAGCTGGTGCAGCGAAATGCTTATGTTACTAGCCCCTAACAATGCAGTAAAATGTCAAACAAGTACACAAATGATAAAAAAATATATATATATTAGAGCAAGTCACATAGAGCAAGTCACATGGTTCTAGTCTAAAGCGTTGTACAGGATATGAGGTGTCATTCGAGACAGCCATTGTTAAGTTCAAGTAGTAGAGTGTTGTAGGGGATTTAGGGTGTAGTTTGGGACACAGCCAGTCTAAAGTAGTGTTGTGTTGTAGGGGATATAGATTGTAATTTGAGACACGGCCAAAAGTAGTGCAGTGTTATTGTACATATAGGGTGTCATTCGAGAGACAACTCGTCTCACCTCCCCCATCGTCCTCCTGTGGTTCTTCTTCTGGCTCCTCCTCTGGCTCCTCCTCTGCCTCCTCTGGAGAGAGAGGAAGCAAGAGAGAGAGAGAGAGAGAGAGGAGAGAGAGAGAGAGAGAGAGAGAGAGAGAGAGAGGAGAGGAGAGGGGGGGAGCCAAATGGAGAGAGAGAAAGTCAGAGAGCAGTTCAGAGGACAAGAGAAGGGACATGGGGCAATGAAGAAATCCAGCCAATGCGGTAGACATAGGGGGGGGGGGGAAACTAATAAAAGACAAGGGTGGAGACGGAAAAGACACATATGAGACAAGGGGATAGAGAGAGATATTAGAATGATGATTCAAGAGATAGAAGATGAAAGGAACGGAGGGAGATGAAAAGAGATACGGAGAGTGTGTGGCTAATAGAGGTCAGAGGCTTGGGGCTTAAAAAAAAAAATATTTGTCAGCAGTGTGCTGAAAGCAAAAGGAGCTGAGAGAACAGGCTAATAATAACAGGGTCGTGGACTTCCACATGCAAGGCCAAGTGTGGTCCAAAATGAATGACAACACTAACACCTCAGCTCAGCAACGCACTCACCTTCCGCCTGCTCCCCCCTACCAGAGAGAGAGGGAGAGGGAGAGGAGGGAGAGGGGGGGAGAGAGGGAGAGAGAGAGAGATTCCGTTACCAATTCAGTTGGCAATAAATTCCAAATTTAAACCAGGAAAGTGGCCATCACAGCATTACATCGGTAATGTATATTATTTCCATACTCACTCGTATTCCTCCTCTACATCAGACATGGCTGCACTAAAAGAAAACCGAAAGGATAGTCGGTATACGTTTCATACATAATCGCCAACCTCTTTACAATACAATTATCTAGTAACTATCACACATTACCACGACACAAAAATAAAATAGGTGATCTCCCTCCTCTTCTGACAGTTAATTTGATGGCTTAACCATCCCGCCCTGCTCAGTTAGGTTTAATTCAGTTCAAAGTCTTGCACAGAATTCACTACATCAAAGCAAAACGTAATCATTTTTTCCCCCCCATACACAAATGATACTTGTGATGGACACCACATTTCTCCCGCTGATCACACGTATGACTGATCACACTCATATATTCCATTCATGCTCTAAGCTGTCAGACTGTCGGTCATCCTTTTTCACGCGCCGCTCTAATGTTCTTGGTCGTGACCTGCGGCCCTTGCCCTTTGACGGCTACGTTTGGAGCTCCGTCTGTGCTGCGGTCTCACCAAAAGTACAGCAGACGTTGCAGCGTGCTGTAGCCCACCGACAGATCTTACTTCACTGGATGTCCTCCAAACCACCCACTGTATCAGCCTGGTTGAAAGACCTAATGTCTGTTCTTCATTTAATTAAGAAAAGAATAAATACACCCAGAGGACGTACTGATAACTTTTTCCTGAGATGTTGACCTTTCGTTTCCTTTTTTTAAACAACGACCCTCTATCGGTCAGGAGTAAGAACTTGGGCCGACAGGGGACAGGGGACAAGATGTTGTGATATATTTTAACATTATTTTCATATTGTATGTTTTTTTTTCACGTTGTTGTTTGACTTTATATGTCCAATAAAAATGTACGAAAATAATGGTTGTTCAGATGACAGAGAAAGGCACACACACTCACAAGGGGATTGTGCATGTTGGACCATGGGAGTTTCTGCTATAAATTGTCCCATGGTGCTGACATCTTCCTGGCTGACAAGCAGAGAGATTGACAGTGTGAACAGGTGAGAATGTTACGGCCCTAAACACAGAGGGAGATACAGTTTCTATCACTTTCTTCAGTTGCCCTTCTTTATTTCTCTCCTCTTATTTCCATTCCTATTTGTCATCTTGAACAATAGACCAATAGATGACTTGTGTGAAGGAGTAGAGAGTAAACTTGATGCTACACAGCAAATTGGCCAGTGTTAATTGTTCAATGTAACATTTCTAGTGTTGATTCAGGAACTAAATTAACTGTGTAAGAGTGAATTTAATTCTCAGTGGTGTAAAAGAATCCCCAGCGTTGGTGTTAATAGCCAAAATGATTGTTTTACACTTTGAAGAGTAAAACAGTTCCATCAAAACCACACCCATCATTATAATATTTCCCAGCATGCTTTACTGCAGGTAGATTTTTTTTAGGATTGTTTTTAGTATCTGTGTTTTTGCATGTACATTGATTGATTGATTAATCTTATGCTGCACAAATATAACTAACATATTTTTCTGAACTAATCCAATCAGTTAGTAAGATTTATTGCACTCGTTACTGAAACGGTTGTTCTGGTTTAAATGGTTTACGTATTTATTTATTTTAATCAACGCTGAATGCAAGTTAATAATGAATGAACTGTATGACATCCTAACTCTGGCTGGATTCCAATAGGAATGTGTGTGCCGCCCTATGGGACTCCCAATCACGGCCGGTTGTGATGCAGCCTGGAATCAAACCAGGGTCTGTAGTGACGCCTCTAGCACTGAGAAGCAGTGCCTTAGACCGCTGCACCACTCGGGAGTGGCTTCATTCAAAAAGAAAAGGCACCATGGGAAATATGCAAATTAGGATTTAGACCATAGTGTTAAAACAACACCCAAAAGGACTGTTTAACACTAATAGGACTTAACTCTAGATTAAAACTAGAGTTGAATATAAATAACAGTGTTAATTAACCCTGTTCAATTTGCATAACACTGGCAAGTGTAATGCAGAGTACATTTTTTACACTACCAAGTGTTACATTAACACGCAAAATGTAACACTATAATCAGAGTACTTTTTACACTCTGTAGAGTGGGCCCATATGTTATCTGTGGCAGTGCTAAAATGTACTTTAAGTGTTGATTTAATACTGCAAAAATGTACTGTGATAGCCGTGGTTGGTTATACTTGGGTTTGTATAATCAAAACCTATAGGTCTAGTACTCAGCAATACATGTTGTCATTGAATGGAAGGGCTTTATAAAACGTTACAGTTACGGCATGGGGTTGGTTTCAGCACGTTAGACAATTAGATTTAATCCTGGTCCTTCTTTCCCATCTTCCTCTTATGTCTATCAACCCGTGTTCTTTGTTGTGTCTATAAACCTCTATTCTCTTTTCCCTGTGACCTCTCTCTACAATGGTGTCAGCTGAAACAATTCATAGCATAGCATTGCCCAGGAAATATTTATAGGGCACATAGCTGTTGTCGCGTCTCTCCCTCACTTGGTTTTGTTCCTGAAACAATGTCGGCCATCCTAAAATGCCATCGGCGCCTCGCGGAGATTAATCCATCCCTCTTTCCAACGGGTGTCACGGCTAATGAGTTACTCGGTGTGTTTACCTAGCCAACGGAGGGGACAATGAGACGCACTGATGGATGGACGAAGGGACACATGGTGGGTGACAACGTCGGTGGAGGTCCATTGCTGATAGAGTTGGTCCTGTCATTACCTTGCTTCCAAAGCGCCACTGTGTTCTGTTTGACTTCTCATGCTCGTTTGTGGTACTACATTGTCATGAGTCGATTGACGGTTTAAAATTTTTTTCATTCAGTAGGCTGTTTTTCCAATGTATTAGGTTAGTTAAATGATGTGCTCCTAAAAGCTAGTCTTGGATCTGCTTCCCTCTCCCTAACCATTACCACATTCACTTTAAGGCAATTATCAACGCTAGATCAGTTCTCCCTGTTTTTACCGGCCTAACATCTGAAATCCACCATTGTTTAAGACCTGACTGTAGGCCTGTACCCAAGCTTATTCCACTCCAACTAGGAACAGGGTCATGGTCATTAGGCACCAAGGTAAAAAAAAAAAACAGACAAACGGGGAGAGACAGCCTGGAATTGTCCAATAAGAAACATACATTTTGGTTTTCTGTTTCAAAACATGAAAACATTTTCTATTGCGTGTCCCAATGACCGACCCAGGAGAAGCCAGCATGGATATGGAAAAAGGGCGTGAGCTCAAGCCGAGGGAGGGAGGGTTAAGAATGCCGGCCGAGCAGGCTTACCAGGCGAGGCAGCGGAAGCCCACCATTTGGAGCTAAATGGCAGTTGGTTGGTAAGCGGTCCGGCAAGACAGCCGGGATTTGAGGCAAGTGTAAAGTTTCTCCGGGACATCAGCGGAGGGAGCATTAACGGTGGAATTCTGATGGGTTAATTTTAGTCAAGGACGCCGTGGGACGGGAGGCAGGGTGGGGAGACGGTGGGAGATTAGAGTGAGTCACACCGGCTCATTATCACTGCTATAGGGGAGAGGACCGTATTAATAGTCCTAGGGAGGGAGGGAGAACGGGGATCACTGCTCCTAGCTATCTGTCTGTCAGAATGTATATCTAACCCGGTGGGAAGAAGGAGGAGGGAGGAAGAAGAGACAGTTAGCACAGTATGACAGACTAGCTGACTGGACATTAGGGCTGGCTACAAGAGCTACAAGGTCAATGAGGGTCCTGGACTTATCCCAGCCGCTGCTATTAAAGTACAACCCATTATCATCCACAGGAGACAATATACCCAAAACACAAACCACCATACATGACCAGGCCTACATTGATCAGTACAGGAAATACATATATGCACCAACTAAAAACAATGACAGGGTATAGGTTTGATCTAACAGGTACAAAAACTGATACCACAGACAGATAAGTATATTTCTGTTAGGAATATCTTAAGATGCCAGTTTCCCGGACACAGCTTAAACTGAGTCTTGGACAAAAAAAAACAACTTTAGGCCAAGACTAGGCATAATCTCTGTCTGAGAAACGGACCCTACATGACCAAAACTGAGAGAGCAGCATCAAGAGGTGAAAGGTCATTCAGAACCTGGATGTACAGGAGGAGAGTTGGAGAAAGACTTACCAAGAGCAAGGTGAGGTTTCAACGGTGTGACAGACAGACAGAGGAGCCCAGGAGAATGACTATTGTAGTGAGAGACAATGGGAGTTTTATACAGGGGAGGGGTGGTGATGGGCAGTGTGTGTGTATGTGTAGGGCAGAGGGCCATGGGCGGATTAGGAGAGAACTTTGGGAGAAAGACAACCGCCTACTGGGATTAAGAGAACGAGGGAATGACCTCACTGAACAAAAGGGGCAGGTGGCGAGAGAGAGAGACAGAGATATACAGAGAACGAAAGCAGAGAGAGAGAAAGGGGAGACAAAAGAGGGATGGATGAGAGGAGCATACCAGGGCCAGAAATAAATGGCCAGAAATAGGTGGGATGAGTATTCTCTTCCATCCCTTTCCACGAATAGGGTCTTCCGTTCATAGAGAGACTCTGGGAAACAAGTAGTAAAAAAAGCAAAACCCATACTAAAGAGACAGTTAAATGGGGTATTGTTGGGATACATGTCGACTAACTGCAAGAGTGTTTGAAAGATTGTTATGGCAGGTATGATAATGACAATGCATGGCTAATGTTTAGTGTGATAACTCCTCGTATCTCAAAGATGCACTGAAGTGATATGAACATAAGCACTCTTAGACCGTGATAAAAATAACAGTTTTATTTTCATATACAACAAAAACGGATAAATATCTGACTTTCAGCTTCTTCATGAAGACACCACCGGCATCGTCACCGTGAGAATCTGGGGCGAGAGAAAGGGGAGGCGGAGAGAGGAGAACAAAGAGTGTCAATATCAGACACCGTGTGTCAGTGAATAGCTGTACTGTGTTTTAGAATGTGCGTGTGTGTGTGTACCTGCGTGTTGGTGTTGTACTGTGCTACGCTGCCCTCCTGGTCAATGAAGAACGGTATGAAACAGTCCAGATGAAAGAGGGAGGGACGGGCATTCAGGACAAGCCTGTCCTCCCCAAGGTCCAGAACGAGGGAGAGAGAGGAGGCCTGGGAAGAGAAGGGAGGGAGTGAAGGAGAGAGGACAAGGGAAACGTTGCTGGCTTACGTATTAATGTCATAACAAGCTAACCAAGTTAACCAGTAAAAAAAAAAACTCTGGGTCCTATTAAAATCACTGCCACGTATGTTGATTGGATAATTATTTGAAAAAAGGTGTGTTGGTGCTGGGCTGGAACAAACCCCAGCACCTCCTGTGGGTCCCCAGGACCAGCTAAGAATACTGACATAGAGTATAGGCAGGGAGTGAGGAAGCAGTTTAACACATTGAGAATATGGAATTAAGAATGGGTTTACAATAGTATATAGATTATAGATCTAGGGGTGAGGAAACGGTTTGAGTATAAGTGGTGAAGGATGGGTTTAGGGCCTAGTATATAGGGCAGGGGTGTCGAAACTGTTTAAATGATAATGATATGGCTTGCGAGGGGGTATAATCCGGCCCCCGGGTTAAATAAAAAACAAACTCAATATACTTTAAAAATGACTAAATAATGGACCTACATTCACAGAGTTTCTCGACTGTGTCCAGCTCGCTAATAATCACTAAATAGTCAGAGAGCATCGAAAATTCCCCAAAAAACAATGGATAGAGGACTATTCTTTGCAAATTTTGACGGTGAAGAAATAACCGATTTTTAGTGCGGCCCTCCGAATGCAGCCCCTGGGGTAAAATGACTGACACCCCTGCTATAGGGGAAGGGGAAGAGGTTAAACACAGAGTATAGGGGGAGTGGGATGTGTTTAGGACTGGGCTTGTGTCTCACCACTCCGGGCAGCTGTATCTCTGCTATCAGAAACTCTGGATCACCTACAGGGGGCTCCACCAGCAGACAGAACTCTGGCCTGGAGATGGATGGAGAGAAGAGACGAGAGGGAGAGAGGTGGGTTAGCGCAAGAGTGAGAAAGAAGGAGAAAATGAATATGTTCCAGTTTGGTATGTGACAATCAAATCCACAGCGGACAACTCAGACAGACCTACCGTTTGGCTGGTTCTGGCGCTGTGCGAGTATCCCTGTGGAGAGAGAGAGCGAGAGAGAGAAACAGATTGAAGGGGGAGGGAGGGGGGGAGGGAGTGAGAGGAGATTGAACTCTTCCACATACAGACTGTAGTTAACTCTACACCACCCTCTAGTGGTGAATTACTGATAAAAGAAGTGAGTTTGTGTGGTGTGTGTGAGAGAGAGTGAGGGTACAAGAGAAAAAAGAGAGAGCAAGAAAGAAAGAAAGAGCAAGCAAAAACATACGTGGGGTCTATTTCCTGAATCACAGGTTTGCTCTTGGTGCGAATATTCTGTTCGTTCACAGAGCCCAGAAACTTCCTGTTCTTCAGAACCTTCCAGTCTGGGAGGGAAGGAGAGAAAAACACATGAAACAGAGGAGCAGAACACACAGAACATGGGTCTGATTAATGCTCACTCACTCACAAAACAAAAAAACAAATCCACATTGAAGCTTACACGCACAGTGAAGATACAGGCATACATACCTCGGCTGAGCTCCAAGTTGTATTTGTTCTCCAGCCCCTCTAATGACACAGCGATCAGAAACTGCTGGAATAGAGGATCCTTCTACAAACACACAGACAGGAGTTACACACACACCCCCGCATGCACACGCACACGCACACGCACACACACACACACCTGGCATTTCTGGAAGAACTCTTCACTGATGACCACGTCGTAGGCTGTGCAGCCTTGGGAGTCTGTGGGGACAGGACAGAACCAAGTCACTATTTCTCGAGTCACAAGCAAGTCTTGAGGTCCAAGTCTCAAGTCGAGTCCCAAGTAGAACAGGTAGTCTCTCGAGTCAAGCCCAAGTCATGCATTCTATGAGTTAGTCAAGTCACAAGTTTTTCCAAGTCAAGCAAATAAATGATCTATACATGCAATGACTGAAAATCTTTGATTAGCCAATGTAATTGTAAAATAGGGACCTTGTAGCAGCGGTAGGGGAATGAAATCAGCAGAAGGTAAGGCAGGTTGACGTGCTAAGAGGGTATATTATTTACAGGTCTTGGTGATCCAGTGGTAAAAACGCCATATCATACAAGATATACAACTCGATTGACCAAATATACCCGGTCAAAAAAGATTGCTTCTGTATCAGGCGTGACCTGTCCTATCTGAACGGACACAGGTAGAGGGCAAGACCGCACAGCCTCCCCTTGAGAAACCAAATCGAATCTGTCTAACAGGAGCTCAAACAGGTACAGTGCCTTCAGAAATTATTCACACCCCTTGCCTTTTTCTACATTTTGTTGTGCTACAAGGTGGGATTAAAATGGATTTAACTGTAATTTTTTGTCAATGATGTACACACAAAAAAATAGATAGATATGTATCTATCTTGATTACATAAGTAGTCAACCCCCAAGTCAATATATGTTACAATCACCTTTGGCAGCGATTACAGCTTTGAGTCTTTCTGGGTAAGTCGCTAAGAGCTTTGCACACCTGGATTATACAATATTTGCACATTATTCTTTTAAAGATTCTTCAAGCTCTGTCAAGTTGGTTGTTGATCATTGCTAGACAGCCATTTTCAAGTCTTGCTATAGATTTTCAAGCCGATTTAATTCAAAATGTTAATTAGGCCACTCAGGAACATTTTTATTCATAAAAACAACCCAATTCCTTGCCGATGACAAGCATACCCATAACATGATGCAGCCACCACCATGCTTGAAAATATGGAGAGTGGTACTCAGTGATGTGTTTTGTTGGATTTGCCCCAAACAACACTTTGCATTCAGGATATAAAGTTCATGTCTTTGCCACATTTTTTTCAGTTTCACATTAGTGCATTATTGCAAACAGGATGCATGTTTTGAATTTTTTTAAAAAATTCTGTACAGGCTTCCTTCTGTTCACTGTCATTTAGATTAGTATTGTGGAGTAACTACAATGTTGTTGATCCATCCTCAGTTTTCCCCCCACCACCGCCAATAAACTCTAACTGTTTAAAAAAGTTACCATTGGGAACCTTACATATAATTCTGTATGGGGTACAGAGACGAGGTAGTCATTCAAAAAATCATGTTAAACACTATTGCACGCATATAACTTATTATGTCCATATAACTTATTTTGTGACTTGTTAAGGACATTTTTACTACTGAACATATTTCGGAATGCCTTAACAAAGGTGTTGAATACTTATTGACTCAATATATTTCAGCTTTCCATTTTTAATTAATTTGTAAAAACATAATTCTACTTTGACATTATAGGGTATTGTGTGTAGGCCCCAGTCAAAGGTTGTTTGCACAATGAAGCAAGTCCCCATCAAGGATTTGCTTGTATTTGGCTCCATTCATTGTTCCCTCTATCCTTACCAGTCTCCCAGTCCCTGCCGCTGAAAAGCATCCCCATAGAATGATGCTGCCACCACCATGCTTCACGGTAGGGATGGTGTTAGATGGGTGATGAGCTGTGCCTGGTCTTCTCCAGACGTTCGCATTCAAGACTAAATGTTCGATTTGTCTCATCAGACCACATAATCTTATGCCTTACGCTCTGAGTCTTTCACGTGCCTTTTTGCAAACTCCAGTTGTGCTGTCATGTGCCTTCTTCTCAGGAGTGGCTTCTGTCTGGCCACTCTCCCAAAAACGCCAAATTGGTGAAGTGCTGTAGAGACTGTTGCCCTTTTGGCAGGTTCTCCCATCTCAGCCAATGAACTCTGTAGGAGTGGTCATTGGGTTCTTGTTCACCTCCCTGACCAAGATCCTTCTTGCCCGGTTGCTCAGTAACAATAAATAAAAACATGTTTTCACTTTGTCATTATGTGTAGATGGGTGATACACAACATCTATTTAATCAATTTTGAATTCAGGATGTATCACAAGAAAATGTGGAATAAGTCAAGGGGTTTGAATATGTATAACAAACGGGTACTTTTTCCACCACCGAACATTTCAACAAGAGAACACGCGCTCTCCACTGGTGGGAGTTTGGAGAGCGGAAATGGAGAGACGCTCCTACGGCAATTTTGACATACCAAAAGACCAGTAGGACCTATGATAGTAGGCCTAATTGTTGCTTGATGCGCCATTGCTGGTGAGCTTGCTAAGTAAACAGTTATTATTCTTGATCAAACTATTTTTGGGAGTGCATATTACTTTATTATGGCAATCCTCTCTCCCTACAATTTGACGTTTGCGCCGCACCCGATCCTATAGCTGTGCAGCAAATCAGCAATCTGTTCGCTAGCTCACTGTGTTGATTGACAGTTTGCTGATCCAATCAAAGGGTCATATGTGGGTTTCACTAGCCAATCTGTTGAAAGTTTTTTCGCAAGGGAGATGCTGCTGCTACTGTCTCTGGCTGTGTGGAGAGTAATTCGTGGAGACACTGTGCTGCAAAATACGTGACAAAACCAGGCCAGATAATTACAAGTCATCAGTCTCAAGTCAAAGATGAGTCCCGAGTCTTGAGGCTCCAAGTCCAAGTCTCAAATTATTTTATATCAAGTCGAGTCTCAAGTCATCAAATGTATGACCCAAGTCCAAGTCATGTGACTCAAGTCCACAACTCTAACATAAACCAGGTTTCTATCAAACCACTTCATGCAGATGAATTACCTGACGCATGAAAAAAGTCACGACATTGCTGATTGAAACAGGAAATGCAGGTACAATTTTATAAATGTCAACAAACTATTTGTTGGTTCGATACGGTGCGATCTTTGTCTGTAAAATGAATTATGTGAGAAATGGCAGTGGAAACGCACCTATGTGCAAATTAGGCCTGACCCCATTTAGTCGACTGTTGGTCGACCAAGATTTTTTTAGTCTAGCAGTCACAAATAGATTTTTTTTTTTCATGGCACACGAAACACCTGTCTGATTCACGCCTCAATTTCTGTTGATGCATTCAATATATTATTATTACAGTTGTTTACCACTCTCATTGTTGAAGTGGGCACGTTGTTTGCAGAGCTATACTTGTGAGAAACAAGTTTTGGTTTATTTCACTCCATTTACGAATTTTGTCAATTGATTGTCTTTTGTTTGGTGTGCTCCTGTCAATGTCGAGTAAGGACACACACCTGATTATGCATATAGAAGTAGGCCTAGGCTACCTGGCCTGCGCGCAAATGTAGGCCTATAAATGTGCCCATTTGGGGATGTCTAATAGTATTAGAATATATTGAGAATGACAATAGTTCCTTAATGTATTTGAATCGCTCTCCCTTTCGATAACCATTCGTAATGAAAGCGGAAAAAGTAATGCTCTGATCCAGTGGAAACGTCTTAAAATACCTGATATCGCTTGCCCAGAAACCCAGAGGGCCCCAGAATATTTTATACAATGTTGTAAGTTTGCTAGGGCGAGCTTAGGGCCGGATCCATTTGATATTTGATCATTTTTTTATATTAAGTTCGTTGCAGACAGACCATGCATAGCCAATTAGATTTCTAGGATATTTATTTTTAAAATGAGGATATTCTCTACCTGCAGGATGCAATGTTTTTAATTTGTTGGCTTTATGTAGGCTATTTTTATATAGTTGCCAATTGCAATAGAAGTTACTTTTAGATTTGTATCATTTTCATTTAGATAGAATTCAGATTATCAATCATTAACCACATGACAATTTTAAAAAAAGGAAACTGAAAAAGGAAAATCATAACTGGCACCCAAATGGAAAAAGATTGCCAACCCCTGGTTGCCTATTACCAGCAACTTAAGGAGCATAAAGCAGAATCTGCGAAGACCAGCAGCAGTGGGGTGGGGGGTAGGGTCGGTATTTAATCAAACAGTGTGCTTAAAGCATCAGACAAGCTCAGTACATACCGTATTGGTGAAAAATACACCTTTTAAGATTTCAACCAAACAATTGGTCGAAAGAACAGACAGCTCTCGGTCGACCAAGATATTTTTTTAGTCGTGGACAGCCCTACCGCAAATATTTATATGGCATATATCATTATTGATATAACCATCATATCAAAGTAAATTTGGAAGTGACGTGATGATATGTTGTGTGGTCCTCCCACTGCGACTCAGGAAAACATGCAGTTTATTAGGCTACACATTAAATAAGTTATAATAAATATAGAGGGGTCTTATTCTGGTGACATGATGATTGATGCTTGGCTGCCGTTTGACAAAAAAAATATAATCTCACTCTTATCCATAATGATCTCATCATGTAGGTAGACTACCCATGCCAGGACCAGAATGGGCATAACGGTGTATATAATGCAACAGTTTTTGTGACAAAACCATCAGTAGAGTTGAAAACGCAATGGAAACCGATTTAACTTGGATTTTTTATTAGGTACATGAGAATTTACATGCAAAAGTTCTTACATGCACCATGACATCACGCACAGCCTTTTATCCGCAATAAGTCAGTTCAGAGCCTGAAACTAACTTTTTGGTCCACCAGCCACAGATTTTTTACTAGCCAAAATATTTGACATAAAAAAAATATGAAAATGCTTTGTAATGTTTCTAAAACAATAAATGTGTTACTAGTTAAAAGTGGTATATTGCTCAATTTCATTACATTTTTTGTGACCCGATGAGGCAAACATTTTCAGCTGCCCCTTCAAGGGCAGAAGGTTACCGTGGCTATGTGGGGCACTCGAGCAGCTCTAGTCATCAATGACAGTGTGCCTGTGAGATTCTGACTAGTAGCAGTTTAAGTCAATTCAAAACTTGGAAAACAACCCAAGTAATGTATTATTGGACAAAGTCTAACTTTAGTAGACTTTCAAGTAAATTAGACCAACTTTTATGCCTGTGCACAGCGCTTCTAAGAATTAATCTTCAGCACCATATTCCTCACACCAGTCCAGTCTTAAATCCAAGAGGGGCAGTGTACGAGTACACACGTCGAGAGAAGCGTAGAGAATCAGCGCATGTCTACAACTGACACTTAGTTCCTTCAGAAAGTATTCATACTCCTTGGCTTATTCTAAATTTTTTTGTGTTACAGCCTGAATTCAAAATGGATTAAATATTTTTTTGTTCTCACCCATCTACACACAATACACTATAATGACTAAGAGAAAACATGTTTTTAGATATTTTTTCTAATTTGTTGAAAATGAAATACAGAAATATCTGCACCCCCCCGCACCCCTACTTCCGCTGTCTCTGGCTACAGTTATGCTATGCCTTTTGCAATCCCTTTAGCTTTGCTAGCTAGCTGGCTAGCTACAGAGGTTAGCTGGCTAGCTAGCTCCATTAGTTAGCTACTGCTATCAAAATTGTGTAATTAGCAATTTTCGCCTATTCCATCGTTTGCAGAATGCATACTGGCATTTGAATATATCATGGGAAAAGTGAATCCAGACACAATGTGGACCAGGTAGACACATGTACTGTAAATGTAGGTGTGGACGAACAATGTGTTCGGAACTCCATGATCAGAATAGAAAAAACTGCATTAACTGTCAAGTCAAGACATCCTCAGAAAGTAGCTGTTCACTCACTGTTGTCCACCTCTGTGTGGGCCTCTCCGATGCTCATGGGTACTCTGTATCCTGTGGGGTCTTCTGATTCGAGGAGCTCCACTAGTGCCTCCCTGGAGAGGGGGGGCGGGGGCGGGACGGCAGCAGACTGACAGATGTTGACAAATACCTTCCGTTTATCAGGCAGGGTGAAAGTCTTCACACACAGACCTACGGATTCAACAAACACACAGCTGTTGTTTACGTGTGTGTGTGTGTGTGTGTGTGTGTGTGTGTGTGTGTGTGTGTGTGTGTGTGTGTGTGTGTGTGTGTGTCAAAGGGAGACTGACCAGGCTGTGGCCGAATGACTCTAGAATCACGAGGATTTTCACTTTGCATTTTTCCCATTGTCTAAAAGAGAAAGAGAGAGAGTAAGATGAGCGAGAGAGAAAAAGAGAGAGAAGCAAATGGATTCAATGCCAGGCACATTCTCAGTACAGATTTACAGCAGCTCTTAGCTTTGCGTTGCAGAGGCAGTTGCAGTCAGGTCCATAATTTGGATTTGCATCAAATTTGTGCAGATGGCTTAGCAGAAATGGTATTAGAATAGGAATGTTAATCTTTTCTTGCACACATAACCAGATGATGCCGTGTACCATTTTGCGCAATGGCGCTGTAGGTCTGATCAGGGCTTAAGGGTGAGGATAAATAGATTAGAGGTCGACCGATTAATCGGAATGGCCGATTTCAAGTTTTCATAACAATCGGTAATCGGTATTTTTGGCGATTGTTTTTATTTTTTATTTTTTTATATAAATATTTTTTAACTAAGCAAGTCAGTTAAGAACACATTCTTATTTTCAATGACGGCCTAGGCACGGTGGATTAACTGCCTTGTTCAGGGGCAGAACGGCAGATTTTTACCTTGTCAGCTTGGGGATGCAACCTTACGGTTAACTAGTCCAACGCTCTAACCACCTGCTTTACATTGCACTCCACGAGGAGCCTGCCTGTTACGCGAATGCAGTAAGATGCCAAGGTAAGTTGCTAGCTAGCATTAAACTTATCTTATAAAAACAATCAATCAATCAATCATAATCACTACTACACATGGTTGATGATATTACTAGTTTATCTAGCCTGTCCTGCGTTGCATATAATCGATGCGGTGCGCATTCGCGAAAAAGGTCTGTCGTTGCTCCAACTTGTACCTAAACATCAATGTCTTTCTTAAAATCAATACACAAGTATACACAAGTATCAATACACAAGTATACACAAGTATAGATTTTTAAACCAGCATCTTTAGTTAATATTGCCTGCTAACATGAATTTCTTTTAACTAGGGAAAATGTGTCACCTCTGCAACAGAGTCAGGGTATATGCAGCAGTTTGGGCCGCCTGGCTCGTTGCGAACTGTGAAGACTATTTCTTCCTAACAAAGACAGCCGACTTCGCCAAATGGGGGATGATATAACAAAACCACATTTGCGAAAAAAGCACAATCGTTGCAAGACTGTACCTAACCATAAACATCAATGCCTTTCTTAAAATCAATACACAGAAGTATATATTTTTAAACCTGCATATTTAGCTAAAAGAAATCCAGGTTAGCAGGCAATATTAACCAGGTGAAATTGTCACTTCTCTTCCGTTCATTGCACGCAGAGTCAGGGTATATGCAACAGTTTGGGCCGCCTGGCTCGTTGTGAACTAATTTGCCAGAATTCTACGTAATTATGACATAACATTGAAGGTTGTGCAACGTAACAGGAACATTTAGACTTATGGATGCCACCTGTTAGATAAAATACGGAACGTTCCGTATTTCACTGAAAGAATAAACGTGATAGTTTCCAGATTCGACCATATTAATGACCTAAGGCTCGTGTTTCTGTGTGTTATTATGTTATAATTAAGTCTATGATTTGATAGAGCAGTCTGACTGAGCGATGGTAGGCAGCAGCAGGCTTGTAAGCATTCATTCAAAATAGCACTTTCGTGCGTTTTTCCAGAAGCCCTTTGTAATGCATTCGCCGCTCTGTTTATGACTTCAAGCCTATCAACTCCCAAGATTAGGCTGGTGTAACCGATATGAAATGGCTAGCTAGTTAGCCGGGTGCGCGCTAATTGCGTTTCAAACGTCACTCGCTCTGAGACTTGGAGTAGTTGTTTCCCTTGCTCTACATGGGTAACGCTGCATCGAGGGTGGCTGTTGTCGATGTATTCCTGGTTCGAGCCCAGGTAGGAGCGAGGAGAGGGACGGAAGCTATACTGTTACACTGGCAATACTAAAGTGCCTATAAGAACATTCAATAGTCAAAGGTATATGAAATACAAATCGTATAGAGAGAAATAGTCCTATAATACCTATAATAACTACAACCTAAAACTTCTTACCTGGGAATATTGAAGACTCATCTTAAAAGGAACCACCAGCTTTCATATGTTCTCATGTTCTGAGCAAGGAACTTAAACGTTAGCTTTCTTACATGGCACATAATGCACTTTTACTTTCTTCTCCAACACTTTGTTTTTGCATTATTTCAACCAAATTGAACATGTTTCATTATTTATTTGAGGCTAAATTGATTTTATTGATGTATTGTATTAAGTTAAAATAAGTGTTCATTCAGTATTGTTGTAATTGTCATTATTACAAATAAATAAATACATGTAAAAAAGGTTAGAAAAAAAAAAAATAATAATAAATCGGCCTTTTTGGGACTCCAATAATCGTTATCGGTGCTGAAAAAAAAAAATCATAACCGGGCGACCTCTAAAATAGATGCATGCAGGGATAAATGTTTACACAGTTGACTTTTGAACAGAAAATTGGATTGACTTTTGAACTGAAAATTGGATTGGGACCAGGATTATGTGCCAGGGGTGTGTATGATGCTAAAATTACAAACTGATCGTTTTTCTCATTTCAAGAGCTACAGCTCAATTACAAAATCTTCATCCTTCCTACGCTCATGGTTGAAGAACAATTGGAATGGCCACAAATGCATTTAAATTAGGCCCTTATATCCAGCTTCATTGAGAGCCAAAGCCAAAGTCATGATCTTGATAGAAGCTGTCAAAACAACATCACAAATGGCTGACAATAGGTAAGACTACTCACTTAGCTACATTATGTGGATTTACTTTAACACATGGCAATATATACAGTGCCATCAGAAAGTATTCACATCCCTTGACTTTTTCCAAATTTTAAAGTAATCAAAAGCTGAAATGTCTTGAGTCAATAAGTATTTCATCCTTTGTTATGGCAAGCCTAAATAAGTGCAATAGTGTTTAACATGACTACCTCATATCTGTACCCCACACACAATTATCTGTAAGGTCCCTCAGTTGAGCAGTGCATTTCAAACAGAGATTCAATCCAATGCCTAGCAAAGAAGGGCACCTATTGGTAGATGGGTAAAAACAAGAAAAAAACAGAAAAATTCATTGAATATTCCTTTGAGCATCGTGAAGTTATTAATTACACTTTGGAAGGTGTATCACTACAAAGATACAGGCATCCTTTCTAACTTAGTTGCCGGAGAGGAAAGAAACCACTCTGGGATTTCACCATGAGGCCAATGGTGACTATAAAACAGTTACAGAGTTGAATGTCTGTGATAGGAGACAACTGGGGATGGATCAACAACGTTGTAGTTACTCCACAATACTAACCTAAACGACAATGAAAAGAAGGAAGCCTGTACAGAATAAAAATGTGTTATGGGTATGCTTGTCATCGGCAAGGACTATGGAGGTTTTTTTTAAGATAAAAAGAAACTGAATAGAGCTAAGCACAGGCTAAATCCTAGAGGAAAACCTTCAGTCTGCTTTCCAACAGAATTCACCTTTCAGCAGGACAATTTATTTTTTATTTTTATTAAAATAACCTAAAACACAAGGACAAATATACACTGGAGTTGCTTACCAAGATGACATTGAATGTTCCTGAGTGGCCTGGTTAGGTTTGAATTAAATCTATGGAAAGACTTAAATGGCTGTCTAGCAATGATCAACAACCAACTTCACAGAGCTTGAAGAATTTTTTAAGACTAATGTGCAAATATTGTACAATCCAGGTGTGCGTCGCTCTTAAAAGACTTACCCAGAAATACTCAATGCTGTAATCGCTGCTGAAGGTGATTCAAACGTGTATTGACTCAGAGGGTTGAATACTTACAGTTGAAGTTGAAAGTTTACATACACCTTAGCCAAATACATTTAAACTCAGTTTTTCACAATCCCTGACATTTAATTCTAGTAAAAATTCCCTGTCTTAGGTCAGTTAGGATCACCACTTTATTTAAAAAATGTGAAATGTCAAAATAATAGTAGAGAGAATGATTTATTTCAGCTTTTATTTCTTTCATCACATTCCCAGTGGGTCAAAAGTTAACATACACTCAATTAGTATTTGGTAGCATTGCCTTTAAATTGTTTAACTTGGGTCAAAGTTTTTGGTAGCCTTCCACAAGCTTCCCACAATAAGTTGTGTCAATTTTGGCCCATTCCTCCTGACAGAGCTGGTGTAACTGAGTCAGGTATGTAGGCATCCTTGCTCGCACACACTTTTTCAGTTCTAACCCACAAATATTCTATAGGATTGAGGTCAGGGCATTGTGATGGCCACTCCAATACCTTGACTTTGTTGTCCTTAAGCCATTTTGACACAACTTTGGAAGTATGCTTGGGGTCATTTTCCATTTGGAAGACCCATTTGCTACCAAGCTTTAACTTCCTGACTGATGTATTGAGATGTTGCTTCAATATATCCACATCATTTCCCTTCCTCATGATGCCATCTAGTTTGTGAAGTGCACCAGTCTGTCCTGGTGTTCTTCGGCTTGCAAGCCTCCCCCTTTCTCCTCCAAACATGGTCATTATGGCCAAACAGTTCTATTTTTGTTTCATCAGACCACAGGACATTTCTCCAAAAAATACAATCTTTGTCCCCAGGTGCAGTTGCAAACCGTAGTCTGGCTTTTTTTAATGGCGGTTTTGGAGCAGTTGCTTCTTCCTTGCTGAGCGGCCTTTCAGGTTATGTCGATATAGGACTCGTTTTACTGTGGATATAGATACTTTTGTATCTGTTTCCTCCAGCATCTTCACAAGATCCTTTGCTGTTGTTCTGGGATTGATTTGCACTTTTTGCACCAAAGTACGTTAATCTCTAGGAGACAGAACGGGTCTTCTTCCTGAGCGGTATGACGGCTGTGTGGTCCCATGGCGTTTATACTTGCGTACTATTGTTTGTACAGACAAATGTGATACCTTCAGGCGTTTGGAAATTGCTCCCAAGGATGAACCAGACTTGTGGAGGTCTACAATTTTTTTTCTGAGGTCTTGGCTGATTTCTTTTGTTTTTCCCATGATGTCAAGCAAAGACGCACTGAGTTTGAAGGTAGGCCTTGAAATACATTCGCAGGTACACCTCCAATTGACTCAAATTATGTCAATTAGCCTATCAGAAGCTTCTAAAGCCATGACATCATTTTCATGAATTTTCCAAGCTGTTTAAAGGCACAGTCAACTTAGTGTCTGTAAACTTCTGACCCACTGGAATTTAAAGTGAAATAATCGGTCTGTAAACAATTGTTGGAAAAATTACTTGTGTCATGCACAAAGTAGATGTCCTAACTGACTTGACAAAACTATAGTTGGTTATCAAGAAACTGGTGGAGTGGTTGAACAACGAGTTTTAATGACTCCAACATACGTGTACGTGTACGTAAACTTCCGACTTCAACTGTGTGTGTGTGTGTGTGTGTATATATATATATATATATATTTTAAATAAATGTCAGAATTTTTCTTCCACTTTGACAGAGTATTTTGTGTACATCGTTGACAAAAAAATGACAATTAAACATTTGAATCCTATTTTGTAACACAACAAAATGTGCACTGTAGGCCAGAGTCACATATGACTCTGGGCATACCCAATGTGTATGCCCACTTGGCAGCAATTGGATGTCAATGGTGTTCATCTTTAATAAAGTACACACTTCAAATTTCATTTAACACATTCCTCCATACCTGTAGCAAAAGCTGTTGGTAGAGCTCCTCCTGCTGCTGCAGTTCCATTTCCGAGCTCAGGAGAGACGAATCTGCCTCCATCTTCTGGTCTACGAAAGAAAGAGTGAGAGATTAATGTGGAAGAATCTTCACCAGATCCCAAAGGCTACTTCTTAGGTCCAAACACTGATACTAGAAGATACGGCATTATATGTTCTCTCTACTATCACATGGCAAGCAGTACTGGAACACCAAGTCTGGGACCAAAAGGCTCCTGAACAGCCCCCCCCTTCCAAAAGCCATAAGACTGCTGAACAGTTAATTAAACGGAAACCCGGACGTTCTGCTCTTCACCCCCTACCTACATGTACATAGTACTTCAATTAATCACCTTACCAAAACTACAAGCACAAATTACCTCAATCAATCACCCCAACTACCTCGTACCCCAGTACACTGACTCGGAACCGGTGTACAGTGGGGGAAAAAAGTATTTGATCCCCTGCTGATTTTGTACGTTTGCCCACTGACAAAGAAAGGATCAGTCTATAATTTTACTGGTAGGTTTATTTGAACAGTGAGAGACAGAATAACAACAAAAATATCCAGAAAAACGCATGTCAGAAATGTTATAAATTGATTAGCATTTTAATGAGGGAAATAAGTATTTGACTCCCTCTCAATCAGAAAGATTTCTGGCTCCCAGGTGTCTTTTATACAGGTAACAAGCTGAGATTTGGAGCACACTCTTAAAGGGAGTGCTCCTAACCGCAGCTTGTTTCATGTAAAAAAGACACCTGTCCACAGAAGCAATCAATCAATCAGATTCCAAACTCTCCACCATGGCCAAGACCAAAGAGCTCTCCAAGGATGTCACGGACAAGATTGTAGACCTACACAAGGCTGGAATGGGCTACAAGACCATCACCAAGCAGCTTGGTGAGACGGTAACAACATTTGGTGCGATTATTCGCAAATGGAAGAAACACTAAAGAACTGTCAATATCCCTCGGCCTGGGGCTCCATGCAAGATCTCACCTCGTGGAGTTGCAATGATCATGAGAACGGTGAGGAATCAACCCAGAACGACACGGGAGGATCTTGTCAATGATCTCAAGGCAGCTGGGACCACAGTCACCAAGAAAACAATTGGTAACACACCACGCCGTGAAGGACTGAAATCCTGCAGCGCCCGCAAGGTCCCTCTGCTCAAGAATACATATACATGCCCGTCTGAAGTTTGCCAATGAACATCTGAATGATTCAGAGGACAACTGGTGAAAGTGTTGTGGTCAGATGAGACCAAAATGGAGCTCTTTGACATCAACTCAACTCGCCGTGTTTGGAGGACGAGGAATGCTGCCTATGACCCCAAGAACACCATCTCCACCGTCAAACATGGAGGTGGAAACATTATGCTTTGGGGGTATTTTTCTGCTAAGGGAACAGGACAACTTCACCGCATCAAAGGACGGGGCCATGTACCGTCAAATCTTGGGTGAGAACCTCCTTCCCTCAGCCAGGGCATTGAAAATGGGTCGTGGATGGGTATTCCAGCATGACAATGACCCAAAACACACGGCCAAGGCAACAAAGGAGTGGCTCAAGAAGAAGCACATTAAGGTCCAGGAGTGGCCTAGCCAGTCTCCAGACCTTAATCCCATAGAAAATCTGTGGAGGGAGCTGAAGGTTCGAGTTGCCAAACATCAGCCTCGAAACCTTAATGACTTGGACAAGATCTGCAAAGAAGAGTGGGACAAAATCCCTCCTGAGATGTGTGCAAACCTGGTGGCCAACTACAAGAAACGTCTGACCTCTGTGATTGCCAACACGGGTTTTGCCACCAAGTACTAAGTCATGTTTTGCAGAGGGGTCAAATACTTATTTGCCTCATTAAAATGCAAATTATTTTATAACATTTTTTACATGCATTTTTCTGGATTTTTTTGTTCAAATAAACCTACTATTAAAATTATAGACTGATAATTTCTTTGTAAGTGGGCAAACGTACAAAATCAGCAGGGGATCAAATACTTTTTCCCCCCACTGTATATAACCTGTATATAGCCTTCACTGGAACTAAGGGACCTATCAGCCAATCAGCACTCAGAGCTCAAACCACTCACTTTATAATAAGGGTGTGTGGTATATTGCCAATATACCACCCAGTTTATATGGCCAATATACCACTGCTAAGGGCTGTTCCAATACACGAATCAACGCGGAGTGCCTGGATACAGCTCTTAGCCGTGGTATATTGGCAATAAACCACAAACACCCGAGGTGCCTTATTGCTGTAATAAACTGGTTACCAACGCAATTACTATAGAGCAGTAAAAATACATGTTTTGTCATACCCAGTCTGATATATCACAGCTTTCAGCTAATCAGCATTCAGGGCTCGAACCACCCAGTTTATGATTCAGAATCCATTGTTTTGAATTATAAATGACCCAACCGAAACAGGGTGGGCGGTTTGTCACCTTTGACTCCTCGCTCAAAAAGTTTTTGTCATGAGTTCATTTGAATTGGAAGACTCTGAAGCTTTACCATACATGAATTAGACCAATTAATCCACTTATGGAAACACGTCTATAAATCTCATTATAAACTGGGTGGTTCGAGCCCTGGGTATGACAAAACTGCTCTAATTACGTTGGTAACCAGTTTATAATAACATTAAACGAACCTCTGGGGTTTGTGGTACATTGCAAATATACCTGGGCTAAGAGCTGTGTCCAGGCACTCCGCGTTGCGTTGTGATTATGAACAGTCTTTGGCAGTGGTATATTGGCCATATACCACACCCACTCGGGCCTTGTTGCTCAAATATTTGTGTGCGTGCACAGTCTTTTCAGAAATTGCGCGAGCAGATAACTGTAACATTTACTCAACCGTTCTAAATGAGGACCACAGGAGAGCGTTGCTAGGGACAAGTTAGCAATGTACGTTAGCTAGCTAGCCCAGCTAGCATTAGCTAGCTATGTAACAGCTGTCGAACAACAAGTATTTAAACGTCAGTATATACACGTGTGTGAACACTAAGAAATGCATTCGGGTTGGTTAGTTTTCAATGAGGATAACGCTTACCTTATTTCACGTCCTGCTTGATTTCAGCAACTAGCTACAACTTCTTCTTCGGTGGGGGCTTATGGGCGGTTGGCATCCAACGTTATGGTGCATTACCGCCACCTACTGTACTGGAGTGTGGGCCAGAGACAGGGACAAACTAAATCCTACCTGTCGCCCCGTTGCTCTTAAAAAATATAACAAAAATATTTTAGAATATATCTAATGACGTTCTCCTCAATATATTCTAAACTAATTTCCTGTATCCCCTTCTCTCATACAAGATCTCAGACTCTCTCTTTCCCTCTGTTGTCCCGTGTGGCTCAGTTGGAAGAGCATGGTGTTTGCAATGCCAGGGTTGTGGGTTTGATTCCCGCGGGGGACCAGTACGGAGAAAAAAAATGTATGAAATGTATGCATTCACTACTGTAAGTCGCTCTGGATAAGAGTGTCTGCTAAATGACTAAAATGTAAATGTAAAATGTACTGCCCACACTGTAGAAATACATGCTCCACGGTCTCTCTTTCCTGGCAATAATCACACTTGGATGCTTTCCTATCACATTTAAGGACTTATTCAAATGGCTGTGCCCACCCTTAAACTTCTGTCCGATCCTCCCCTCCCCGACTTTCCTCTGTACTTGAAATAAATGCCTGCCCTTAGTATCCCGGAAGTTTAGCGTTACATCATGATTGAGATTTAAAGGCAATGTTCCCACATTAGCGGAGACTACATTCACGGTAAATATTGTATATGTCGACTCAATCTGAAATTACCTTAACATTTCTATTGTGCAATCTGTAACGCTTCAGTGATACAGATTGAATAGAGCTGCGAGGACAACTGCTGGGAGAAGAGAAGCAAATACAGGGAGTGAAGATTTAATGGATAAACGGACATATAACAAAACAAGAACAGCGTCTGGACGGGGGAACAAAACATTAATGCGGACGCAGGGAATAAACTGAGGAAGTGACAGATATAGGGGAGGTAATCAATAAAGTAATAGAGTCCAAGTGAGTCCAATGAAGCGCTGATGCGCGTAACGATGGTGACAGGTGTGCGTAATAATGGACCGCATTGTGCCCTCGAGCGCCAGAGAGGGGGAGCGGGAGCAGGCATGACAAGAGCCCTTCGTCTGTGAAATCTTACCCTGTAAGCAGACTATGGACAAGGTATGACAGCAATCAGTCCTTTGTTTTTGTTTACTTAGACACTGTTTCAAATGCTAATTTTGTAACATTTGTTGCACAAATCCAATGCAAGTCAATGGGAACAACATTAGCATTTTCAAGCTTCATATCCAAATCATCTTCCTAAAGTATATCAAAATGAATTTTGTCGCTCTTACTTGGAGATGATTTGGACATGAAGAACGAAGATGCTTATGTTGTTCACATTTGTGCCAGAAATGCTAAAAAGCCAGGTAAATAAAATCAAAGCAATGACTGCTTACAGGGTAAAGAAACCAATATGTCCCTTTGTAAAATGTTGCACTATCCCTTTAATGAGATGGATTAGGGGTAAGGTCCTGCAATAGACTAGTGTCCTGTCCAGGAGGTGGTCTACTTGTACATCAAGCTGATTTACACTATATAATCTGGAGATTGCGCAGGAGCCTATGGGCCATTTTGGCTTGGACAAGCCCTACTTAATTACTTTACTTAACTATGGTTAGTTCTCTATATAGATCCTGCAACTACCACCCACCCATTCACATAATTGTTTTAGGGCTGGACACAAATTAAGCCTAGTATTTTCCATTAAAATGCTTTTTAGTCTAGGACTAGGCTTTGTCTGTGTCCGGGAAGCTGGCTCTTAATGTTTTGTATATTCCATATACAGTTGAAGTCGGAAGTTAACACACACCTTAGCCAAATACATTTAAACTCAGTTTCACAATTCCTGACATTTAATCTTAGTAAAAATGATTCCCTGTTTTAGGTCAGTTAGGATCACCACTTTATTTTAAGAATGTGAATGTCAGAATAGTAGTAGAGAGAATGATTTATTTCAGGTTTTATGTCATCACATTCCCAGTGGTTCAGAAGTTTACATACACTCAATTAGTACTTGGTAGCATTGCCTTTAAATTGTTGAACTTGGGTCAAACGTTTTGGGAAGCCTTCCACAAGCGTCCCACAATAAGTTGGGTGAATTTTGGCCCATTCCTCCTGACAGAGCTGGTGTAACTGAGTCAGGTTTGTAGGCCTCCTTGCTTGCACACGCTTTTTCAGATCTGCCCACAAATTTTCTATAGGATTGAGGTCAGGGCTTTGTGATGGCCACTCCAATATCTTGACTTTGTTGTCCTTAAGCCATTTTTCCACAACTTTGGAAGTATGCTTGGTCATTGTCCATTTGGAAGACCCATTTGCAACCAAGCGTTAACTTCCTGACTGATGTATTGAGATATTGCTTCAATATATATACACATCATTTTCCTACCTCATGATGCCATCTATTTTGTGAAGTGCACCAGTCCCTCCTGCAGCAAAGTACCCCCACAACATGATGCTGCCACCCCCGTGCTTCACGGTTGGGACAGTGTTTTTCGACTTGCAAGCCTCCCCCTTTTTCCTCCAAACATAACAATGGTCATTATGGCCAAACAGTTCTATTTTTGTCATCTGATCAGAGGACATTTCTCCAAAAAGTACGATCTTTGTCACCATGCGCAGTTGCAAACCGTAGTCTGGCTTCTTTAAGGCGGTTTGGAGCAGTGGCTTCTTCCTTGCTGAGCGGCCTTTCAGGTTACGTTGATATAGGACTTGTTTTACTGTGGATATAGATACTTTTGTACCCGTTTCCTTCAGCATCTTCACAAGGTCCTTTGCTGTTGTTCTGGGATTGATTTGCACTTTTCACACCAAAGTACGTTAATCTCTGTACCTGTGATTTTCCCATGATGTTAAGCAAAGAGACACTGCGTTGAAGGTAGGCCTTTAAATACATCCCCAGGTACACCTCCAATTGACTCAAATGATGTCAATTAGCCTATCAGAAGCTTCTAAAGCCATGACATAATTTTCTGGAATTTTCCAAGCTGTTTAAAGTCACAGTCAACTTAGTGCATGTAAACTTCTGACCCACTGGAATTGTGATACAGTGAATTATTGTCACGTCCTGACCTTAGTAAGCTGTTATTTTCTATGGTAGAGTAGGTCAGGGTGTGACAGGGGGGTTTATTCTATGTGTTCTATTTCTATGTTCTTAGGTTCTAGTTTTTGTATTTCTATGTTGGTTTGTTTGGGATGGTCTCCAATTAGAGGCAGCTGGTCCTCGTTGTCTCTAATTGGAGATCATACTTAAGTAGGGGTTTTTCTTCCTGGGTTTTGTGGGTGATTATTTTTTGAGTAGTGTTAGTTTCTCCTCTGCGTCAGGGTTTGTTTTGTTTATTCATTTTATTTATGTATTGCAAAGTTTCACAGATTAAATAAAATGTGGAACGACACACACGCTGCACCTTGGTCCTCTCATTCCTACGACAGCCGTGACAATTAGAAGTGAAATAATCTGTCTGTAAACAATTGTTGCAAAAATGACTTGTGTCATGCACAAAGTAGACAAACTAACTTGCCAAAAATATAGGTTGTTAACAAGATATTTGTGGAGTGGTTGAAAAACGAGTTTTAATGACTCCAACCTAAGTGTATGTAAACTTCAACTCTAGGTTGTAAGTCTGTCATATAGTGGAAATACATTAATTGAACTATTATTATCTATCTTTTCCCCATTACCCACAAACACAATAAATGTTGCACTTTGCGCTCCACACTTTCTTGAGTCAGAAAGAACACAGTTCAACCAAATTTGAATAGCACAGTTAGAGCAAGACATAGTTACTTGGTTGTAATACTATGTTGGCTTTGTCAAATGATTTTGACTTTGGCTCTCAAATGAAGCTAGAGATTGAGGACAAACGGTAAATGTTTTTGTGGCCATTCCATTTGATCTTTAACTTTGAGCAAAGGAAGGGAGGAGTGAATGTATGATTGAGGCAACAATGACTTGAATTGTTGTTTGCTTGTAGTTGTTTGTGTGGTTGAGGATGTTTGAGCTTTTTCATTTGTTCAAATGTTACTGTACCATATGATGTTGTAAAAAAAAATCTAATAAAACGTTTGTTTTGATGCCAGATTTTTTTTCTAATTAAAAGTCCACAGATTTCTTGATTCACTTGAGATGGACATTGGTGATTTGGGAACATTACCAGTTTGAGAGCTTTTAACGTTTGACCTTAGATAGGAAAGCTGTAGCTCCTGAAATGAGCAAGAAAATCTGATGAGAATTGTGGGGAATAATCTTATCATCAAGCACATACCCCTGGCCTAAATCATCAAGCACATAATCCTGTTCGCAATCGAATTTACAGTTCAAAAGTCAATCTACATTTTCAGTTCAAAAGTCCAGTGTTGACTCCAATGTTTCCCACAGTTGTCACAAGTTGGCTGGATGTCCTTTGTGTGGTGTACCATTCTTGATATACACGGGAAACTGTTAAGCATGAAAAACTCAGCAGCATTGCAGTTCTTGTCACACTCAAACCGGTGCACCAATCTTGCCCATTCACCCTCTGAATGGCACACATACACAATCCAAGTCTCAATTTGTCTCAAGGATTAAGCATCCTTCTTTAACCTGTCTCCTCCCCTTCATAGTTCTGATGTCTTCACTATTAACCTACAATGTAGAAAATAGTAAAAATAAAGAAAAAAAATTGAATTAGTAGGTGTGTCCAAAATTTGACTGGTACTCTAAATATATACACACTTTGTACATAAAATGGTCTTCTTTCATCTTTTTTTCTAAACTGATTTTACTCCTTTGATATTTTTCTTTCACTCTGCGTCATAAAATCCCCTTCCATCAAGTAACACAGCCACATCATCCAAACACAGTCAGGAATGGATGCAGGTTTTGTTCGTAAAGTACTGTACTTCAGCAAAGTACAGTAATACTCAATATCGGATCATCTTAGTTCTAATGTACGCCCCTAAAGGGTTCATCTTGTTGTTCATCTCACTGTTTTCTTCCCATTCACGTGAACATATTATCTTTGGGCTGAACGGACAGCTGAAGGCAGGGGGTGACATTCAAGACCACAGTGTTCCCTTAATCCAAGTCTTGTTTTTAGAGACTCTTGACAGACGGACATTTATTAGTTCTCCCATTCTCCTCATTAAAACACAAGGAGGGGAGCTTTTATTCATGTCTGCAACAGTAACTCCAGAATGGCAGTGGCAGGAGAAGAAGAGTTGTGGCCTCAGCCCAGGAAGTGTGAAGCGTGTGTGAGAGAGGGAGAGGCAGGACTCCTTTTCTTTGGCTCAGGATATATATTTGTCCGTTGTTGTCTGGTAAAGCTTGGGGAAAATGGTGGCAGACGGAAGAGAGATGGATTATTCCTCTGAACGGGGTTAGTACTGCAGAGAACCTCCGTTGTCGTTCTGAGAGAGAGAGAGTGACAGAGAGAGACTTTGTTGACTACATGCAAATCCAAACGCTCTTGGGTTCGATTGAATAGTGCTCTAAGTCATCGATCCGTAGCATTCTGAGAATATTACCTGCATCAGATGATGTACCTCTACTTCGTTCAATACTGTCAGTTCAGACATTGCAGGAGACTGAAAAATACAAGAAGCACTTTAGCCACAGAAAGCACACACTCATGCACGCGCACACACACACACACACACACACCACACTTACCACGCCCTCATGCTGGCGTCTCCCCCGGGTCCGCAAGATGACAACACCCAAGAGGAGGACATTAGCTATCAGAGAGATAGCTAACAACGTACTGACTGATATGACCTTCCCTAGGAGAGAGCAATGAGGAGAGAGATGAGTATACAGTATCTATCTATCTATTTATAGTATCTTAGTATGTACAGTGCATTCGGAAAATATTCAGACCCTTTGCTATGAGACTCGTAATTGAGCTCCGGTGCATCCTGTTTCCATTGATCATCCTTGAGATGTTTATGCAACTTGATTGGAGTCCACCTGCGGTAAATTCAATTGATTGGACATAATTTGGAAAGGTGTGTGTGTGTATATATAGACCGGTGTGTCTATAAGGTCCCACAGTTGACAGTGTATGTCAGAGCAAAAGCCATGCGGTCGAAGGAATTGTCCGTAGAGCTCTGAGACAGGATTGTGTCGAGGCATAGATCTGGGGAAGGGTGCCAAAACATTTCTGCATCATTGAAGGTGCCCAAGAACACAGTTGCCTCCATCATTCTTAAATGGAAGAAGTTTGGAACCACCAAGACTCTTCCTAGAGCTGGCCGCTTGGCCAAAATGAGCGATCGGGGGAGAAGGGCCTTGGTCAGCGAGGTGACCAAGAACCCGATGGTCATTCTGACAGAGCTCCAGGGTTCCTCGGTGGAGATGGGAGAACCTTCCAGATGGACAACCATCTCTGCAGCACTCCACCTATCAGGCCTTTATGGTAGATTGGCCAGACGGAAGCCACTCCTCAGCTAATGGCACATGACAGCCTGCTTGGAGTTTGCCAAAAGGCACCTAAAGACTCTCAGACCATGAGAAACATGATTCTCTGGTCTGATGAAACCAAGATTCAACTCTTTGGCCTGAATGCATCACATCTGGAGGAAACCTGGCACCATCCCCACAGCATCATGCTGCGGGGATGGTTTTCAGCGACCGGGACTGGGAGACTAGTCAGGATCGAGGGAAAGATGAACGGAGCAAAGTACAGAGAGATCCTTGATGAAAACCTGCTCCCGGTGTTCAGGACCTCAGACTGGGGCGAAGGACCTGAACCTGATCAAACATCACCGGAGAGACCTGAAAATAGCTGTGCAGCGACGCTCCCCATCCAACCTGACAGAGCTTGAGAGGATCTGCAGAGAAGAATGGGAGAAACTCCCCAAATACAGGTGTGCCAAGCTTGTAACGTTATACCCAAGAAGACACAAGGCTGTAATCTCTGCCAAAAGTGCTTCAACAAAGTACTGAGTAAAGGGTCTGAATACTTTCTGAATGCACTGTACCTACTGTACCTTAGTATCCATCTACAGTATCTATCTACAGTATCTATCTACAGTACCTTCGTATCTATCTACAGTATCTTAGTATATATCTATAGTATCTACAGTATCTCTCGTTAGAACTATACTATATATATATGAGGGGGTGTATATGGGGGGGGGGGGGGGGTGTTCGATGAGCAGGTGTCCACATACTTTTGGTAATGTAGCGTATCTATAAACAAGGCTAAAACACTTACTTTGTAATCGCTGCTCTTGTGACTCTAGAAAAAAAGGAAAGCAATAATATAATGTCATAATGCGCCACATTATTCATTTGGATTCAAAATCTGAGAAGAGATAAGCGGAGGTTTTAACTTGGCTGGCACAATGTCAGACATTCTTCACACTAACTGAGCTCTAATAATCATTAAAGGATTAAGGAAACATTGCAAAGTGTCCTACCCATGTCGCTGTTTGATATTGTTAACGATGTTAATGATGATGGTGGTGGTGGTGGTGTTGATGATGACGCTTTGGGCAGGATCGATGATGTTTCTAAAACAAATGTCAGAAAAAATATCGACTTTCACCTAAAATATTATTTGATCAAGATTTTGAATTCAGATTTTGAATAAAAATGTACATCATTGTATGACAAAATAGAGAGAGATGCTTACTGTAATTTATGGTGGGTAACGTGGTTGTATTTGTTGGAGTTTCTGTATTTAAAAAGATGTAAAGAAAAAGGTTTGTATACTGAAGAAAAATAAAACGCAACATGCAAGAATTTCACTGATTTTAATGAGTTACAGTTCATACGAGGAAATCAGTCAATTGAAATAAATCTGTTAGGCCCTGATCTATAGATTTCACGACTGGTATTTCTATGCATTCTAATTGCCATCGATAAAATGCAATTGTGTTCATTGTCCATAGCTTATGCCTGCCTATACCATAACCCCACATGACGCCATACACTTGTCTGCGGTTGTGAAGCGGGTTGGACATACTGTCAAATTCTCTGAAACGACATTGACTTATGGTAGAGAAATGGATATTCAACTCTCTGGCCAAAGCTCTGGTGGAGTCAGCAGGCCAACTGCACGCTCCCTCAAAACTTGAGACATCTGTGGCATTGTGTTGTATGACAAAACTGCATATTTTATTTCAGCTCATGAAACATGGGACCAACACTTGACATGTTGCGTTTATATTTTGGTTCAGTGTAGTTATTCACTAATCATTGATGCCTTTGAGACTGAGATCAGACTTAGCAGGAAATATCAAACAATTGACCTCCACACACACGCACACACACCCCCCAATGTCCACAGATTCCACACCCATTGCTTCCATACACACACACACACACACACACACACACACAATGACAGTACACACACATAGTGGCGGGCCCTCTGGCCACGGAAGCAGTGAATAATTCCCAGCCCAGCCAAGAGAATACTGTAACTAACCACAGAGAGAGAGAGATGTATGTGACAGGATGAGGATGGCATGATGGTTAATAATACAGTCCTTTGATAATGCTTGGCCCCTGGGTGTCACACACACACACACACACACACACACACACACACACACTCCCCAATGTCTACAGATTCCACACCCATTGCTTCCATACACACACACACAGCGGCTACACACACACACAATGACAGTACACACACATAGTGGCGGGCCCTCTGGCCATGGAAGCAGTGAAGAATTCCCAGCCCAGCCAAGAGAATATTGTAACTAACCAGAGAACGAGACAGAGAGAGAGCAAAGAGAGAGAGACAGACAGACAGACAGATTTCAAACCGTAGTCTGGCTTCTTTATGGCGGTTTTGGAGCAGTGGCTCCTTCCTTGCTGAGCGGCCTTTCAGGTTATGTCGATATAGGACTCGTTTTACTGTGGATATAGATACTTTGGTACCTGTTTCCTCCAGCATCTTCACAAGGTCCTTTGCTGTTGTTCTGGGATTCATTTGCACTTTTCACACCAAAGTACATTCATCTCTAGGAGACAGAACGCGTCTCCTTCCTGAGCGGTATGACGGCTGCGTGGTCCCATTGTCACGTCCTGACCAGTAATAAGATTATTTGCTATTGTAGTTTGGTCAGGACGTGGCAGAGGGTATTTTGTTTGTGTTTCGCGGTGATGGTTTATGTAGTAGGGTGTTTGATTTATTATTTCTGGGTTTTTTGGTCACTGCTCTATGTTAGTCTATTTCTATGTTCTTTCTAGTTAGTCTGTTTCTATGTTTAGTTCATTGGGGTGTGGACTCTCAATTGGAGGCAGGGGTTGTCTAGTTGCCTTTGACTGAGAGTCCTATATATTAGGGTGTGTTTGTGATTTGTGGGAGGTGGTTTCTTGTTTTGCCTGTGTGAGCCTGACAAGACTGTTTTGTTGTTCGTGTGTTCTTCGTTTTGTTGTTTTTGGTGTTCTCTTTATTTAAAATAAATGATAAGATGAGCATCCACATTCCTGCTGCGTTTTGGTCCTCCATTCCAGACGACAACCGTGACACCCATGGTGTTTATACTTGTGTACTATTGTTTGTACAGATGAATGTGGCCCTTCAGGCGTTTGGAAATTGCTCCCAAGGATGAACAAGACTTGTGGAGGTCTACAATTTTTTTCTCTGAGGTCTTGGCTGAGTTCTTTTGATTTTCCCATGATGTCAAGCAAAGAGACACTGCGTTGAAGGTAGGCCTTTAAATACATCCCCAGGTACACCTCCAATAGGCTAATTGACATCATTTGAGTCAATCAGAAGCTTCTAAAGCCATGACATCATTTTCTGGAATTTTCCAAGCTGTTTAAAGTCACTGTCAACTTAGTGCATGTAAACTTCTGACCCACTGGAATTGTGATGCAGTGAATTATTGTCACGTCCTGACCTTAGTAAGCTGTTATTTTCTATGGTAGAGTAGGTCAGGGTGTGACAGGGGGGTTTATTCTATGTGTTATATTTCTATGTTCTTGGGTTCTAGTTTTTGTATTTCTATGTTGGTTTGTTTGGGATGGTCTCCAATTAGAGGCAGCTGGTCCTCGTTGTCTCTAATTGGAGATCATACTTAAGTAGGGGTTTTTCTTCCTGTGTTTTGTGGGTGATTATTTTTGAGTAGTGTTAGTTTCTCCTCTGCGGCAGTGTTTGTTTTGTTTATTCATTTTATTTATGTATTGCAAAGTTTCACAGATTAAATAAAATGTGGAACGACACACACGCTGCACCTTGGTCCTCTCATTCCTACGACAGCCATGACAATTATAAGTGAAATAATCTGTCTGTAAACAATTGTTGCAAAAATGACTTGTGTCATACACAAAGTAGACAAACTGACTTGCCAAAAATATAGTTTGTTAACAAGAAATAGGTGGAGTGGTTGAAAAACGAGTTTTAATGACTCCAACCTAAGTGTATGTAAACTTCAACTCTAGGTTGTAAGTCTGTCATATAGTGGAAATACATTAATTTAACTATTATTATCTATCTTTTCCCCATTACCCACAAACACAATAAATGTTGCACTTTGCGCTCCACACTTTCTTGAGTCAGAAAGAACACAGTTCAACCAAATTTGAATAGCACAGTTAGAGCAAGACATAGTATTACAACCAAGTAACTATGTTGGCTTTGTCAAATGATTTTGACTTTGGCTCTCAAATGAAGCTAGAGATTGAGGACAAACGGTAAATGTTTTTGTGGCCATTCCATTTGATCTTTAACTTTGAGCAAAGGAAGGGAGGAGTGAATGTATGATTGAGGCAACAATGACTTGAATTGTTGTTTGCTTGTAGTTGTTTGTGTGGTTGAGGATGTTTGAGCTTTTTCATTTGTTCAAATGTTACTGTACCATATGATGTTGTAAAAAAAAATCTAATAAAACGTTTGTTTTGATGCCATATTTTTTTCAAATTAAAAGTCCACAGATTTCTTGATTCACTTGAGATGGACATTGGTGATTTGGGAACATTACCAGTTTGAGAGCTTTTAACGTTTGACCTTAGATAGGAAAGCTGTAGCTCCTGAAATTAGCAAGAAAATCTTATGAGAATTGTGGGGAATAATCTTATCATCAAGCACATACCCCTGGCCTAAATCATCAAGCACATAATCCTGTTCCCAATCCAATTTACAGTTCAAAAGTCAATCTACATTTTCAGTTCAAAAGTCCAGTGTTGACTCCAATGTTTCCCACAGTTGTCACAAGTTGGCTGGATGTCCTTTGTGTGGTGTACCATTCTTGATATACACGGGAAACTGTTAAGCATGAAAAACTCGGCAGCATTGCAGTTCTTGTCACACTCAAACCGGTGCACCAATCTTGCCCATTCACCCTCTGAATGGCACACATACACAATCCAAGTCTCAATTTGTCTCAAGGATTAAGCATCCTTCTTTAACCTGTCTCCTCCCCTTCATCTACACTGATTTAAGTGGATTTAACAAGTGACATCAATAAAGGATCATTGCTTTCACCTGGATTAACCTGGTCAGACTACATGATGGAAAGGTGTTCCTAATGTTTTGTACACTTAGTGTATATTATCAACTATTTTTAATGATCCTCAGCAACAACCCCATGGTCATGACAATGTTTACAGGGGAAGCAAATGAAGGTAAATTAAACCTTGTAAATAAATGGAATGATAATGTAGGCTGTACCAACTGAAGGGAACTAAGAGTAAATTGGCAGTTGAATATGTGTGGTTATTAGGCCTACTGATTGTCAATACTGATAGTGGATAATATATAACATGATAGAAATAGGAAACAGAATGGCGGGGTAGTCTATAAGACAACCCTATATCCTAGACACCCATCTGAGTGACCCACACATTAAGGAAAAGTCCTTATCTGTTTGATAGGCCTACTGCAATTAGCCTATACGCAGCCAAGACAGAAAGATAAATGCGACCAGAGACCCACTAAAGCAGCACCGCCCCCTCAAGAGTCTTAGTCTGCCTGGCAGGGTTGATCCAACAAAGCCAAAGCCCCTGGATGGGTGAGCATAATATAAATGGAATCTCTCAAAGCTGCTAATGAGAACCTTGAAGTCATACCTAGCTGGTGGGAATTTCGGTGGAGTACCCCCCACCTGGCAACACTAGCTGCAGTATCCCATGGGTAGGCATCCACTAACAGCTTCCTACACAACATACACTTAGCATTACTTTCTTAGCTACAGTATACATATCTCCCTGGCATATTACATCATTTACGCAGCAGCATACAATATATTTTTGGACTCACCTTGTTGTGCTGTGCTCACTTTAACAGGACGGTGGCGTATTGGTCCTTCTTGTGGGCAAATTTTGTCATCAAACTTTGTCATCAAATTCTGCCATTCTCTGGATTTATGGTGCTTTCAAGACAACTGGGAACTCTGAAAAAAACAAGGTCCAATCATGACGCCAATGATCTTCAGGTCAGAGCTCTAGAAAAAGGCCAGAGATTCCGACATGGAATTCCGAGTTGGATGATCATTCAAAATGTAGCTAGTTTTTTTCAGAGTTCCCAGTTGTCTTGAACTCACTGAAGTCTGAGATTTCTCAGTTCCGAGTTTCCAGTTGTTTTGAAAATGGCAGAAGTGAAATGCTGGATTGACAGCATGGCCAATGTACTCAACATTCTCTGGCCAATGGTGTTGCATGCAAATCTTTATCCTTTTAAGATTGGAAAAAAGACCCTTAAACCCAGACTTGGACCACACACCCTCTCCACTGAATAGCAGGCTAGTGATTGCTTTCCAACGCTTGCAGTTAGCTACTGATTCCTTTCAAACCACTCGTTGTTGAATTTGTGATTTCCAACTTGTTGTGTAATGTTTATGTCCAATGGCCGATGAGCACCGACACGTTTTATCTATAATTTCTCTTCATATGACAAGGATTGAAAAGGATTTGCCAATAGATTGTCGACTTGATTCATGATGATAACTGATTGTCTAGCTTGCTAGCTAAGATTTTGAAAGTATGACTTTGACATGATCAGTACAATCAAAGCTACAGTAGATATAACATGATTTGACGTCATTTTATCTGTGGCCAATGGCCTTGAGCCTTCTTGGATGGGCACTTCTAATGTAACTCTATGGCAGCACCCAAGGGGCTTGAATGTTTGAGCTTTCCCTTGTAGATTTTGTGGTGACGTACAGTAGTGTCCCCATGAGTGACAGAACACTGAGCCAATCACGGCTTAACTAGAGAACATTACCAACCTCTAGGCTCTGTATTTTCTGCTGGTTGCTGGAATGCCCCACCACCACAGAAAGAACTGAGTTAGGTTGAAACACCTGCATTTTGGAACTGCCGTACTCAAGAAAGCAAAAAAAGAGACCATGTTTGTTTGCAGCTTTATTAGCTCAGCCCCACCTGCCCTGAATGATGGGTCGCCACTGGTATACACATTCACACATCAAGTCTTCTCTTGAGTTGGGCTCAGGGTTGGAACAACTGTTTAACATCTGAGCTTGTGGTTGTTTGTAGAAGAGGGGTTGGGAGAGTGCGTGTAGGTATCCCACATCTGTTGCCATGGAGTAATGATGTTAGGGACAGTATAGGATGAATCCCAATAATTGTTTGCTTGACGAAAATTTTATTTTTGTAATGTTGATACGGGAATTTTTGGATCCCAATGCTATTAATTACCAATCAATAAGCCTTGACTAATCCCCAAGGTTTGTAAAACACTGGATTAATAATAATTAGGCAAGGACTCAGCTTTCTGCAAAAGGTTCGTACAGTTTATTCAGAGAACGTTCTGCAGTTCATACACAAAACATCTATTATATACCAGGCTCCTCATTTACGTACACACATTACACACTAACACTAAGGAGAGTTCATTGTTCTTCCCCAGAACTCTCAACACCATAAATTCTTACCCAGCCGACAGTTTTGAGATTAGGGAAATCTAGAGGGTTCAAGCTAAGTCAGGTCAACCACAGTTTAACAGGTCTTAATGTTTACTTAAACACACAGCCCCCAATTCCTCTCTCATTCTAGTCAATCTCCTGAGATTTTTGCTTAACCCTTTAGTTACTCATTCTACAGGCTATATAGACCCTATCCCTAAATTCAGGGTAGAATTATTGAATCATTTACACTCAAGCAGAAATCTCCTGCAACAAATGTCAGTCCTGGTTATAGGTTATATTCCTTAGTAGGAAGTGCCTACATTATTACACGTATTATTTGTTAACCTGTTGGGGGTAGGGGGCAGTATTTGCACGGCTGGATAAAAAACGTACCCGATTTAATCTAGTTATTACTACTGCCCAGAAACTAGAATATGCATATAATTATTGGCTTTGGATAGAAAACACCCTAAAGTTTCTAAAACTGTTTGAATGGTGTCTGTGAGTATAACAGAACTCATATGGCAGGCAACCTGAGAAGATTCCTTACAGGAAGTGACCTGTCTGACAAGTTCTTGTTCTTCTTGGCTCTGTTTATTGAAAACTGAGGATCTTTGCTGTAACGTGACACTTCCTACGGCTCCCATAGGCTCTCAGAAGGCGGGAAAAAGCTGAATGATGTAATTCCAGCCACTGGCTGAAAAACATTAGCGCTTTTGGTAAGTGCTCTATCAGAGGACAATGGGACGGAGGCGCGTGCACGAGTAGACCCCATGTTTTTATTTTCTCTCTCTTTGAACCTAAACACGCTTTCCCGGTCGGAATATTATCGCTTTTTTACGAGAAAAATGGCATAAAAATTGATTTTAAACAGCGGTTGACATGCTTTGAAGTACGGTAATGGAATATTTAGACATTTTTTGTCACGAAATGCGTTGTGCGCGTCACCCTTCTTTACCATTCGGATAGTGTCTTGAACGCACAAACAAAACAGAGGATATTTGAACATAACTATGGATTATTTTGAACCAAACCAACATTTGTTATTGAAGTAGAAGTCCTGGGAGTGCATTCTGACGAAGAACAGCAAAGGTAATAACATTTTTCTTATAGTAAATCTGACTTTGGTCAGGGCTAAACTTGGTGGGTGTCTAAATAGCTAGCCCTGTGATGCCGGACTATCTACTTAGAATATTGCAAAATGTGCTTTCACCGAAAAGCTATTTTAAAATCGCACATAGCGAGTGCATAGAGGAGTTCTGTATCTATAATTCTTAAAATAATTGTTATGTTTTTTGTGAACGTTTATCGTGAGTAATTTAGTAAATTCACCGGAAGTTTGCGGGTGGTATGCTAGTTCTGAACGTCACATGCTAATGTAAAAAGCTGGTTTTTGATATAAATATGAACTTGATTGAACAAAACATGCATGTATTGTATAACATAATGTCCTAGGGTTGTCATCTGATGAAGATCATCAAAGGTTAGTGCTGCATTTAGCTGTGGTTTGGGTTTATGTGACATTGTATGCTAGCTTGAAAAATGGGTGTCTGATTATTTCTGGCTGGGTACTCTGCTGACATAATCTAATGTTTTTCTTTCGTTGTAAAGCCTTTTTGAAATCGGACAGTGTGGTTAGATTAACGAGAGTCTTGTCTTTTAAAATGGTGTAAAATAGTCATATGTTTGAGAAATTGAAGTAATAGCATTTCTAAGGTATTTGAATAACGCGCCACGGGATTCAACTGGCTGTTGAGTAGGTGGGACGATTTCGTTCTGCCGACCCTAGAGAGGTTAAATGTGGAAATAAATTAAGATAACCAAGAATTTGTAATATATATTTTTTGGGGGGGAATAACTGTATACAGTATATCCAAGGTGAGGGACTTGGAAATGCTTTTGGCTGTTGATCTGCTTCTGTTCTGTAGGTGGCACTGTGTGCACTTTTCAAAGGATGGGTCCCAATCTCTCAAAGACCCTAGGATCTAGGTGGACAGTGCTGGTATGCCAGTCACTGGGACTGGCACGTTTTAGGAGGTAGTGGAGAACAATTGGAGGTTTAGTCAGTAGCAGTGCAAATATCATGGTACAGCTATATGGACACCCAATCATCATCGTACATTTTGTGACGTTACAGCCTTATTCTAAAATGGATTAAATAGTTTTTCCCCCCTCATCAATCTACACACAATACCCCATAATGACAATGCAAAAACAGGTTTGTAGGAACTTTTGCTAATTTATAAAAAATACAAAACAGAAATACCTTATTTACATAAGTATTCAGACCCTTTGCTATGAGACTTGAAATTGAGCTCAGGTGCATCCTGTTTCCATTGATCATCCTTGAGATGTTTCTACAACTTGATTAGCGTCCACCTGTGGTAAATTCAATTGATTGGACATTATTTGGAAAGGCACACACCTGTCTATATAAGGTCCCACAGTTGACAGTGCATGTCAGAGCAAAAACCAAGCCATGAGGTCGACGAAATTGTCCATAGAGCTCAGATACAGGATTGCGTCAAGGTACAGATCAGTCACCCAACAATATTTTAAAAGAGGAAGTAATGTACTATAAGCATATTTTATTTTTATTTTACCTTCTGGCAGTCGTTGAACTTATTTTCAATGACGGCCTAGGAACACTGTTTCGTTTCAGTCTCCATCTCCACTAACCAAAGTTAATTGTAAGGATTTTTTTCTTTTAATAATGTAAAATTAACATCTGTACTGAAAGGCTCATGTGAAGACCAAATTATGGAGGAGGAACTTCTTGATGCAATGAAAGCCTTTAAGTCTGTGAAAACTCCAGGGCTGGATGGCATACCAGTTGAGGTATATCAAACCTTTTTTTATGTACTCTGAGGACCGATATTAGCATTTTTTTTAACCACTCCTATAAAAATAGTAGACTATCTAATACCCAACAAGAAGGTCTGATTTCACTATTATTGAAACAGGACCTAGATGGTAAATATAAAGATCCAGTCCATTTAAAAAATTGGAGTCCCCTTACACTTCAGTGTTGTGATGCAAAAATTCTAGCAAAATGCATAGCGCATAGAATTAAAACGGTATTGTCGGATATTATTCACCCTAATCAGATTTATTTATTTTTTTTTTTTTTTGCATTGACAATACATTGGAGATAATATATATATACACTACTGATTCATATTTTCTTTTAAATCCACAATTTTAATCCCTCCACAGCCTCATAGAGGATCTAGATGATTTTTCTAACCTCTCTGGATTACAACTGAACTACTGTAATCCAGAGAGGTATGTACTATATTACATATTGGATCACAAAAAAATACAACTTTTAAATTACCGTGTAGTTTACCAATTAAAATGGTCTGATGTTGAAGTGGACATATTTGGTATAATTTCCCTGATACTCGGAAAATTCACCCTGATTAACTCTTTAGTCATATCCAAGGTCACCTCCTTGCTTATGGCCCTGCCTACACCTAACGACTTGTTTTAAAAAAAAATGTATATGAACCAAAAATATTCAATTTGATTTGGAATGGCAAACCAGACAAAATTAAACAGTCCTATTTATATAATGAATATGAATTTGGAGGGCAGAAATGATTAAATATTCAGCATTAGACCTCTCAATAAAGGCTGCAGTCATACAAAAGCAATACATAAATCCAAACTGGTTCTCTAGCAAATTGGTAACAATGGCTTTTTCCCTTTATTCAGATTACAACCTCTCACTTTCGGTTATTTGAAAATGAAATCATCTCCAAATTGCTATTTTATTTTTTTTTTTTTTTTTTTTTAATTGGTTGCAATTTCTGTTTAAGCCACCAGAAAACAGAACAGAACAAATATTACAACAGATATTATGGTTAAACTCAAATATAATAATTGATTTAAAAATAATAAAATATAAAAAAACGTTATCAACTTTGTATATTATATCATGAATAGGACAGTTTGAGTTATGTCAAACATGCAGCTAACAAAATATATGGAAATGTCTGTCCTATCCAAAAGTACAACCAACTAATTTCAGCATTTCAGCAAAAATGAAAGAGGAAACGGCGTTAAAGACCAAAACTGGTTAAAGAAAATTGTGATAAATAAAAAACTATACTAGCTTCATTTAAGGACCAAAAAATGTACAGCTGTGCTATACAGGTTGTAAATACTTGGGAAGAGATTTTCGATTTAACGATTCCATGGCACATGGTTTATGAGCTGATACACAAATAAACATCGGATTCAAAACGTTATATCCTTCAGTTTGTCTCCAGCGATAATCATGTAAAATAGATCGAAAACAAGTGTAATTTCTATGTACAATTCCCTTATTCAAAAGGATTACTCATTTACCTAGCTCTTATCAAGTTGTAAATTACAGTGCATGGAGAACGGTGTTATTTCTATCAGAAAAAATAACGTTCCACTTGGAACCAGTAGGTTCACTAGACCTTACTCATGGTTTCCTCGCGCGTAAAGGTGGTGGAATTATTAGGGTATTAAATAAAAGTCGGAATACGGCATATCTGTGGATACACCTCCGTCACAACTTCATTAATTCGATCGCCACCCAAAACGAATAGCAGGTGAATTCTCATGCTTAAATTTAAGGTCGGAATACGCATAGAGAGAAAAGTGGAAATCGACTGGCACTCTCCTCCGTTTTATTGGCAAATGTCCAGTCACTCAATAGAGAGCTTTGTTCGAGAGTCTCCTATCAGAAAATCTGCTATATTATTTGCCTTGCAGAAACTTGGCTGGCTCAATCTATGAACATAGAACTCAGTGGTTTCTCCGTGATATGCGGATGGCTTGGTTCCAAAGGGAGGTGGGCGTGTTTGACATCTTAAAATATTGTGCCCTAAATTATATGAAAAACCACATTGATATGGTCTATAACCAACACAGTTACAATACCAGAGCTAGTGTTACATCTTGTAAAATCCCAAGAGTAAACAGTACTGCGAGGAGCACGTTTTTCTATACAGGCATTTGTCTATGGAATAGCCTCCACTTGGAGATCAAGCAAAGAAAAAGTAGAAATAGATTTAAAAAGAAGGTCATGGTTTTCATTTGGACAAGGTTGAATATAGCTCTAAGCCTAGTCCTGGAGTAAAAAGCATGCTCAATGGAGAATATCCATGGAAGTAAATGTTTAGTCTTGGATTAGACTTAATCTGTGTCAGGCAAACCAGACCAGAAAGTATGTTAAACAAATCCTGTGTATAAAATACTTATTAACAAGCTTATTAGATGTAGAGATTCTTTACAAATTGCATACAGCACAACAATAACTTCCCCTTTCAAATAAACAATTGTTGGGGCTTTTGAGTCCCGCCTATAAAAATATGTCTTGGGATAACACTGATAAGGAAAAAACAGCCTCTCTCACTGCTCCAAAAGAAAACATAGGCCATTTAAACAGTGTTCACACACACACTCTGTACAGTCTCTGCAACACATAGACATGGTACAAACGTTTTATGTTGCTAGTAATGCGTTTCACAAAGTGCATATATCAAAGCAAATAGTTAAATAGAAAAAAAGTATATATATATACACACTACCGTTCAAAAGTTTGGGGTCACTTAGAAATGTCCTTGTTTTTGTCCATTAAAATAACTTCAAATTGATCAGAAATACAGTGTAGACATTGTTAATGTTGTAAATGACTATTGTAGCTGGGAATGGCTGATTTGTAGTGGAATATCTACATAGGCGTACAGAGGTCCATTATCAGCAACCATCTGTGTTCCAATGGCACATTGTGTTTATCATTTTAAAAGGCTAATTGATCATTAGAAAACCTTTTTGCAATTATGTTAGCACAGCTGAAAACTGTTGTTCTGATTAAAGAAGCAATAACACTGGCCTTTAGGCTAGTTGAGTATCTGGAGCATCAGTATTTGTGGGTTCGATTTCAGGCTCAAAATGTGCAGAAACAAAGAACTTTCTTCTGAAACTCATCAGTCTATTCTTGTTCTGAGAAATGAAAGCTATTCCATTTCCATGAGAAATTGCCAACAAACTGAAGATCCCGTACAACACTGTGTACTACTCCCTTCACAGAACAGCGCAAACTGTCTCTAACCAGAATAGGAGGCCCCGGTGCACAACTGAGCAAGAGGACAAGTATATTATAGTGTCTAGTTTGAGAAACAGATGCCTCCCAAGTCCTCAATCGGCAGCTTCATTAAATATCACCTACAAAACACTAGTCTCAACGTCAAAAATGAAGAGGCGACTCCGGGATGCTGGCTTTCTAGGCAGAGTTGCAAAGAAAAAGACATATCTCAGACTGGCCAATAAAAATAAAAGATTAAGATGGACAAAATAACACAGACACTGGACAGAGGAAGATTGAAAACAAGTATTATGGACAGACGAATCTAAGTATGAGGTGTTCGGATCCCAAAGAAGAACATTCGTGAGACGCAGAAAAAATGAAAAGATGCTGGAGGAGTGCTTGACGTCACCTGTCAAGTATGGTGGAGGCAATGTGATGGTCTGGGGGTGCTTTGGTGGTGGTAAAGTGGGAGATTTGTACAGGGTAAAAGGGATCTTGAAGAAGGAAAGCTATCACTACATTTTGCAACGCCATGCTATACCCTGTGGACGGCGCTTAATTGGAGCCAATTTCAATGACTCAAAGCACAGTCACCGGATCTCAACCCTATTGAGCTGTTGTGGGAGCAGCTTGGCCATATGGTATGTAAGAAGTGCCCATCAAGCCAATCCAACTTGTGGGAGTTGCTTCAGGAAGCATGGGGTGAAATCTCTTCAGATTACCTCAACAAATTAACAACTAGAATGCCAAAGGTCTGCAAGGCTGTAATTGCTGCAAATGGAGGGTTCTTTGATGAAAGCAAAGGACACAATTATTATTTCAATGAAACATCATTATTTATAACCTTGTCAACATCTTGACTATATTTCCTATTCATTTTGCAACTCATTTCATGTATCGTTTCATGGAAAATAAGGACATTTCTAAGTGACCCCAAACTTTTGAACGGTAGTGTTTTTACAGTACCAGTCAAAAGTTTGGACACACATACTCATTCAAGGGTTTTTCTTTACTTTTACTATTTTCTACATTGTAGAATAATCTTGAAGACATCAAAACTATGAAATAACACATATGAAATAAATGTAGTAACCAAAAAAGGGTTAAACAAATCAAAATGCATTTTATATTTGAGATTCTTCAAAGTAGTCAACCTTTGCCTTAATGACAGCTTTGCACACTCTTGGCATTCTCTCACAACCAGCTATGAGGTAGTCACCTGGAATGAATTTCAATTAAAAGGTGTGCCTTGTTAAAAGTTAATTTGTGGAATTTCTTTCCTTCTTAGCATGTTTGAGACAATCAGTTGTGTTGTGACAAGGTAGGGGTGGTATACAGATGATAGCCCTATTTGGTACATAAATTGCTCAAATTAGCAAAGAGAAACGACAGTCCATCATTACTTTAAGACATGAAGGTCAGTCAATGTGGAACATTTCAAGAACTTTTAAAGTTTCTTTAAGTGCAGTCGCAAAAACCATCAGCTCTATGATGAAACTGGCTCTCATAAGGACCGCCACAGGAAAGGAAGACCCAGAGTTACCTCTTCTGCAGAGGATAAGTTAGAGTTAACTGCACCTCAGATTGCAGTCCAAATAAATGCTTCACAGAGTTCAAGTAACAGACACATCTCAACATCAACTGTTCAGAGGAGACTACGTGAATCAGGCCTTCATGGTCGAATTGCTGCAAAGAAACACCTACTAAAGGACACCAATAAGAAGAGACTTGCTTGGGCCAAGAAACACGAACAATGGACAATAGACCGGTGGAAATCTGTCTATTATTGCATCAGATGACCTGGCCTCCACAATCACCGACCTCAACCCAATTCAGATGGTTTGGGATGAGTTGGACCGCAGAGTGAAGGAAAAGCAGCCAACAAGTGCTCAGCATATGTGAGATCTCCTTCAAGACTGTTGGAAAACCATTCCTCATGGAGCTGGTTGAGAGAATGCCAAGACTGTGCAAAGCTGTCATCAAGGTAAAGGCTGGCTACTTTGAAGAATCTCAAATATAAAACATATTTTGATTTGGTTAACACTTATTTGGGTACTACATGATTCCATATGTGTTATTTCATAGTTCTGATGTCTTCACTATTAACCTACAATGTAGAAAATAGTAAAAAATAAAGAAAAAAAAATTGAATTAGTAGGTGTGTCCAAAATTTGACTGGTACTCTAAAAATATACACACTTTGTACATAAAATGGTCTTCACTTTATTTCTTTCATCTTTTTTTTCTAAACTGATTTTACTCCTTTGATATTTTTCTTTCACACTGCGTCATAAAATCCCCTTCCATCAAGTAACACAGCCACATCATCCAAACACAGTCAGGAATGGATGCAGGTTTTGTTCGTAAAGTACTGTACTTCAGCAAAGTACAGTAATACTCAATATCTGATCATCTTAGTTCTAATGTACGCCCCTAAAGGGTTCATCTTGTTGTTCATCTCACTGTTTTCTTCCCATTCACGTGAACATATTATCTTTGGGCTGAACGGACAGCTGAAGGCAGGGGGTGACATTCAAGACCACCGTGTTCCCTTAATCCAAGTCTTGTTTTTAGAGACTCTTGACAGACGGACATTTATTAGTTCTCCCATTCTCCTCATTAAAACACAAGGAGGGGAGCTTTTATTAATGTCTGCAACAGTAACTCCAGAATGGCAGTGGCAGGAGAAGAAGAGTTGTGGCCTCAGCCCAGGAAGTGTGAAGCGTGTGTGTGAGAGAGGGAGAGGCAGGACTCCTTTTCTTTGGCTCAGGATATATATTTGTCCATTGTTGTCTGGTAAAGCTTGGGGAAAATGGTGGCAGACGGAAGAGAGATGGATTATTCCTCTGAACGGGGTTAGTACTGCAGAGAACCTCCGTTGTCGTTCTGAGAGAGAGAGAGTGACAGAGAGAGACTTTGTTGACTACATGCAAATCCAAACGCTCTTGGGTTCGATTGAATAGTGCTCTAAGTCATCGATCCGTAGCATTCTGAGAATATTACCTGCATCAGATGATGTACCTCTACTTCGTTCAATACTGTCAGTTCAGACATTGCAGGAGGCTGAAAAATACAAGAAGCACTTTAGCCACAGAAAGCACACACTCATGCACGCGCACACACACACACACACACACACACACACACACACACACACACACACACCACACTTACCATGCCCTCATGCTGGCGTCTCCCCCGGGTCCGCAAGATGACAACACCCAAGAGGAGGACATTAGCTATCAGAGAGATAGCTAACAACGTACTGACTGATATGACCTTCCCTAGGAGAGAGCAATGAGGAGAGAGATGAGTATACAGTATCTATCTATTTATACTATCTTAGTATGTACAGTGCATTCGGAAAATATTCAGACCCTTTGCTATGAGACTCGTAATTGAGCTCCGGTGCATCCTGTTTCCATTGATCATCCTTGAGATGTTTATGCAACTTGATTGGAGTCCACCTGCGGTAAATTCAATTGATTGGACATAATTTGGAAAGGCACACACCTGTCCATATAAGGTCCCACAGTTGACAGTGTATGTCAGAGCAAAAGCCATGCGGTCGAAGGAATTGTCCGTAGAGCTCTGAGACAGGATTGTGTCGAGGCACAGATCTGGGGAAGGGTGCCAAAACATTTCTGCATCATTGAAGGTGCCCAAGAACACAGTTGCCTCCATCATTCTTAAATGGAAGAAGTTTGGAACCACCAAGACTCTTCCTAGAGCTGGCCGCTTGGCCAAAATGAGCAATCGGGGTAGAAGGGCTTGGTCAGCGAGGTGACAAAAAACCCGATGGTCATTCTGACAGAGCTCCAGGGTTCCTCGGTGGAGATGGGAGAACCTTCCAGATGGACAACCATCTCTGCAGCACTCCACCTATCAGGCCTTTATGGTAGATTGGCCAGACGGAAGCCACTCCTCAGCTAATGGCACATGACAGCCTGCTTGGAGTTTGCCAAAAGGCACCTAAAGACTCTCAGACCATGAGAAACATGATTCTCTGGTCTGATGAAACCAAGATTCAACTCTTTGGCCTGAATGCATCACATCTGGAGAAAACCTGGCACCATCCCCACAGCATCATGCTGCGGGGATGGTTTTCAGCGACCGGGACTGGGAGACTAGTCAGGATCGAGGGAAAGATGAACGGAGCAAAGTACAGAGAGATCCTTGATGAAAACCTGCTCCCGGTGTTCAGGACCTCAGACTGGGGCGAAGGACCTGAACCTGATCAAACATCACCGGAGAGACCTGAAAATAGCTGTGCAGTGACGCTCCCCATCCAACCTGACAGAGCTTGAGAGGATCTGCAGAGAAGAATGGGAGAAACTCCCCAAATACAGGTGTGCCAAGCTTCTAACGTTATACTCAAGAAGACACAAGGCTGTAATCTCTGCCAAAAGTGCTTCAACAAAGTACTGAGTAAAGGGTCTGAATACTTTCTGAATGCACTGTACCTACTGTACCTTAGTATCCATCTACAGTATCTATCTACAGTATCTTAGTATCCATCTACAGTATCTATCTACAGTATCTATCTACAGTATCTATCTATAGTACCTTCGTATCTATCTACAGTATCTTAGTATATATCTATAGTATCTAAGATACTGTAGATAGTGTGGAAGGACCACCAGAGGGCAGGCTGGGCTCACGGATAGTAGCCCAACAAGGCATGTGAGACAAGGTAACGAGTCAATTAAGCACAGCGGACGGTACTAATGAGATATTCTCTTTCCCCTACAAGAGAGCGGATGAAACCAGCAAGAAAGGAGGAAGATAAACTATCTCTGGAGAATGGCTACGGGGAGAGAGGTGCTATCCAAGAAGATCCATTAAGACGGTGACGAATATGTGATTGTTGTTATAGTTTGAAGGTAATCGTAATGTGATCCTGTGTCATCTAAAGAAGATGTATGTTGTTCCTTTGGAGATTCTCATTGACTGTGTTGGAGTGTTTGTATTGTCAGAAATCCCTCAATAGAGAACTGTGTTGAATCAAGAAGACCTACTCTGGACTCGTTTATTCCACCTTTCCACTTTAGAGTGACACCAAATGACTTGGTCCGCTCACAATAGATACTGTAGATAGATACTATAAATGTATACTATCTACAGTATCTCAGTATCTATCTACAGTATCTCTCGTTAGATCTATTATATATATATATGGGGGGTGTTCGACGAGCAGGTGTCCACATTCTTTTGGTAATGTAGCGTATCTATAAACAAGGCTAAAACACTTACTTTGTAATCGCTGCTCTTGTGACTCTAGAAAAAAAGGAAAGCAATAATATCATGTCATAATGCGCCACATTATTCATTTGGATTCAAAATCTGAGAAGAGATAAGCGGAGGTTTTAACTTGGCTGGCACAATGTCAGACATTCTTCACACTAACTGAGCTCTAATAATCATTAAAGGATTAAGGAAACATTGCAAAGTGTCCTACCCATGTTGTCGCTGTTTGATATTGTTAACGATGTTAATGATGATGGTGGTGGTGGTGGTGTTGATGATGACGTTTTGGGCAGGATCGATGATGTTTCTAAAACAAATGTCAGAAAAAATATCGACTTTCACCTAAAATATTATTTGATCAAGATTTTGAATTCAGATTTTGAATAAAAAAGGTACATCATTGTATGACAAAATAGAGAGAGATGCTTACTGTAATTTATGGTGGGTAACGTGGTTGTATTTGTTGGAGTTTCTGTATTTAAAAAGATGTAAAGAAAAAGGTTTGTATACTGAAGAAAAATAAAACTCAACATGCAAGAATTTCACTGATTTTAATGAGTTACAGTTCATACGAGGAAATCGGTCAATTGAAGTAAATCTGTTAGGCCCTGATCTATAGATTTCACGACTGGTATTTCTATGAATTCTAACTGCCATCGATAAAATGCAATTGTGTTCATTGTCCATAGCTTATGCCTGCCTATACCATAACCCCACATGACGCCATACACGTGTCTGCGGTTGTGAAGCGGGTTGGACATACTGTCAAATTCTCTGAAACGACATTGGAAGCGACTTATGGTAGAGAAATGGATATTCAATTCTCTGGCCAAAGCTCTGGTGGAGTCAGCAGGCCAACTGCACGCTCCCTCAAAACTTGAGACATCTGTGGCATTGTGTTGTATGACAAAACTGCATATTTTATTTCAGCTCATGAAACATGGGACCAACACTTGACATGTTGCGTTTATATTTTGGTTCAGTGTAGTTATTCACTAATCATTGATGCCTTTGAGACTGAGATCAGACTTAGCAGGAAATATCAAACAATTGACCTCCACACACACGCACACACACACCCCAATGTCCACAGATTCCACACCCATTGCTTCCATACACACACACACAATGACAGTACACACACATAGTGGCGGGCCCTCTGGCCACGGAAGCAGTGAATAATTCCCAGCCCAGCCAAGAGAATACTGTAACTAACCACAGAGAGAGAGAGCGATGTATGTGACAGGATGAGGATGGCATGATGGTTAATAATACAGTCCTTTGATAATGCTTGGCCCCTGGGTGTCACACAGCAAAGAGAGAGAGACAGCAGGCAGACAGACAGACAGAGAGAGAGCAGGCAGACAGAGCGCGAGAGAGCGAGAGACTCAGTGAGCATAGCCTTGCTATTGAGAAAGGCCACCGTAGGCAGACCTGGCTCTCAAGAGAAGACAAGCTATTTGCAAACTGCCCAACAAAATGAGGTGGTAACTGAGCTGCACTTCCTAACCTCCTGCCTAATGTAGGACCATAATACAGACACATATTTCCCTCAGATTACACAGATCCAGAAAGAATTAGAAACCCGATCTTGATAAACTCCCAAATCTACTGGGTGAAATACCACAGTTTGCCATCACAGCAGCAAGATGTGTGACCTGTTGCCTCAAGAAAAGGTCAACCAGTGAAGAACAAACACCATTGTAAATACAACACATATTTATGCTTATTTTTTCCCCTTCAACCATTTGCACATCGTTGCAACGCTGTATATATACATAATATGACATTTGTAATGTCTTTATTCTTTTGGAACTTCTGTGTGTAATGTTTACTGTTCATTTTTATTGTTTATTTCACTTTTGTATATTATCTACGTCACTTGCTTTGGCAATGTTAACATGTTTTCCATAGAGAGAGAGAGAGAGAGAGAGAGAGCCATGATGGTTAACAATACAGTCCTTTGATAATGTTTGGCCCCTGGTCGTCACACACTCCAATGTCAAGAGATTCCACACTCATTGCTTCCATTCACACACAAACAGCGGCTACACACACACAATGACAGTACACACACACAGCAGAGTCTCACAACTCAATCGCTGGTTGAAAACTGTTTTCTGCCCCTCCCAAAAGATAGAATTTGTAGATAATTGGCCCTCTTTCTGGGACTCACCCACAAACAGGACCAAGCCTGGCCTGTTGAGGAGTGACGGACTCCATCCTAGCTGGAGGGGTGCTCTCATCCTATCTACGAACATAGACAGGGCTCTAACTCCTCTAGCTCCACAATGAAATAGGGTGCAGGCCAGGCAGCAGGCTGTTAGCCAGCCTGCCAGCTTAGTGGAGTCTGCCACTAGCACAGTCAGCGTAGTCAGCTCAGCTTTCCCCATTGAGACCGTGTCTGTGCCTCGATCTAGGTTGGGCAAAATTAAAAATGGCGGTGTTCGCTTTAGCAATCTCACTAGTATAAAGACCTCCTCCATTCCTGCCATTATTGAAAGAGATTGTGATACCTCACATCTCAAAATTGGGTTACTTAATGTTAGATCCCTCACTTCCAAGGCAGTTATAGTCAATGAACTAATCACGGATAATAATCTTGATGTGATTGGCCTGACTGAAACATGGCTTAAGCCTGATGAATTTACTGTGTTAAATGAGGCCTCACCCCCTGGTTACACTAGTGACCATACCCCCCGTGGATCCGGCAAAGGCGGAGGTGTTGCTAACATTTACGATAGCAAATTTCAATTTACAAAAAAAAAACAATTACGTTTTCGTCTTTTGAGCTTCTAGTCATGAAATCTATGCAGCCTACTCACTCACTTTTTATAGCTACTGTTTACAGGCCTCCTGGGCCATATGCAGTGTTCCTAACTGAGTTCCCTGAATTCCTATCGGATCTTGTAGTCATAGCAGATAATATTCAAATTTTTGGTGACTTTAACATTCACATGGAAAAGTCCACAGACCCACTCCAAAAGGCTTTCGGAGCCATCATCGACTCAGTGGGTTTTGTCCAACATGTCTCTGGACCTACTCACTGCCACAGTCATACTCTGGACCTAGTTTTGTCCCATGGAATAAATGTTGTGGATCTTAATGTTTTTCCTCATAATCCTGGACTATCGGACCACCATTTTATTACGTTTGCAATTGCAACAAATAATCTGCTCAGACCCCAACCAAGGAGCATTAAAAGTCGTGCTATAAATTCTCAGACAACCCAAAGATTCCTTGATGCCCTTCCAGACTGCCTCTGCCTACCCAAGGACGTCAGAGGACAAAAATCAGTTAACCACCTAACCGAGGAACTCAATTTAACCTTGCGCAATACCATAGATGCAGTTGCACCCCTAAAAACTAAAAACATCTGTCATAAGAAACTAGCTCCCTGGTATACAGAAAATACACGAGCTCTGAAGCAAGCTTCCAGAAAATTGGAACGGAAATGGCGCCACACCAAACTGGAAGTCTTCCGACTAGCTTGGAAAGACAGTACCGTGCAGTATCGAAGAGCCCTCACTGCTGCTCGATCATCCTATTTTTCCAACTTAATTGAGGAAAATAAGAACAATCCGAAATTTCTTTTTGATACTGTCGCAAAGCTAACTAAAAAGCAACATTCGCAAATGGAGGATGGCTTTCACTTCAGCAGTAATACATTTATGAACTTCTTTGAGGAAAAGATCATGATCATTAGAAAGCAAATTACAGACTCCTCTTTAAATCTGGGTATTCCTCCAAAGCTCCATTGTCCTGAGTCTACACAACTCTGCCAGGACCTAGGATCAAGGGTGATACTAAAGTGTTTTAGTACTATATCTCTTGACACAATGATGAAAATAATCATGGCCTCCAAACCCTCAAGCTGCATACTGGACCCTATTCCAACTAAACTACTGAAAGAGCTGCTTCCTGTGCTTGGCCCTCCTATGTTGAACATAATAAATGGCTCTCTATCCACCGGATGTGTACCAAGCTCACTAAAAGTGGCAGTAATAAAGCCTCTCTTGAAAAAGCCGAATCTTGATCCAGAAATTATAAAAAACTATCGGCCTATATCGAATCTTCCATTCCTCTCAAAAATTTTAGAAAAAGCTGTTGCACAGCAACTCACTGCCTTCCTGAAGACAAACAATGTATACGAAACGCTTCAGTCTGGTTTTAGACCCCATCATAGCACTGAGACTGCACTTGTGAAGGTGGTAAATGACCTTTTAAAGACGTCAGACCGAGGCTCTGCATCTGTCCTCGTGCTCCTAGATCTTAGTACCGCTTTTGATACCATCGATCACCACATTCTTTTGGAGAGATTGGAAACCCAAATTGGTCTACATGGACAAGTTCTGGCCTGGTTTAGATCTTATCTGTCGGAAAGATATCAGTTTGTCTCTGTGAATGGTTTGTCCTCTGACAAATCAATTGTATATTTCGGTGTTCCTCAAGGTTCCGTTTTAGGACCACTATTGTTTTCACTATATATTTTACCTCTTGGGGATGTCATTCGAAAACATAATGTTAAATTTCACTGCTATGCGGACGACACACAGCTGTACATTTCAATGAAACATGGTGAAGCCCCAAAATTGCCCTCGCTAGAAGCCTGTGTTTCAGACATAAAGAAGTGGATGGCTGCAAACTTTCTACTTTTAAACTCGGACAAAACAGAGATGCTTGTTCTAGGTCCCAAGAAACAAAGAGATCTTCTGTTGAATCTGACAATTAATCTGGATGGTTGTACAGTCGTCTCAAATAAAACTGTGAAAGACCTCGGCATTACTCTGGACCCTGATCTCTCTTTTGAAGAACATATCAAGACTGTTTCAAGGACAGCTTTTTTCCATCTACGTAACATTGCAAAAATCAGAAATTTTCTGTCCAAAAATGACGCAGAAAAATTAATCCATGCTTTTGTTACTTCTAGGCTGGACTACTGCAATGCTCTACTTTCCGGCTACCCGGATAAAGCACTAAATAAACTTCAGTTAGTGCTAAATACGGCTGCTAGAATCCTGACTAGAACCAAACAATTTGATCATATTACTCCAGTGCTAGCCTCCCTACACTGGCTTCCTGTTAAGGCAAGGGCTGATTTCAAGGTTTTACTGCTAACCTACAAAGCATTACATGGGCTTGCTCCTACCTATCTTTCCGATTTGGTCCTGCCGTACATACCTACACGTACGCTACGGTCACAAGACGCAGGCCTCCTAATTGTCCCTAGAATTTCTAAGCAAACGGCTGGAGGTAGGGCTTTCTCCTATAGAGCTCCATTTTTATGGAATGGTCTGCCTACCAATGTGAGAGACGCAGACTCAGTCTCAACCTTTAAGTCTTTACTGAAGACTTATCTCTTCAGTAGGTCCTATGATTAAGTATAGTCTGGCCCAGGAGTGTGAAGGTGAACGGAAAGGCTGGAGCAACGAACCGCCCTTGCTGTCTCTGCCTTGCCGGTTCCCCTCTTTCCACTGGGATTCTCTGCCTCTAACCCTTTTACAGGGGCTGAGTCACTGGCTTACTGGTGTTCTTCCATGCCGTCCATGGGAGGGGTGCGTCACTTGAGTGGGTTGAGTCACTGACGTGGTCTTCCTGTCTGGGTTGGCGCCCCCCCTTGGGTTGTGCCATGGCGGAGATCGTTGTGGGCTATACTCGGCCTTGTCTTAGGACGGTAAGTTGGTGGTTGGAGACATCCCTCTAGTGGTGTGGGGGGGCTGTGCTTTGGCAAAGTGGGTGGGGTTATATCCTGCCTGTTTGGCCCTGTCCGGGGGTATCATCGGATGGGGCCACAGTGTCTTCTGATCCCTCCTGTCTCAGCCTCCAGTATTTATGCTGCAGTAGTTTATGTGTCGGGGGGCTAGGGTCAGTCTGTTACATCTGGAGTATTTCTCTTGTCTTATCCGGTGTCCTGTGTGAATTTAAATATGCTCTCTCTAATTCTCTCTTTCTCTCTTTCTGTCTTTCTCTCGGAGGACCTGAGCCCTAGGACCATGCCTCAGGACTACCTGGTATGATGACTCCTTGCTGTCCCCAGTCCACCTGGCCGTGCTGCTGCTCCAGTTTCAACTGTTCTGCCTGCGGCTATGGAACCCTGACCTGTTCACCGGACGTGCTTGTTGCACCCTCGACAACTACTATGATTATTATTATTTGACCATGCTGGTCATTTATTAACATTTTAACATTTTAACATCTTGACCATGTTCTGTTATAATATCCACCCTGCACAGCCAGAAGAGGACTGGCCACCCCTCATAGCCTGGTTCCTCTCTAGGTTTCTTCCTAGGTTTTTGGCCTTTCTAGGGAGTTTTTCCTAGCCACCGTGCTTCTTTCACATGCTTTGCTTGCTGTTTGGGGTTTTAGGCTGGGTTTCTGTACAGCACTTTGAGATATCAGCTGATGTACGAAGGGCTATATAAAAATAAATTTGATTGATTTGATTGAAATTTGACATAGTGGCGGGCCCTCTGGCCATGGAAGCAGTGAAGAATTCCCAGCCCAGCCAAGAGAATATTGTAACTAACCAGAGAGAGAGCGAGAAAGAGAGAGGGTGCAGAGAGAGCAGAGGACCTACACCCAGACCACAGCATCATCAGCCACACCCCAACCAGCTAAGACCACCCCAAACAAACCCTGGCCACATACTATATACGCCCCCCCATATCAGACCTGTACCCCTTCTGCCCACCCCATGCCCCCCGCCCCTGCGGGCACGGACCTCAACATGACAGCAGGACATATGCCCAGGCCGTGATCAGAGCAACAGGCCCAACCCCTACTATTACACCCACGCAAGCCCCATCCTGTGACCTAAGAGGTATGTATCAGATGCTCAACATGCTCTGCTCACAGCTACTGTGATGGTCCGGGCCTAAACCACACAAAAACAACACTAGACACTATGGAACACAAAGATTTGACCATCTCATCCTGGAATATACAAGGTCTGAGGTCATCTGCCTTTGGCCTAAAGAGCGGAAAGCCAGACTTCATCAAAGAAATTGGAAATACAGACATTGTCATCCTACAAGAAACATGATATAAAGGCGATGGACCCACTGGTTGCCCTCCAGGTTACAGAGAGCTGGTTGTCCAATCCACCAAACTACCAGGTGTGAAACAGGGAAGAGACTCAGGGGGTATGCTAATTTGGTATAGAGCAGACCTAACCCACTCTATTAAATTAGTCAAAGCAGGAACATTTTACATCTGGCTAGAAACTAATAATCCCCACCAATAGAATCCTCATACTTTAACGATGACAGCTTCTCCATCCTAGAGGGGAGATAAACAATTTCCAGGCCCAGGGACATGTACTAGTCTGTGGCGACCTAAATGCCAGAACTGGACAATAACCTAACACCCTCAGCACACAGGGGGACAAACACCTACCTGGAGGGGACAGCATTCTCTCCCCCACATGCCCCCCTAGGCACAACTATGACAACATAAGCAAAAAAAAAATGGGTCACAACTCCTGCAGCTCTGTCACACGCTGGGTATGTACACAGTCAATGGTAGGCTTCGAGGGGACTCCTACGGTAGGTACACCTATAGCTCATCTCTTGGCAGTAGTACTGTAGACTATTTTATCACTGACCTCAACCCAGAGTCACCCTGATCACAGCAAAATCACACTCTACTTGAACAGAGCTTTGCTCAATCATGAGGAATCAAAGCCAAAGGAGCTGAAAAATATTAACAAATGGATGGATGGAAGGAGAGTAGTGTGGAAATCTACCAAAAAACAATTGGGCAACAACAAATTCAATCCCTTCTAGACAATTTCCTGGACAAAATGTTTCACTGTAATAGTGAAGGTGTAAACCTGGCAGTAGAAAACCCAAAGAGCATATTTGACCTCTCAGCTTCCCTATCAAATAAAAAAAAATCTAACAGAAAACCGAAGAAAATGAACAACAATGACAAACGGTTTGATGAAGAATGCAAAATCCTAAGAATGAAACTGAAAAACCTGTCCAACCAAAAACATAGAGACCCGGAAAACCTGAGTCTACACCTTTACGATTGTGAATCACTAAAACAATACAGAAATGCACTACAGAAAAAGAAGATACAGCACGTCAGAAATCAGCTCAATGTAATAGAAGAATCCATAAAGCTGAGTCCTTGCCTAATTATTCTTTACCCAGTGTCTTACAAACCTTGGGAATTAGTCAAGGCTTATTGATTGTTAATTATTATCATGGGGATAAAATAATTCTCATGACAGTAGCCTTCCACAAGCTTCCCACAATAAGTTGGGTTAATTTTGGCCCATTCCTTCTGACAGAGCTGGTGTAACTGAGTCAGGTTTGTAGGCCTCCTTGCTCGCACACGCTTTTTCAGTTCTGCCCACAAATGTTCAATGGGATTGAGGTCAAGGCTTTGTGATGGCCACTCCAATACCTTGACTTAGTTGTCAACTTTGGAAGTATGCTTGGGGTCATTTTCCATTTGGAAGACCCATTTGCGACCAAGCTTTAACTTCCTGATGTCTTGAGATGTTGCTTCAATATATCCACATAATTGTCCTTCCTCATGATGCCATCTATTTTGTGAAGTGCACCAGTCCCTCCTGCAGCAAAGCACCCCCACAACATGATGCTGCCACCCCCGTGCTTCACGGTTGGGATGGTGTTCTTCGGCTTGCAAGCGTCCCCCTTTTTCTTCCAAACATAACGATGGTCATTATGGCAAAACAGTTCTATTTTTGTCATCTGACCAGAGGACCTTTCTCCAAAAAGTACAATCTTTGTCCCCATGTGCAGTTTCAAACCGTAGTCTGGCTTCTTTATGGCGGTTTTGGAGCAGTGGCTCCTTCCTTGCTGAGCGGCCTTTCAGGTTATGTCGATATAGGACTCGTTTTACTGTGGATATAGATACTTTGGTACCTGTTTCCTCCAGCATCTTCACAAGGTCCTTTGCTGTTGTTCTGGGATTCATTTGCACTTTTCACACCAAAGTATACGTTCATCTCTAGGAGACAGAACGCGTCTCCTTCCTGAGCGGTATGACAGCTGCGTGGTCGCATTGTCACGTCCTGACCAGTAATAAGATTATTTGCTATTGTAGTTTGGTCAGGACATGGCAGAGGGTATTTTGTTTATGTATTTCGGGGTGATGGTTTATGTAGTAGGGTGTTTGATTTATTATTTCCGGGTTTTTTGGTCACTGCTCTATGTTAGTCTATTTCTATGTTCTTTCTAGTTAGTCTGTTTCTATGTTTAGTTAATTGGGGTGTGGACTCTCAATTGGAGGCAGGGGTTGTCTAGTTGCCTTTGACTGAGAGTCCTATATATTAGGGTGTGTTTGTGATTTGTGGGAGGTTGTTTCTTGTTTTGCCTGTGTGAGCCTGACAAGACTGTTTTGTTGTTCGTGTGTTCTTCGTTTTGTTGTTTTTGGTGTTCTCTTTATTTAAAATAAATGATAAGATGAGCATCCACATTCCTGCTGCGTTTTGGTCCTCCATTCCCGACGACAACCGTGACACCCATGGTGTTTATACTTGTGTACTATTGTTTGTACAGATGAATATGGCACCTTCAAGCGTTTGGAAATTGCTCCCAAGGATGAACCAGACTTGTGGAGGTCTACAATTCTTTTCTCTGAGGTCTTGGCTGATTTCTTTTGATTTTCCCATGATGTCAAGCAAAGAGGCACTGCGTTGAAGGTAGGCCTTTAAATACATCCACAGGTACACCTCCAATTGACTCAAATGATGTCAATTAGCCTATCAGAAGCTTCTAAAGCCATGACATAATTTTCTGGAATTTTCCAAGCTGTTTAAAGTCACAGTCAACTTAGTGCATGTAAACTTCTGACCCACTGGAATTGTGATACAGTGAATTATAAGTGAAATAATCTGTCTGTAAACAATTGTTGGAAAAATTACTTGGGTCATGCACAAAGTAGATGTCCTAATCGACATGCCAAAACTATAGTTTGTTAACAAGAAATGTATGGAGTGGTTGAAAAACAAGTTTTAATGACTCCAACCTAAGTGTATGCAAACTTACGACTTCAACTGTACACGATCAAATACAAATCTTAGAATCAACTATTAAAGACTAACAGAACCCATTGGATTCTCCAATTACCTTGAATGAACTACAGGACAAAATAAAAACCCTCCAACCCAAAAAGGCCTGTGTTGTTGATGGTATCCTCAATGAAATGATAAAATATACAGACCACAAATTCCAATTGGCTATACTAAAACTATTTAACATCATCCTTAGCTCTGGCATCTTCCCCAATATTTGGAACCAAGGACTGATCACCCCAATCCACAAAATTGGAGACAAATTTGACCCCAATAATTACAGTGGGATAGGCAAAAAACACACACATTTCTTCCCACAGGGCCGTGGGGTGAGACAGGGATGCAGCTTAAACCCCACCCTCTTCAACATATATATAAACGAATTGGTGAGGGCACAGAACAGTCTGCAGCACCCTACTAGAATCTGAAGTCAAATGTCTACTGTTTGCTGATGATCTGGTCCTTCTGTCCCCAACCAAGGAGCGCCTACAGCAGCACCTAGATCTTCTGTACAGATTCTGCCAGACCTGGGCCCTGACAGTAAATCTCAGTAAGACCAAAATAATGGGGTTCCAAAAAAGGTCCAGTCGCCAGGACCACAAATACAAATTCCATCTAGACACCATTGCCCTAGAACACACAAACTATACATACCTTGGCCTAAACATCAGCGCCACAGGTAACTTCCACAACGCTGTGAACGATCTGAGAGACAAGGCAATAAGGGCATTCTATGGCATCAAAAGGAACATAAAGTTTGACATACCAATTAGGATCTGGCTAAAAATGCTTGAATCAGTTATAGAACCCATTGCCCTTCATGGTTGTGAGGCCTGGGGTCCGCTCACCAACCAAGAATTCACAAAATGGGACAAACACCAAATTGAGACTCTGCATGCAGAATTCTGCAAAAATATCCTCCCCGTATAACATAAAACACTAAATAATGCACGCAGAGCAGAATTAGGCCGATACCCTCTAATGATCAAAATCCAGAAAAGAGCCGTTAAATTCTACAACCACCTAAAGGGAAGTGATTCACAAACCTTCCATAACAAAGCCATTACCAACAGAGAGATGAACCTGGAGAAGAGTCCCCTAAGCAAGCTGGTCCTGGGGCTCTGTTCACAAACACAAACACACCCAACAGAGCCCCAGGACTAAACACAATTAGAACCATCCAAATCATGAGAAAACAAAAAGATAATTACTTGACACATTGGAAAGAATTAACAAAAAAACAGAGCAAACTAGAATGCTATTTGGCCCTAAACAGAAAGTACACAGTGGCAGAATACCTGACCACTGTGACTGACCCAAACTTAAGGAAAGCTTTGACTATGTACAGACTCAGTGAGCATAGCCTTGTTATTGAGAAAGGCCACCGTAGGCAGACCTGGCTCTCAAGAGAAGACAGGCTATGTGCACACTGCCCACAAAATGGAGGTGGTAACTGAGTTGCACTTCCTAACCTCCTACCAAATGTATAACCATAATAGAGACACACATTTCCTTCAGATTACAAAGACCCACAAAGTATTCAAAAACAAACCCGATGTTGATAAACTTCCATACCTACTGGGTGAAATACCACAGTGTGCCATCACAGCAGCAAGATTTGTGACATGTTGCCACAAGAAAAGGGCAACCGGTGAAGAACAAACACCATTGTAAATACAGCCCATATTTATGCTTATTTATTTTCCCTTTTGTACTTTAGCCATTTGTACATCGTTACAACACTGTATATATACATAATATGACATTTGCAATGTCTTTATTCTTCTGGAACCTCTATGAGTGTAATGTTTACTGTTCATTTTTATTGTTTATTTCACTTTTGTATATTATCTACTTCACTTGCTTTGGCAATGTTAACATATGTTTCCCATGCCAATAAAGACCCTTGCATTGAAAGAGAGAGAGAGAGAGAGAGATGTGACAGTCTGAGGATGTCATGATGGTTAACAACATACAGTCCTTTGATAATGTTTGGACCCTGAGAGCGATAGAAAGCAGTTGCTTTGCGAGGTATCTCTACCTGAAAATACATGATCTAAGTGATTGATAGTTGGTATTCTGCAATCATAAACGTCTGCCTTATTTACTTTAAAGAATTATTAAAATTGTGATATTTATCAGACAGCATAGGCAGCAGCTCTATAGAGATGAGATGATGACTTGGATTGAGATAATAAAGACATCAAATATTTTATTAAAGTAATGTGAATAAATTATGGTTAATAAGTGATAAGCAATAATGGGTCGTCACTACCATCATGGGACTTTTATGAATTATTTTATTTTGTGTTGTTACAGCATTAAACCCACATAACGCATGTGCATCTAATGTCTAAAAATAAAATCGAAACCCCAAAAACGTGATTCTTTTTTAATAATTGAACTGAAACTGACCTCAAAAAGCCATAATCATGGGGCCTCCCCAGTGACGCAGCGGTCTAAGACACTGCTTCGCAGTGCTAGCGGCATCAATGCAGACCCTGGTTCGATCCCAGGCTGTGTAGCAGCCGGAGGCGACCGGGAGACCCATGAGGAGGTGCACAATTGGCCCAGTGTCGTTCGGGTTAGGGGAGGGTTTGGCTGGCGGGATGTCCTTGTCCCATCGCGTTCTAGCAACTCCTTGTGGTGGGCCGGGCGCATGCACGCTGACACGGTCGCCAGTTGTACGGTGTGTTTCCTCCGACACGTTGGTGCGGCTGGCTTCCGGGTTAAGCGACCAGTGTGTCAAGAAGCAGTGTGGCTTGGTAGGTTCGTGTTTCGGAGGACGCATGGCTCTCGACCTTTGCCTCTCCCGAGTCCGTACGGGAGTTACAGCAATGTGACAAGACTGTATTGGATATCACGAAATTGGGGGTAAAAAGTACCAAAAAACTAAAAATAATTCAAACGCTAATCGCTTGGCACTGATGGTTGAGAAGCAACTGCTTGTTAGTGTAAGGGTTACATCTAGGGTTAGTTGAAATGTTATTGATCGTCTGTAGAGCATCTATAGATGGACAATCCAAATAAAGTGTTACCACACACACACACACACACACACTTACCAAGTGTAGTTGCTTTTTGGCATCTCACTGCATAAACTAGAGAGGAAAAGAGAGAGGTGAAGAACAATGGGTTAAAACTACTAGTTATTGTAAATAAGCATATTTCCCTCACGTATGTACAGAAGGCACACACACGTTCATATGTACGCATGCACACAAGCACACGCACATACACTTAACCGGTGTAGTTGCTTTTGGCCATATATCTGCATCACATAGAGAAGGTAAAAACCATCCCTCTTTTTAGTAAGCATATTTCCAACACACACACACACACACACACACATACACATACACATACACATACACACACACACACACACACACACATATACACACACACACACACACACACACACACACACACACACACACACACACACACAAATGCTTACCAAAAACATCAGCACATTCTGTAAACAAAACACAGGGCATATAGTAAGAAGGGAGATGGGTTGACAATATACAACATACAGTGCATTCGGAAAGTATTCAGACCCCTTGACTTTTTCCACATTGTGTTAGGTTACAGCATTATTCTAAAACGTATTAAATGGTTTTTTCCCATCATCAATCTACACACAATACCCCATAATGACAAAGCAAAAACAGGTTTTTAGAAATGATTGTTAATTTATATATATACTGCTCAAAAAAATAAAGGGAACACATAAACAACACAATGTAACTCCAAGTCAATCACACTTCTGTGAAATCAAACTGTCCACTTAGGAAGCAACACTGATTGACAATAAACTTCACATGCTGTTGTGCAAATGGAATAGACAACAGGTGGAAATTATAGGCAATTAGCAAGACACCCCCAATAAAGGAGTGGTTCTGCAGGTGGGGACCACAGACCACTTCTCAGATCCTATGCTTCCTGGCTGATGTTTTGGTCACTTTTGAATGCTGGTGGAGCTTTCACTCTAGTGGTAGCATGAGACGGAGTCTACAACCCACACAAGTGGCTCAGGTAGTGCAGCTCATTCAGGATGGCACATCAATGCGAGCTGTGGCAAGAAGGTTTGCTGTGTCTGTCAGCGTAGTGTCCAGAGCATAGAGGCGCTACCAGGAGACAGGCCAGTACATCAGGAGACGTGGAGGAGGCCGTAGGAGGGCAACAACCCAGCAGCAGGACCGCTACCTCCGCCTTTGTGCAAGGAGGAGCAGGAGGAGCACTGCCAGAGCCCTGCAAAATGACCTCCAGCAGGCCACAAATGTGCATGTGTCTGCTCAAACGGTCAGAAACAGACTCCATGAGGGTGGTATGAGGGCCCGACGTCCACAGGTGGGGGTTGTGCTTACAGCCCAACACCGTGCAGGACGTTTGGCATTTGCCAGAGAACACCAAGATTGGCAAATTCGCCACTGGCGCCCTGTGCTCTTCACAGATGAAAGCAGGTTCACACTGAGCACGTGACAGACGTGACAGAGTCTGGAGAAGCCGTGGAGAACTTTCTGCTGCCTGCAACATCCTCCAGCATGACCGGTTTGGCGGTGGGTCAGTCATGGTGTGGGGTGACATTTCTTTGGGGGGCCGCACAGCGCTCCATGTGCTCGCCAGAGGTAGCCTGACTGCCATTAGGTACCGAGATGAGATCCTCAGACCCCTTGTGAGACCATATGGTGGTGCGGTTGGCCCTGGGTTCCTCCTAATGCAAGACAATGCTAGACCTCATGTGGCTGGAGTGTGTCAGCAGTTCCTGCAAGAGGAAGGCATTGATGCTATGGACTGGCCCGCCCGTTCCCCAGACCTGAATCCAATTGAGCACATCTGGGACATCATGGCTCGTTCCATCCACCAACGCCACGTTGCACCACAGACTGTCCAGGAGTTGGTGGATGCTTTAGTCCAGGTCTGGGAGGAGATCCATTTACATTTACATTTAAGTCATTTAGCAGACGCTCTTATCCAGAGCGACTTACAAATTGGTGCATTCACCTTATGATATCCAGTGGAACAACCACTTTACAATAGTGCATCTAAAACTTTTAAGGGGGGGGGGGGGGGGGGGGTTAGAAGGATTACTTTATCCTATCCTAGGTATTCCTTAAAGAGGTGGGGTTTCAGGTGTCTCCGGAAGGTGGTGATTGACTCCGCTGTCCTGGCGTCGTGAGGGAGCTTGTTCCACCATTGGGGTGCCAGAGCAGCGAACAGTTTTGACTGGGCTGAGCGGGAACTGTGCTTCCTCAGAGGTAGGGGGGCCAGCAGGCCAGAGGTGGATGAACGCAGTGCCCTTGTTTGGGTGTAGGGCCTGATCAGAGCCTGAAGGTATGGAGGTGCCGTTCCCTTCACAGCTCCGTAGGCAATCACCATGGTCTTGTAGCGGATGCGAGCTTCAACTGGAAGCCAGTGGAGAGAGCGGAGGAGCGGGGTGACGTGAGAAAACTTGGGAAGGTTGAACACCAGACGGGCTGCGGCGTTCTGGATGAGTTGTAGGGGTTTAATGGCACAGGCAGGGAGCCCAGCCAAAAGCGAGTTGCAGTAATCCAGACGGGAGATGACAAGTGCCTGGATTAGGACCTGCGCCGCTTCCTGTGTGAGGCAGGGTCGTACTCTGCGAATGTTGTAGAGCATGAACCTACAGGATCGGGTCACCGCCTTGATGTTAGTGGAGAACGACAGGGTGTTGTCCAGGATCACGCCAAGGTTCTTCAGATCTTCAGATTCTTTAGATCCCTCAGGAGACCATCCGCCACCTCATCAGGAGCATGCCCAGGCGTTCTAGGGAGGTCATACAGGCACGTGGAGGCCACACACACTACTGAGCCTCATTTTGACTTGTTTTAAGGACATTACATCAAAGTTGGATCAGCCTGTAGTGTAGTTTTCCACTTTAATTTTGAGTGTGACTCCAAATCCAGAGCTCCATGGCTTGATAAATTGGATTTCCATTGATTATTTTTGTGTGATTTTGTTGTCAGCACATTCAACTATGTAAAGAAAAAAGTATTTAATAAGATGATTTCTTTCATTCAGATCTAGGATGTGTTGTTTAAGTGTTCCCTTTATTTTTTTGAGCAGTGTATATATATATATATATTTAAAAAACATAAATATCACATTTACATAAGTATTCAGACCCTTTACTCAAATGCATTTTGGGCAGCGATGACAACCTCGAGTCTTCTTGGGTATGACGATACAAGCTTGGCACACCTGTATTTGGGGAGTTTCTCCCATTCTTCTCTGTCTTCTTCAAGCTCTGTCAGGTTGTATGGGAGCGTTGCTGCACAGCTAACATCAAGTCTTTCCTGAGATGTTCAATCGGGTCCAAGTCCGGGTTCTGGCTGGGCCACTCAAGGACATTCAGAGACTTGTCCTGAAGCTACTCCTGCATTGTCTTGGCTGTGTGCTAAGGGTCGTTGTCCTGTTGGAAGGTGAACCTTCGCCCCAGTCTGAGGTCCTGAGCGCTCTGGAGCAGGTTTTCATCAAGGATCTCTCTGTACTTTGCGCTGTTCATCTTTGCCTCAATCCTGACTAGTGTCCCAGTCCCTGCCGCTGAAAAACATCCCCACAGCATGATGCTGCCACCACCATGCTTCACCATAGGGATGATGCCAGGTTTCCTCCAGATGTGACGCTTGGCATTCAGGCCAAAGAATTCAATCTTGGTTTCTCATGGTCTGACAGTCTTTAGGTGCCTTTTGGCAAACTCCAAGTGGGCTGTCATGTGCCTTTTACTGAGGAGTGGCTTCCATCTGGCCACTCTACCATAAAGGCCTGATTGGTGGAGTGCTGCAGAGATGGTTGTCCTTCTGGAAGGTTCTCCCATCTCCATAGATGGAGCTCTGACAGAATGACCATAGGGTTCTTGGTCACCTTGCTGACCAAGGCCCTTCTCCCCCGATTGCTCAGTTTGGCCAGGCGGTCAGCTCTAGGAAATCTTGGTGGTTCCAAACTTCTTCCTTTTAAGAATGATGGAGGCCACTGTGTTCTTGGGGACCTTCAATGCTGCAGAAATGTTTTGGTACCCTTCCCCAGGTCTGTGTCTCGACACAATCCTGTCTCCGAGCTCTACGGACAATTCCTTCGACCTCATGGCTTGGTTTTTACTCTGACATACACTGTCAACTGTGGGACCTTATATAGACAGGTGTGTGCCTTTCCAAATCATGTCCAATCAATTGAATTTACCACAGGTGGACTCCAATCAAGTTGCATAAACATCTCAAGGATGATCAATGTAAACAGGATGCACCGGAGCTCAATTACGAGTCTCATAGCAAAGGGTCTGAATACTTATGTAAATAAGGTATTTCTGTTTGAAATGTTTTTACATTTGCAAAATAAAATCAAAACCTGTTTTCGCTTAGTCATTATGGGGTATTGTGTGTAGATTTCTGAGGATTTAATCCATTTTAGAATAAGGCTCTAACGTAACAAAATATGGAAAAATTCAAGGGGTCTGAATACTTTCCGAAGGCGCTATCAATGTACTTCATGTAATATTATTATTTTATGCACTAGAGGTCATGGAACCAAAGGTATTTTAAACATACCATCCTCTTGTTCTTGTGAGGAATTAGATTTGTGATTGAATGCATCTTTAACCAGACACTTAAAGTCTTTCAAACTGACCAACTCCACCTCAGCTAGACTGTATGTGACACTGGAGACACACTCAGGTTCCTGTTACAGAGGGGGAGGAAGAAGAAGAGGCTCAGTACTGGAGGAACACACACACACAGTACAACCAATGCATGTGCGCACGCCCATACACACCACACACACACACACACACACACACACACACACACACACACACACACACACACACACACACACACACACACACACACACACAGAGAGAGAGAGAGTGACATAGGCCTACCTTCTCATGCAGACAGTCCAGTAAGTAACATACAGCAGAATTTGTTTTGTCTTCAGTGTAATCTTTGCATTCAAAGTCCTTTTTACAGTTATTCCAATAGAACCTGCTAAGGGCTTTTGCAGCTCTTTCAACCGTTTCCTGTAATAAACATGTGTAAATGACAGAAATTAAGTTTCTAATCCTTTACGGCCAAATCATAGCTTGAGATAAGCTTGCATAACATTGACCTTTTCATAAAATGTTGCATGTATGTCAATGGATTCAAGTTCAATTTACACTTGCAGATTTCAAGTTAGGAGTCAGGCTTTACAGATAGAATGTACAGAAATGGAATGGAACCCATACCTCACTTATGTTCACTCTGAACAAATAGTCCTTTGGCAGACTTTCTACCTTGAAGGTAAAAAGGCAACCAGTTACTTAAAGGTTCAACATCATATTATGGGGCGGCAATGTAGCCTAGTGGTTAGAGCGTTGGACTAGTAACCGCAAGATCGAATCCCCGAGCTGACAAGGTACAAATCTATCATTCTGCCCCTGAACAATGCAGTTAACCCACTGTTTCTAGGCCGTCATTGAAAATAAGAATTTGTTCTTAACTGACTTGCCTAGTTAAATAAAGGTAAAATAAAATGTATGAAAATGCACCAAAAAGTTTGAGGAATTGTGATGAGTAACTAGTGACTATCATTTACCATTTCTGTCAAATAGTCGTTATACACGCAGCCAGTCCCGTCACACAGACGGGCTCTCCACAGGCACACCTGCTGAGGAGAGGAGAGAGAGTAGAGGAGAGGAAAGGAGAGAATCAGTCGAGTACACTATTTATCTGTTAATAACCTGAAGAGTGCAATGTGCATGGTTAAATAATCATGAAATAATAGTGAATACCTAATTGAATTATATGCAATTTCACTACAACCACGTCACATAGAATGTAAAACTTTGTTTCATTCATATATAGCTAAACAACGTGCACGTAAGTAGTAGGAGCTGGGTTTGTTTCAGGGTTGGGCTCAAACCTTTTCCAGTCAATTCAGGGTATCAAAGATTCATGGCCCACTGTTTTATATGATAACGTGAGCGAAACCCAGATGGATACTGTGGTATCTCCAGCTACAAGTGTGACTGTCAGTGCTGTGACAGCTTGAATAGTGTTGGTGAGAAATGATGAGGCAATATAGAGTCTGGAACTCACAAAGAGACAAGCTCTGATGATCCATGCCGAGTCACTTGTCATGTTGCCTTGGTAACCATTAGGATTCCCCCTGGGCAGAAAGAGATGGGGGGGACAGAGAGAGTAAATAAATAATAAATATTCTTCCTTCAACAATTCTCCCTGCAAAACTGGTTTATCCTGACAGAAACATTAATGACATTTCTTTTTTGCCTGACTGCCATTTGAGGAACAGAATGTTTTTCAAGCGTCACTTCCATTCTTTGTGTGTGTCATCAGTGTGTGTCACGTCCTGACCAGCAGAGGGTGTAGTTGTGTAGTATTTTGGTCAGGACGTGGCAGAAGATGTCTGTGTATGTTTGTTCTGGGTGTGTTTCTATGTTGGTCTGTGTGGCTCCCGATCAGGGACAGCTGGTTATCGTTGTTCCTGATTGGGAGTCATATATTTAGGAGTATGTTTGTCACTTGGGTTTGTGGGTGGTTGTGTTAACACTGCTATGATTTTGTAAGTAGCCTGTCTGGAGTCATTCGTGGTTATTGTTTTCTGTGTATACTTTGCTCTAAAAGATTAAAAAGATGAGTATCCACATTCCGCCTGCGATTTGGTCAATTCAACACGGCAGTAATTATGACAGTGTGATTGTCTATACTGTTAAGTACATTTCATATGTTGTATTGGTCATTATCAAATACTGTAGATATTTCAGGAGGTAGGATAGGTCTACTAGTGGCATAACAGTAGGAATGGATTTATCTAACTTTTAATGTGTAAGCAGCAGTTAATATCCTACCAACTGAACATAATATATACTCAAGCATGACCAGTGGTGGAACAAGTACCCAATTGTCATACTTGAGTAAAATTATAGATCATATGGTGGAAATTACATTATGTTATTCACATTACTTTATATTATAATGTATTCTTATATTAGTACTTTCACACTCTGTCTGTTCTTCCGAGAGGAGCCTCTGATGCTTAACGCTGACAATTGATTTCCGATGTCTTGGTGAGACTGCATTCCATGATTAGTGTCTGTGTGAAGTGCTGGCCTGTTTGCCATTGCCAGGTAAACCCTCCCTGCAGTTTATTTCTCCCACATAGCAGATGAATACTGGACTTCATCATTTGAGGGAAGGACCTAGTGTCCTATGTTACATTAGTATTTCTGTATAAACAATAACCTAGAGACAGAAACCTGGTGCAATGTAAATCTTACTGTCTGTTGCTTGATATCACAATGTGCCTTTGTATAATTCTACACATCTGTTATTTGTCATGAACATTCAGGAGGATGCACTTTGCTATAAAGAGCTGTAACCCAAATTTGCTCATTGGGCTCTCAACGATTACCGATGGGTGGTCGTTGACAAGCTCCATTATTGCAATTCTTAGTCGATAAAGTTTGATTGTTTTGAAGAAATCTCAGTCTCTCTCCTTTGAATCCGAAATATTCCACGACAATAAATTCATAGAACATTACTCAAGTGAAAGTCAGCCAGTAAAATACTTCTAGAGTAAAAGTCTAAAAGTATTTGGTTTTAAATATACTTAAGTATCAAAAGTAAAAGTATAAATAGTTTTAAAATTCCTTATATTAAGCAAAGAAGATGGCACCATTGTTCTTGTTTTAAAATGTACGGATAGCCAGGGACACACTCCAACACTCAGACATTATTTACAAAATATACATTTGTCTTTAGTGAGTCCACCAGGCCAGAGGCAGTAGGGATGACCACGTGTTCTCTTGATAAGTGTGTGAATTAGACCATTTTCATGTCCTGCAAAGCATTCAAAATGTAATGAGTACTTTGAAAGTACAATATTTTCTTTAGGAATGTGGTAAAAGTTATCAAAAATATAAATAGTAAAGTAAAGTACAAATACTCCAAAAAAATTACATAAATAGTACTTTCAAGTATTTTTACTTAAAGTACTTTATACCACTGTGCACGACAAAGTTGTCTTGAAGTCCAAACTCAGGATCATATACTGTACATCACTGTGACAAGGCACTATTCCTTGTCAGATCAATTGACTTATGTTATGACCTGTTTTACTCAAGAGAGGGGAAAGTAATGTATCTGTATTTAAATAAAGAGATCCATTGGTTGCTAAATATAATATTTTACACTTAGTCTTAGTCATCACTCAGGGGAACAGCTTTGGTGACCGTTGCAACACGCATGCTCTGCCCAAGTCTGTAGCCTGTACACAACAGCCATTGTGATACTTTGCCACAAGCGTTTGTTGACTGAGGGTGGGCTGGACTAAATCCAGGATTAAATCCCATTATGCTTTTCAGCTAAGCACCTTTTAAAGGCAACGTTCTCTAGCTCATGGGAAAGACAAAGGGTCAAGGCGTCAGAGAGAAGAAAGGCCCTGAAAAAGGTCACCAAGTTTCAAAGGCCATTAAAATGGGCCTGTGTCCCATGTTGAATTGACATGGAAAACTAATTGGACTTGCAAAAAGTAATCAACGTAAGGGCATTTCGTCTTTTTTTCACCCAAATTTTACCCTAAATCCAATGACATGGTGACATTTGTTTTGTTGATTTCACATTAAATTCACATTAGTTGACAACTCAACCAAATGTGAATCCAAACTAGACGTTGAACTGACGTCTGTTTCCAGTGGTTACCTTGATTATGCCAAACAGCTGCTGATACACTTTGATGAGAGTCTATGGTGATACATTTACAGAGTTCAATGTACATGGTCTCACTCACTTGGCAGATGTTGCATTTCACAACTGCTCACTCAATGGGCTTAATGGCTTTCAGTTTGAAAACCAGCTGCAGTGGCTTAAACGTGCCAGCAAAAGCCCACGATGTGACTGTCTTAATAAAGCCAAGTGAAACATACCGCCAAGAACATCCAAGTTCAGCACGTTAGATAGTTGCTTCCTCTTCCAGGACAAATATGCACATGTCTAAGAAATAAGAGACGATGGAAACCTTGTCTGTGATGTCATTCACCATACCTAAACTGACAACTTCTTCATTTTTTTCACGTGCCTCCAAAGACTTCCACATCGCAAGTAGCTCAAATGTCCACAAAATGCAAAATGCAAAATATTTATCCTGAGGACCTCATCAGCAAGGCTGTGTCTGCCTTAACATAGGCTACAAAGTGATCCCTCTGTTGTACAGTTTTGCCAAGTAAGATTAGATCTATTGGAATAGTTTGGTTTGCAATTATGGCTTATATTACAGTGAGGGAAAAAGTATTTGATCCCCTGCTGATTTTGTATGTTTGCCCACTGACAAAGAAATTATCAGTCTATAATTTTAATGGAAGGTTTATTTGAACAGTGAGAGACAGAATAACAACAAACAAAATCCAGAAAAACGCATGTCAAAAATGTTATATATTGATTTGCATTTTAATGAGGGAAATAAGTATTTGACCCCCTCTCAATCAGAAAGATTTCAGGCTCCCAGGTGTCTTTTATACACGTAACGAGCTGAGATTAGGAGCACACTCTTAAAGGGAATGCTCCAAATCTCAGCTTGTTACCTGTATAAAAGACACCTGTCCACAGAAGCAATCAATCAATCAGATTCCAAACTCTCCACCATGGCCAAGACCAAAGAGCTCTCCAAGGATGTCAGGGACAAGATTGTAGACCTACACAAGGCTGGAATGGGCTACAAGACCATCGCCAAGCAGCTTGGTGAGAAGGTGACAACAGTTGGTGCGATTATTCGCAAATGGAAGAAACACAAAAGAACTGTCAATCTTCCTCGGCCTGGGGCTCCATGCAAGATCTCACCTCGTGGAGTTGCAATGATCATGAGAACGGTGAGAATCAGCCCAGAACTACACGGGAGGATCTTGTCAATGATCTCAAGGCAGCTGGGACCATAGTCACCAAGAAAACAATTGGTAACACACTACGCCGTGAAGGACTGAAATCCTGAAGCGCCTGCAAGGTCCCCTTGCTCAAGAATACATATACATGCCCGTCTGAAGTTTGCCAATGAACATCTGAATGATTCAGAGGACAACTGGGTGAAAGTGTTGTGGTCAGATGATACCAAAATGGAGCTCTTTGGCATCAACTCAACTCGCCGTGTTTGGAGGAGGAGGAATGCTGCCTATGACCCCAAGAACACCATCCCCACCTTCAAACATGGAGGTGGAAACATGCTTTGGGGGTGTTTTTCTGCTAAAGGGACAGCAATACTTCACCGCATCAAAGGGACGATGGACGGGGCCATGTACCGTCAAATCTTGGGTGAGAACCTCCTTCCCTCAGCCAGGGCATTGAAAATGGGTCGTGGATGGGTATTCCAGCATGACAATGACCCAAAACACACGGCCAAGGCAACAAAGGAGTGGCTCAAGAAGAAACACATTAAGGTCCTGGAGTGGCCTAGCCAGTCTCCAGACCTTAATCCCATAGAATATCTGTGAAGGGAGCCGAAGGTTCGAGTTGCCAAACATCAGCCTCGAAACCTTAATGACTTGGAGAAGATCTGCAAAGAGGAGAGGGACAAAATCCCTCCTGAGATGTGTGCAAACCTGGTGGCCAACTACAAGAAACGTCTAACCTCTGTGATTGCCAACAAGGGTTTTGCCACCAAGTACTAAGTCATGTTTTGCAAAGGGGTCAAATCATTTTATAACATTTTTGACGTGTTTTTCTGGATTTTTTTGTTGTTATTCTGTCTCTCACTGTTCAAATAAACCTACCATTAAAATTATAGACTGATAATTTCTTTGTCAGTGGGCAAACGTACAAAATCAGCAGGGGATCAAATACTTTTTTCCCTCACTGTATATAATAATGTATATTTCCCCAGGTTTTAATCTCAGAGGATGTGGGCCAGAGCAGTGTGGATGGAAAATGAGAAGGAAGTACGTGTTAATCCAGAGTACTGGATCAAAGACCAAACAGTGTGGTGGCTCCCAAATAAATATGACAACGCAATAAAGGATTGGTTCACACCCTCTCTGAAATGGAAGTAATTTCAGCTTCCAAGAATAAAACTGACATCCGGTACATAGCATATACATTACACTTAGTAAAAACAACTGCTGGTTGTTAAAAATGACTGTTAAATTATTCAAACCCTCACCCCACCATTCAGAATCAAAATAGCAATGTGAAGATGTTGAAATCACAGAAGCCAGTGAAATAGAGATTTTCCAAGGGAAACCGAAAGAATTTAGAACTGGTACGTTTAAACACACATTGACAGTTTGCGTACATTCAATTTACTTGGCATGGTTTTTATTTCTGTATACTGTCGTGTGTTTAGAACTGCATGAGGAATGTAATCTGCCACCTCTAGCCACTACAGCCCCCAAGTTATGAAGGTATGTTAGCCTGCAATGCTGATTATTAAATCGAGCCCTTGTCCATAAACCATAGCCACTGAACAACCTCCTTGCCTTTTGATAGACTGGGAGGACCTTGTACCGTATTACTTTAGCTGATCTGTTCAAATCTACAAGTGCGTGGGTAGCGGGAAGGTAACCTCAACCCAGACAGAATCCCTCCATGTTTCACCATTGTTGGACTAGTGAAACAAACATGAAACGGAGCTGAAATCCTTCTGGATTTCCCGGCTAGGGACTAGGGAGGTTAACTTTGGCATGTTGTCGAATTTTGTTTTAAAGTTTGGTAATGTGTTTAGGTTGTTTTCATATGACATATGTGAGTAGAAAAGGGCTGGATGTTATTTTACACTTGCATGTTTATTTTCAGGCAAATGCCTACCCAAGCCCCACAACAAAATATGCCCCGAAGCACCAGGAAACCTGTGCCTGTCACATCGTGTGTGTGTAGGTGGCAGGGAAGTCAGGCGCAGGAGAAACAAACTTGGTGTAACTGGAGTAGTTTAATTATTATAAAACAAACTCCAAAACCAAAGTACATAATAAAATAAACATGGGTACAATAACCCGTCGCGCACCAAGCCAACAACACGAGCACATAACAAACAATATCTGACAAGGACATGAGGGGAAACAGAGGGTTAAATACACAACATGTAATGAATGGGATTGGAACCAGGTGTGTAGGAAGACAAGACAAAACCAATGGAAAATGAAAAATGGATCAATGATGGCTAGAAGACTGGTGACGTCGACCGCCGAGCACCACCCGAACAAGGAGGGGCATCGACTTCGGCTGCTACCAAGATACAAAAGGCTAAAACGCAGTAATGACGATGAGGACGACCCAACTCCTTATTCTTGATCTGTCAGGGGTGCGTAACTGGTGGCATGGAAGTGAAACGCAGGAAAGCAGAACTTGGTAAATAGCCAGAGCCGTTTAATCTACATAACTGCTGGCATACAAAAATAACAAAACACATGGGCACAACACCGGTATCGCACCAGTCACATAAAGCACACGTACTTACAATAAACAATTCCCGACAAGGACATGGGGAAACAGAGGGAACATATACAACATGTAATTAGAGAATTGAAACCAGGTGAGTGTGACAACCAGACAAAACAAATGGAACATGAAAAATGGATCGGCAATGGCTAGAAGACCGATGACGTCGACCGCCGAACACCGCCCGAACAAGGAGAGGAACCGACTTCGGCAGAGGTCATGACATGATCATTGTATTTGAGAAAGGATTTCTAATTGTAAAAACAATTGGCATGATGTTGTCCAATCTTTTATTCCAAAGAATCATCTTGGTCTCTCACATGGCTTAACCCTGGAGCATGAGGCCTCAAGGTCTCCTTTTGCCTTCTTAATTGAGGGATTTCCCCACACTAAGTTGCTGCAAATAGATGCAGTATGAAGTATGAAACTCTCCATTTCGAATTTTGGTTTAAAGTTCGGTAAACATTTGATTGTATAGAAAAAAGGTGGACGTTATTTTACACTTGCATGTGTTCTGTTTTTAGGCCTACCCAAGTCACCACTAAAATCTGCTCCAAGGCGCCAGGAAACATGTGCCAGAGCCACTAAGAAGGAAAAGGTTAAAATGCTGGGTAAGCAACCCCTCATTTTCATTCTTGAACGATGTATTTGGGAAAGGTATTCTAATTGTACCAATAATTGCCATTATGTGGTCGAATATTTTACTGCAGAAAATCTTGAGCCTTCATGCTCCAGGGATAGATCATGTGGGAGACAGATGTCTCCTCCTGCCTCTTCAGATCAGAGATCACCCTCACCAAAGTGCTGCAAAGGCTCAGACCTTTTGACTTATGCCAGAAGCAAGTATGACACATTATTTTTAAACTATTTGAATGATATAGAAATGAGGTTGTTATATTTGGAAGTGAACAAATGTAAAACTATATTCAGTACTTTGAACTCCTTTGTGAGATCTGTGACCATTTTAAAGGACAGTCGCTCGAGTCCGGTTGAGGAATACGACTTCAACCTGAACAAGACGGAGGAAGATCTACTAAAGACTGGGTATTTTATTAGGATCCCAATTAGCTGTTATGAAAGCAGCAGCTAGTCTTCCTGGGGTCCACACAAAACATGAAACAGAACATTAATAGACAAGAATAGCGTTGTGACGTGATCTGTTTGTTTTTTAAACCAGGTTTGCTGTTCATTTGAGCAATTTGAGATTGAAGGGAGTTCCATATATAATACTGTACACTTTAATTTGTTCTGAATTTGGGGATTGTGATGGGGTAAGTGTGTGTCAAAGCTGTGTGTAAGTTGACTACGCAAACAATTTTGAATTTTCAACACATTAATTATAGAAATAAGTGATGCAGTCAGTCTCTCCTCAAATCTTAGCCAAGAGAGACTGGCATGCATAGTATTTACATTAGTCCACTGATTACAATTAAGAGTAAGACGTGCCGCTCTGTTCCGGGCCAGCTGTAGCTTAACTACAGTAGGTCTTTCCTTGCGGCACTCGACCACATGAATGGACGATAATCAAGATAAGACTAAACTAGAGCCTGTAGGCTTTTTGAATAAATCACAGACAGTCTGTCACATCTGCTCCTGCTACGCTCTCTGGTGTTCAGCCGGTGTCTTCTTGACCTGCAGTTTCTCTCTCTCTCTCTCTCTCTCTCTCTCGTTGGAGACAGGTGTGCTGGAGTCAGAGCAGATCCCTACCAGCTGCAACTCGTTCCATAATCAAGACATCTACAAATACTCAGTCCTTCCACTCTGCCAGATTGTAATCTCTGCTCAGTCAGTTCATGATTCTAGCCATCTATGATTATTCAAGATCCTGTTACTGTGCTGTGCCTGTTTCCCTGCCTGACACCGTTTATCCTCTCATTGCAGTTACTGCTCTGTCTCTGGCTCCTGTTCCACATCTCACCACCCAACTACCTTGCTCTGGATTTCACTCACCACCACTACTTTGGAATCCCTTTAGGATGTGTTTACCCTGTTCTACTCTGCTAACTCCAACCTCAGTCTCCACATCTGTTTTTTCTGCAACTCATCTGAGCTTCCCAGGACCTGCACTCCATATCTCTCTGTGTAACAAATATTTTGGTTCATTCCTGTTTCCTCATCTGAGTCTGCTCTTGGGTTCCCCTGTGTCGCATCGTCTAACAGTGTCACCAGCAAAGCACACCCACGCCATAACACCTCCTCCATGCTTTACATTGGGAAAAACAAATGTGGAGATCATCCGTTTACCTACACAGCGTCTCACAAAAATCTCCAATTTGGATTCCAGACCAAAGGACAAATTTCAACCGGTCTAATGTACATTGCTCGTGTTTCTTGGCCCAAGCAAGTCTCTTCCTCTTGGTGTCCTTTAGTAGTGGTTTCTTTGCAGCAATTCACAATTTTCTGGATTGACTGACCTTCATGTCTTAAAGTAATGATGGACTGTCGTTTCTCTTTGCTTATTTGAGCTGTTCTTGCCAGAATATGGACTTGGTATTTTACCATATAGGGCAATCTTGTCACAACTGACTGTCTGAAACAAATTTAAGAAGAAAATACATTTCACAATTTAACTTTTAGCAAGGCACATTGGTTAATTGAAATGCATTCCAGGTGACTACCTCATGTAGCTGGTTGAGAGAATGCCAAGAGTGTGCAAAGCTGTGGGGTTATATCCTGCCTGTTTGGCCCTGTCCGGGGGTATCATCGGATGGGGCCACAGTGTCTTCTGATCCCTCCTGTCTCAGCCTCCAGTATTTATGCTGCAGTAGTTTATGTGTCGGGGGGCTAGGGTCAGTCTGTTACATCTGGAGTATTTCTCTTGTCTTATCCGGTGTCCTGTGTGTATTTAAATATGCTCTCTCTAATTCTCTCTTTCTCTCTTTCTGTCTTTCTCTCGGAGGACCTGAGCCCTAGGACCATGCCTCAGGACTACCTGGTATGATGACTCCTTGCTGTCCCCAGTCCACCTGGCCGTGCTGCTGCTCCAGTTTCAACTGTTCTGCCTGCGGCTATGGAACCCTGACCTGTTCACCGGACGTGCTTGTTGCACCCTCGACAACTACTATGATTATTATTATTTGACCATGCTGGTCATTTATGAACATTTTAACATTTTAACATTTTGACCATGTTCTGTTTTAATATCCACCCTGCACAGCCAGAAGAGGACTGGCCACCCCTCATAGCCTGGTTCCTCTCTAGGTTTCTTCCTAGGTTTTTGGCCTTTCTAGGGAGTTTTTCCTAGGGAGTTTTTCCTAGCCACCGTGCTTCTTTCACATGCTTTGCTTGCTGTTTGGGGTTTTAGGCTGGGTTTCTGTACAGCACTTTGAGAATATCAGCTGATGTACGAAGGGCTATATAAAAATAAATTTGATTTGAAATTTGATCAAGGCACAGGGTGGCTACTTTGACGAATCTCAAATATATTTAGATTTTTTTTAAACACTTTTGGATACTACATGATTCCATATGTGTTATTTCATAGTTTTGATATCTTCACTATTATTCTACAATTTAAAAATTTGTAAAAATAAAGAAAAACCCTAGAATGAGCTGGTGTTCTAAAACTTTTGACCGGTAGTGTACCTCTGCTGCAGAGGATAAGTTCATTAGAGTTACCAGCCTTAGAAATTACAGCCCAAATAAATGCTTCACAGAGTTCAAGTAACAGACACATCTCAACAACTGTTCAGAGGAGACTGCGTGAATCAGGCCTTCATGGTCGAATTGCTGTAAAGAAACAACTACTAAAGGACACCCAGAAGAAGATACTTGCTTGGGCCAAGAAACACGAGCAATCGTCAGACTGGTGAAAATGTGAGATTTTTTGTTCCAACCGCAGTGTGTTTGTGAGAAGCAGAGTAGATGAACGGGATGATCTCTGCATGTGTGGTTCCCACTGTGAAAAATGGAGGAGGAGGTGTGATGGTGTGGGAGTGCTTTGCTGGTGACACTGTCTGTGATTTATTTAGAGTTCAAGGCATACTTAACCAGCATGGCTACCACAGCATTCTGCAGCGATACTCCATCCCATCTGGTTTGCGCTTAATGACCCAACACAACTCCAGGCTATGTAAGGGCTATTTGACCAAAAATAGCCCTTTGACCAAAAATTCAGAAGGATCGTGAGGCCCCACTTTCACGGTCTGTATTCAAGATCAAGCAAGCTTTTACCCTTCTGCTCCACAGGAAATTTCTGTCCTCCCTAAGCTCGCCTTAGGACACCTGCGTTACCATTTGACAAGTGTACCGCCCCAGGCAAAATCCCCACCTGCCACTGTCCCCGGAGCGGGTTGCACCCGGCGCGAAAAACAATAAGAGTAGTGGTATTTCACCGGCGGCCGGGGCCTCCCACTTATTCTACACCTCTCATGTCTCTTCACAGTGCCAGACTAGAGTCAAGCTCAACAGGGTCTTCTTTCCCCACTGATTCCATCAAGCCCATTCCCTTGGCTGTGGTTTTGCTAGATAGTAGGTAGGGACAGTGGGAATCTCATTCATCCATTCATGCGGATCACTAATTGGATGACGAGGCATTTGGCTACCTCAAGAGACTCTTAATTATGTCCCGCCGTTTACCCCCGCTTCATCGAATTTCCTCACTTTGACATGAGGGGGTCAGTCACCCCACGTGTGATTTGAGTGCGACTGCGACAGGTGGGTACGCTCCTTTTGAATTTCATCAAGTTGACATTCAGTGATCCGTGCCCAGTGGGAACCTAGGCTTCTTCCGTCCATTTTATGGTTTCACAGCAAATCCATGGCCGTGGATGGTACTACCCATATCAGATGTAGGCCTCCCTCTCCAGACAAGCTAGAGATACCTCTCCCCACTTCGTAGGGCATGAGCCAGATCCATGCAATGCCCTATCACTGCGGGGCCAATGGGTTTAGTCTCTGCCTCAAGTCTAGTGAGCGTAGAGGAGACCTCCTCACCTACAATGCGAGCGCCGTAGCTGGGGAGATCTGCGAGAAGGGCCCGGCGTGCGTCCGGAGTTGCCACCGCCAACCTCCGGACCCAACCCCCCACCGGTCCGCCTTCCGTCCCGCCAACGGACACCACCCCGACGAACCCCTGCACGCAGCCCCTTGCGAGACCATGCACGAGAGAATGCGGGATGGGCCACACAATGAACTTCCAATGGTGGCGAGAGGAGGGCGACAGAGCGACTGCTCCCCCAGCCGCGGCTCAAGCCCAGCCTCGCATCGCACCCCAGACCGACTGACTCAGCTCTTAGAGCCAATCCTTATCCCGAAGTTACGGATCTTTTTTGCCAACTTCCCTTATCTACATTGTTATAACATGCCAGAGGCTGTTCACCTTGGAAACCTGCTGTGGATATGGGTACGGCCCGGCGTGAGATTTACACCCACTCCCCCAGATTTTCAAGGGCCAGGGAGAGCTCACCGTATGCCACCGAAACCGCAACGCTTTCTAGGGCTTGGGCCCCTCTCTAGGGGTGAACCCATTCCAGGGCGCACTGTATAGGCCCCCTGAGTGTATATTCTGAACATTGTTTGAGGTCAGTAGGTCACATGACCAAGGAGATATTGAAATGTTACATTTAAAATAATTCATGTAAAAACGTGTGAGATGAAAATGGACAAACTAAAGGGTGTGCAATAAGGAAGGGTAGTCAGTGGACATTCTGAACCTTGTTTGAGGTTAGTAGGTCACATGACCAAGGAGATATTGAAATTAGAAACATTGAAAACGTTAAATTCATGTAAAATTGCGTGAGATGAAAATGGACAAACTAAATGGTGTGCAATGTGTAGGCCCACTGAGTGTTCATTCTGAACCTTGTTGAATTCAGTAGGTCACATGACCAAGGAGCTATTGAAATTCAAAAATGTTAATAAGTAATTTAAATTAGTGCAAGATATAAATCAACAAAAAAAAGTGTGTGCAATGTGTGTCTAAGCGATCGGGTTAGCTAGAACCTGTTTTAAAAGTAATGGTTAAAGAGCTATTGAAATTAGAAAAATGTGATTTGTCACTATGTTGACGGTCCCTAACTGCTGTTGGTGGACGTAAGGAAAACTACAGGCGAATATCCGTTTAATATCCAACCTGAATCGGTCTTTACCTCGGTTCCTCCCACTGTGACTCGGGAAAGCATGCAGTTTAGGGTACAGATGAAATAGGCCTAGATGTGCAGTTTTCCAGCTAATATCCTGTAATTCTACACATATTGCCATCGGATGGAGGCAAAGGCTTTCTGTTTTTAATATGATAACTGATGAGCATGGTAATTCGACCATGCCTGCAAGTTTACATAGCTGGACTAATTTACCAATAAAAAATGTTTTTGGTGACATTGGCTAATTGAGTGGCTGCTGACGCACAACCAAATTTCGAAATTGCACCTTGTGTATTCTATTATTCTAACTCAAGTGGAATCGATAAAAAATGTGTCACATCCGGCTGTGATAGGGAGTCCCTTTGGGCGGGGCACAATTGGCCCAGCGTCGTCCGGGTTTGGCCGGGGTAGGCCGTCATTGTTCAGATCATTTTGTGAAGTTTAAAATGTACTGTATCTGCATACACATCAGAGTGTGTGTGTGTGTGTGTGTGTGTGTGTTGTTTCTGACAAAAAGAAGAGTGACAAGAGAAGAGTTTATCTGCATGAACGCTTGTGTATGTGCATGTGTACAACAGTGAGTTTGTGTGTATGTGTTTGTTTTTTTATGCTAATGTGAATCTTGTCATCCGTTTCTTTGTTTTTGCAGCAGCAGCAGAGGTAAAGGTGCATGAATTCTACATACCACTACGTTGACTAGACAAGGCAGATAGCAGCACAAAGACTATCCACAGAGTAGAACACTATACAGATGAGATGCCTTGTCAACCACCCATCTCTCTCTCTCACTCTCACTCTCACTGTCATTGTTGGATGTATCAGCTAGGTGTTGGCTAGAGTGCATGTGCCAATCCCAGAGTGGGTACATTGGCTATTTAAAGCAACATTTTCACATCAGTAGAGTTGTATTTTTTTTTATACCATACATGGGAATTTAACCCCCCCCCCCCCCCAAAAAAAAAAACCATGTGGCCTGCAGGCCAAAACCGTCCTGTATGTGATTCTTTTGATCCCCAAAACAGACAATCACCAGGAATTCAGCTAAACGTGTTTAATTTAGGAAATCTGTTCCCAAGTATTCCCACGAATAGAAATAGACGTGGTCCTGTCTCAATGTAATCAAGGTATGAAATTGTTGTTCCTTTCAAATACAATCCCTTTTGGGGCTTAGATGATCAGTTTGCAGTGTGGGACTACCTAAAAATTATTATAATGACGTTCCAGCCCCCCGACCATTCACTTAAACAAAACCGACCTGCGTCTGAATCTAGTTGTCTAAATGCCTACCCCTGGTATAAAAACTATTACATTTAGGTTGTGTATAAATGTTATTATTAACAAGCCTATAACAATTACAAAGATGTTGGCATGGGAAAACAGAAATAGATCGAATATCAGCAACACCTTACCTTTTAGTGTCTGCTCTAGAAGTCTTGCAAGCGTGCATCTTGACATTACTTTCACTTTTGTAGACTACAGCGCTTTTGTAGTTTAAACTGCCACTCCGGCCCTCCTCTTCTCCCTAAATGTGAAAAAAGGTCCCTGTACCACTTGGACATTCTAGGGACTTTTATGACCTCAGGGAAGTCGGCATTGACACCTCAACGACCCTTAATAGCTCCACTAGGCTACATTCACATATCGCGGAAGGAATAGGATGTTATTGGAGTTCTAATCCAACGTCATAAACTGAAGTAGACATGTCGAGCCTTTCCGCAAACTAAAGAACCCTGCGTAAATGCCAATCGCGGGATCACGGTTCAGGTATTTTGCGGTCAGTGCAGTTGGCTGTAAACTCAGAGCTGAAAATAGGAAATGTCCCGTTACTGTGGACACTCAATGCACGGATGTGTCGACGAGTTAGTAACAGTTTCCGCATGTGAATTATGAACGCCTTTGAATGGAAATGACTCATTTGCAATACAAAAATAATCATGTATTTTGTATCCCATTGTTATAACCTAATTCCTTTTTTTTTTTTTTTTATCCCTATTGACTATGGATTATGTCATCTTTCTGCGGAGCAACTTCTCTGCTGACAAAAGTTAACAAATATCTTCACATAGTAGAGGGAGATATGGAGTGGAGCTGCATGGGTGCTCTTTGATATCACAGCATCTACCCAAATCACTTCGAAATAATTTTAGGTTGGAGCAGCTGTGTCCATGGTAGCTCATGCATGCTCAAGGAATGACACACACACGGAAAAGCATAACACAGAACCAATTAATTTGCTGCATTGTTGTTTATAGGCGGAATGACAACATGTTGATCCATAGATGTTTTTATTGCCTACATGTGCCTGCAGTGTTTTTGGATACACCATTGCTACTGCCAGAACCAGCATATGGCTCTAGACACAATAGTGTGCACATGGTTCTCTTTCTTTTTACCTGCAAAGCTTAGGATCAATTCCTCCCGCAATATCACCACCAGTGACTGCTGTCAATTCAAGGGAATTGATTCAGGCCTATATCTGGTTGGTAAACGTAGACCATTCATTCAACTAGGCCACTGGGCTGTTCAATTCCGGTCCTGGAGGACCAAAACGCTTCTGGTTTTTAATTGCACTCACCTGGTGTCCCAGGTCTGAATCAGTCCCTGATTAGAAGGAGAAGATGAAACCCAGAAGTGATTTGGCCCTCCAGGACCAACATTGAATAGCCCTGATCGGGCATTGCTCCAATCCAAGACTTGAAACTCAGCCCTTCTCCTGAGCTGAAATTGCCTTCCAACCAATAATTTCTGGATGTTCTTAATCAGCAGCCAAGACAGCAGTCAACTTTGTCAACTTTGTCACAAACAGTACCTACTAGGCCATGAAAAGTATTCAATTCATACTACCATTACCATTGGTTAAAGGCATTTTTACAGTCACGTTTACATATAAATAATTCTTAATATGCAAAATGACTGACAATAATATGAGCGTCCTACTTACTATACATACAACAAACAAAAAACGTAAACATGGATTAGGTTCCATCCACCTAGGTTCTGAGCATCACATAGTTTCCCAATCCTTGTCCTGGGGATTGGGAAACATTTAGTTTCCTTGCCCTAGCACTGACACACTTGACTCAACGAATCATCAAGTGATTCGTTCAATCAGGTGTGTTAGTGCCAGGGCAAGAACACTTTTTTTGCACCCTTTTTGGGTCACCAGAACCAGGATTAGAAACACTGACACATACATTAAACTAGTGCTGCTGGGTCGGCTGGAGCGGACAGCTATAGACAGAGATCTGTATATAATGATGAGATACTCATGTCTCCACCCCAACAATGGGAGTCGTTGTCCCAAAGACGGGAAGGCAGGCGACAAGCGTAGGGCAACAATAAGCCCATAGAAACGCACTGGCTTGTTTTGGAAAGATTTTGGCGTGAGTGATACGTTGTGCTTTGCCTCTTCCTCTCTGCTATAGATGATCCCATTCTGGGGAACTTAAAAGGACCCCCTCCCCCCAGAGGAAGTTGCCACCACTATTTTGACGTAATCATCAACAAATAGGGCACTGAGTCAGTCAGTGAGTCATTCAGTGTAGCTAGCTAGCATGCTAACATTATCTAGCTATCTATCTTGCTAACATTATCTAGCTAGCCATCTTCTATCTTGCTAACATTATCTAGCTAGCCATCTTGCTAACCTTATTTTGCTAGTTAATGTTACCTGTTGCTGTTTTTTTTTACTACGCCAGTAGCAAGCTACTGTAGCTCTATGGCTGGTTCTGGATTTGTCATAAGCATTGATTTAGGGAAACTCCGCCACAGATGGAAAACACTGGCCTATCTTTGACACCGCCATCTATCGTTATCGTCAAAGTTTTGGCATCTTCCACAAATTATGGCCTCGACTCCACCATAAAAACAATTCCAGAGAATAATATGAAGCTCCAGTAATATTTATAACTATTGACTGCTGATATGCGTTTTCGACATTGTAGTGCAACCTTTGGTACAGTAGGTAGGCTGCTGGCAGGTTTTGGCTGGGGTACAGCAAAGCCAAGTCAGCCCATGCTTATGGTTCTCACAGGGGAGTTGAAATGATAGGCCACAATGACTTTGCTTACATTAACTATAAATTCCTTGAATTTTCTTTCGCTGGTGCCTTTTCATTATCTGAATAGACATTTGTGGTTTCTAGCTAACCTTACACCAATCAAAACAGTGGAGCCTGTAGTAAAGCAAAACTTTAGTTGTCAAAACCATTCAGAAACGGGGGGGAAGCGGGTTTGCAAAATGCCATCATATCACGCATTTATACCATTTATAAAATAGTCAAATATTTTTTTTTTTAATACAGACTAGCAAAAAAAATAAGTAAACATTTACAAATGATCCAATCGCGAAGAGGAAAAACTTTGCAGCGGTTTCTGATGAATAAACAATGCCATGCTGGTGGGTGGTAACATTTAAATAAAACCCAGCCCTGAAACAAAACGTAGGCTCTGGCCATTGTCTTTCAACTCGAAAAAGTGGATTTCTACCGGTGAGGGTGTTTAAAAACAAAAAATGGACCTCGCCCGTAATCAAAAAGCATCTCAGAGTAGTTGTGCTGATCTAGGATCCATCCCTGTCCATATACTCTTATTAATTATGATCTAAAAAGGCAAAACGGTCCCTACATCAACACTCCTAATCTGAGATGCTTTATGAATACGAGCCCTGGAGATGATCCCTAGCCAAAGAATTAAGAAGATATCCTGGACAGGGTTGGGATCAATTACATTTCAATAAAGTAAATTCAAAAGTGATTTTTATTAAAATAGAAAAACAGAAAATCAAATAAGTGCTTCTCCTTCTCTTATGTATTGAGAAATCATTGAAAAATCTAATTGAATTGTTTTTAAAATCACTGAATTTGAATTAACTTCCTGAATTGATTGAATTGAAATGGAATTGACCCCAACCCTGCCCCTGATATCTTATCCTAATGATGTTCACTGCAGCCGACCCATTCAGTTAGTGATCTACATTCAAGTGAGAATAGAGTTAAACCAAAATTACAAGTCCGTCCCGATTCTTTAAACTTCCACTGCTTCTCCTATAGCTTTATTTTTAACAAGGGAAGTCTTTTTTGAGGCCAACTTCAAAAGGACTTTTCAATAAAATATTCCAACTCTTTCCAACAGTAGTTCACGTTCAAGATGATAAAATAGAAAAGAAAAGCCATAATGGTGGGTTCACAAAGAAAGAAAAACAAGAAAAAAAGGTTATTGCCTACCTCTGACCTATGTGGGGGTAACCTCCCCTCATTCTCTTCTCTTTTTGTGGAGATATCTCTCTCCCATCCCTCCTTCCCTAGCTGTCTGCCTCATCTTTGTTAGTTCCCTTGCTTCCTATTGCACTTCTCCATCTCTTCACCTCTATCTCTGAGCAGAAGGGAACATCTCTCATCATTCCATCACACCGAATCTCTTAGGGCTTTCTTTATACAGAACCACGCTCAATATAATATTATCGCTCTATCAAAAAAACTAAGCAAACCCCTACCCCCATCCCACCCCATGGTCCCTTCTTTCCCTGTAAGTGTTCACTGCTGTTTCTTGTCCTGGGCCTGTGAGTTCTCTGTCTTAGCTGGGGAAAGCACAGAGAGGAGATCCAATAGAGCCCGACTGATCTGGGCCCCGAACCGGTGGGAGTCCTGAGAGAGAGAAATAGGAGATACAATGATTTGACTTGGTTTATTTCTGGGGAGAAATATGATGGAAAAAGATGGAGAGAGAGAGAGACAGATTTTGATTTGGTTTTACTTATTGGGAGGGGGGGGTTAAAGACTTGTACAGATAGAAGGGAGGGGGGAGGGATAGATAGATACAGTAGATAGAGAAAGGGAGATGAGGGGGGGGGGGGGGGGGTCTTTAAAAGGGCACATTCATAATGTTCAGCTGGCCATGCATGATTTGTGTCTGTTTAAAAGAGACAAAATGTATAGCTTGTCAACGTTTCCATTTGCTATATGCACGTTAACATCTGTCACCAATACATGAGTGTATAATACACACTAACCGTCTCAGAGAAGGAGTGCTTGCAGGATACATGGTAGTTGATCATGTCCTCTCCTACGATAATGTACGACACTCCGTAGCCATCGTCTGCCACCTGGAACAGAGGTAAGACGTGGGGAAAGTAGCAAAAGGGTGTGTGTCAGTCTGCGTAGGGGTGTGTGTACTCACAGGGCCAAAGCTTCCCCAGGTAGTTGAAGTCTGGGTAGAGGTGTGTGTGTCTGCGTCGAGGTGTGCGTTTACTCACAGGGCCGAAGCCTCCCCCCAGAGATATAAAGTCTGGGTGATTCTTCATGTCAAACAGCTCCAGCTGCTGAACCGGAGTCTGACTGGTGGAGAGACGCCAGGGCTCTGACAGCACCTAGATGGACAGACACACAGAAGGATCTAGGTGTTGTCGGAGCCCTAGCAGACGCTTTTAACCAAAGCCACTTACAGTCATGCTTGTATACATTTTTTATTTTTTTTAAGTATGGGTGGTCTGGGAATTGAACCCACTATCTTATTTCAGACCCTACAGGATATTGACAGAAGCTGACACACAAACACCAGGGCCTGATTAATGCAGGGGCTTACAGGGGCTGAAGTTAAGGAACCTCTTTACTTGGCAATTTGACTGTTAAACTCAAGGGTACTCTAGCAATACACTAGCCAGTCCTGGGTTGAATGGGAACTGCCATCTATGGATTATATTTCTATGGTTGTTTGCAGCTGTCAAGTTTGCCTTTCTCAAACTTCCAATTACAATGTGGGAAAGACACATTTTGGAAAGTAAACGCCTACTGCTGAAAAGACAAAAATTATTTGTCTGTGAAACGAATATAAAGTATTTTTCCCCTCAACAACTTCCAATTTTGAGCAAATAGCAGCACTGTTTATCAAAGTAGCTTATCTTGAGACAGGCTATTGCCACGACGAGCTCAGAGCCATCACCGGTGAGTAGCCTTTATCTTCATCATTGGGTGAGTCAGTGCTACTGGAAAGTTTCCTTAGTAGCCTAGTGCATTCGGGAAGAATTCAGACCCCTTCTCTTTTTCCAGGTTATGTTACGTTACAGCCTTATTCTAAAATGGATTCAATTAATTGTTCTCCTCATCAATCACACACAATAACCCATAATGACAAAGCAAAAAACAGGTTTAGAAATTTGAGCAAATGCATTACAAATTAAAAAAATAGAAATTATATACGTAAGTATTCAGACCGTTTGCTATGAGACTCGAAATTGAGCTCAGGTGCATCCTGTTTCCATTGATCATCCTTAAGACGTTTCCAGAACTTGATTGGAGTTCACTTGTTGTAAATTCAATTGATTGGACATGATTTGGAAAGGCACACACCTGTCTATATAAGGTCCCATTGTTGACAGTGCATGTCAGAGAAAAAACCAAGCCATGAGGTTGAAAGAATTGTCCATAGAGTTCTGAGACAGGATTGTGTCGAGGAACAGAACTGGGGAAGGGTACCAAAACATTTCTGCAGCATTGAAGGTCCCCAACAACACAGTGGCCTCCATCATTCTTAAATGGAAGAAGTTTGGAACCACCAAGACTCTTCATAGAGCTGACCGCCTGGCCAAACTGAGCAATCGGGGGAGAAGGGCCTTGGTCAGTGAGTTGACCAAGAACACAACGGTCACTCTGACAGAGCGCCAGAGTTCCTCTGCGGAGATGGGAGAACCTTCCAGGAGGACAACCATCTATGTAGCACTCCACCAATCAGGCCTTTATGGTAGAGTGGCCAGACGGAAGCCATTCCTCAGAAAAAGGCACATGACAGCCCACTTGGAGTTTGAAAAAACGCACCTAAAGGACTCTCAGACCATGAAAAAGATTGAACTCTTTCGCCTGAATGCCAAGGGTCACATCTGGAGGATGTGACGCTTGCACCATACTTAGTGAAACATGGTGCTGGCAGCATCATGCTGTGTGGATGTTTTCCAGCGGCAGGGACTGAGAGACTAGTCAGGTTTGAAGGAAAAATGAACAGAGCAAAGTACAGAGATCCTTGATGAAAACCTGCTCCAGAGCACTCTGGACCTCAGACTGGGGCGAAGGTTCACCTTCCAACAGGACAACGACCCTAAGCACACAGCCAAGACAACACAGGAGTGGCTTTGGGACAAGTCTCTGAATGTCCCAGCCAGAGCCTGGACTTGAACCCAATCTAACATCTCTGGAGAGACCTGAAAATAGCTGTGCAGCAACGCTCTCCATCCAACCTGACAGAGTTTGAGAGGATCTGCAGAGAAGAATGGGAGAAATTCCCCAAATACAGGTGTGCTAAGCTTGTAGCATCATACCCAAGAAGACTCGAGGCTGTAATCGCTGTCAAAGGTGCTTTAACAAAGTACCGAGTAAAGGGTCTGAATACTTATGTAAATGTGATACATTTTGTATTTTTAATGCATTTGCAAAAATTTCTAAAAACTGTTTTTGCTTTGTCGTTATGGGGCATTGTATGTAGATTGAGGAAAAACAACAATTTAATCCATTTTCGAATAAGGCTGTATCCTAATATTGTACTATCTGTGTGTCTCTTCATTGGCCTGGCCTGGGCTATTGTTTGCATTCAAGACCAGGTCGTTTTTATTGATCTCCGTTTGTCAGTGTCAGAGTAGCCACTCATTTTGGTCATTTGTGTAGTATTAAAAAAAGATTCTGCTAATAATGTCTTATGTCATGTAAATGATGTATAATTGCATGAAATGCGTTTATCATAGGCCAATTTTTTGGGGACCCTGCTAAAAACATTTCCCCATGTGTGGAAATTCAAAAAACACCAATTAGGGCTTCATAAAAATTGGTATTTTACTTCAACAGTAAATGTAGCCATGCACTGCTACTGAAGTTAACGAATTGCATCTTTATGTGCTGATTTGTTTACAGAAAATGAGGGTGTGCCGGGAAGGGGGATACTGTTCTTGCTAGCATGTTAGCACCTACCTCTGTTAGGAACGGTGACTCCACCCCCAGGTATTTAGACACCACGTACAGGCAGAAGAGGTGCCTGTCAATGCCGGACCCTGTCATGGCCAATCGGTAGAGGTTCTGGTGCTTCTCAGCAGCCAATCGGAACAGCCGCCTGCAGTGCTCCGGCCCCTGTAATAAGATAACCTGTCTGTTAGAAGTGAGATAGGATGAATTATGATTACAGTTGATGGTAGTAGTGGGGCGAAAGAGGTTACTAAAAAACAATTGTAATATGAGAATGAAACCCCCATAAGAGGTTAATGTAGATATTTATGGCGTGAAACTGGTTCCGCTAGGCTAGGAGATTATTATCGAGTTAATCCTCATTATTTTAATGGATATATGCTAATTACTGTTGGAGTATTTTATTTCTTTAGTTGAGTATGTAGTAGTTTAATTCTGAGGTGCAGATAATGGAGTTAAGTGCAGTTATCCATCAGGCATGAGCAAATCTGTCATAAACCTGGAGCTAGATATTCCAATTGAGATTATGACTTGCAATTTTCGAATATTTGGTGAAAACTTGATCGTTCCATGAGACAAGTGTCAAGGTAGAGAACAGCACTTCTAAAATGAGCTAATAAGACTTAATACATGCAGTGCTAACTGGACATAATCATTAGCTAGATCCCAAATGTGATATTTTAACTTATTAGCATCCTATTGATGAAATGTACAGTACCAGTCAAAAATTTGGACACACCTACTCGTTCATAAAAATCTATTTTGATTTGTTTAACACTTTTTTTGGTTACAACATGATTACACGTGTTATTTCAGAGTTTTGATGTCTTCACTATTATTCTACAATGTAGAAAATAGCACGAATAAAGAAAGACCATTGAATTAGTAGGTGTGTCCAAACTTTTGACTAGTACTGTACAGTCGTGGCCAAAAGTTTTGAGAATGACACAAATATTAATTTTCACAAAGTCTGCTGCCTCAGTTTGTATGATGGCAATTTGCATATTCTCCAGAATGTTATGAAGAGTGATCAGATGAATTGCAAAGTCCCTCTTTGCCATGCAGACGAACTGAATGCCCAAAAAACATTTCCACTGCATTTCAGCCCTGCCACAAAAGGACCAGCTGACATCATGTCAGTGATTCTCTCGTTAACACAGGTGTGAGTGTTGACGAGGACAAGGCTGGAGATCACTCTGTCATGCTGATTGAGTTTGAATAACAGACTGGAAGCTTCAAAAGGAGTGTGGTGCTTGGAATCATTGTTCTTCCTCTGTCAACCATGGTTACCTGTAAGGAAACACGTGCCTTCATCATTGCTTTGCACAAAAAGGGCTTCACAGGCAAGGATATTGCTGCCAGTAAGATTGCACCTAAATCAACCATTTATCGGATCATCAAGAACTTCAAGGAGAGCGGTTCAATTGTTGTCAAGAAGCCTTCAAGGCTCCCAAGAAAGTCCAGCAAGCACCAGGACCGTCTCCTAAAGTTGATTCAGCTGCGGGATCGGGGCACCACCAGTACAGAGCTTGCTCAGGAATGGCAGCTGGCAGGTGTGAGTGCATCTGTGCGCACAGTGAGGCAAAGACTTTTGGAGGATGGCCTGGTGTCAAGAAGGGCAGCAAAGAAGCCAGGAAAAACATCAGGGACAGACAGATATTCTGCTAAAGGTACAGGGATTGGACTGCTGAGGACTGGGGTAAAGTCATTTTCTCTGATGAATCCCCTTTCCAATTGTTTGGGGCATCTGGAAAAAAGCTTGTCCGGAGAAGACAAGGTGAGCGCTACCATCAGTCCTGTGTCATGCCAACAGCAAAGCATCCTGAGACCATTCATGTTGGGGGTTGCTTCTCAGCCAAGGGAGTGGGCTCACTCACAATTTTGCCTAAGAACACAGCCATGAACAAAGAAGGGTACCAACACATCCTCCGAGAGCAACTTCTCCCAACCATCCAGGAACTGTTTGGTGACGAACAATGCATTTTCCAGCATGATGGAGCACCTTGCCATAAGGCAAAAGTGATAGCTAAGTGGCTCGGGGAACAAAACATCAATATTTTGGGTCCATGGCCAGGAAACTCCCCAGACCTTAATCCCATTGAGAACTTTTGGTCAATCCTCAAGAGGCGGGTGGACAAACAAAACCTCACAAATTCTGACAAACTCCAAGCATTGATTATGCAAGAATGGGCTGCCATCAGTCAGGATGTGACCCAGAAGTTAAATTACAGCATGCCAGGGCGGATTGCAGAGGTCTTGAAAAAGAAGGGTCAACACTGCAAATATTGACTCTTTGCATTTACTTCATGTAATTGTCAATAAATGCCTTTAACACTTATGAAATGCTTCTAATTATACTTCAGTATTCCATAGTAACATCTGACAAAAAATATCTAAAGACACTGAAGCAGCAAACTTTGTGGAAATTAATATGGGTGTCATTCTCAAAACTTTTGGCCACGATTGTATGTCCCAAAACACTTGTGACAACACAGTGAACATAATGTAGGCCTACCTGTTAGGGTAGCATGGGGTTACTTGCCAACTGCGAAATGGCGGCAATGATTTTGCACTGACGCATCGCCACAGTTAAATGACTACAGAGGAAACACTGGTGTGAAGCACAAATGTCTTGCATCGCTCTCATCTCAATATCGGTGTCAAAGGGCTAATATTTTTTGCCTCTTGACATATGGATATTGCATATGTCAATATCACAATTTGAATTTGAATTCAATTAATCTTACAGCTGTAAGAGTCATCAGTGTCTGAAGAAAGAATGCAAATCCCTTTGAGTGAAACCCGTTTCTTCCTAAATGACCTTATTTATACTGGAGTGAAATCTGTTTCAATATCAAGTGTGAACACATTCATTCCGAAGTGAACGCGACTCAGCATCAATAACACAGTAAAACCTGTGAAACCTATTTTCACTGAGCCACTGGGAAGGTTCTAGAAGAATTTATGAGCACCATTTAAAACACCCCCCAATCAGTACGCCTACCTCTCCGCTCTCCACAGCCTTGACAAAGGCACAGCCCTCATTGGAGCAGGACCGTACAGTCTCCGTCCTCCCCTCTCGGAACAGCCGTGTCATGGAGGCCTCGTAGGTGAGGCAAAATGTCTTACGATCCTGGGAGACAAAAAATGTAAAGGGAACATTATTAGTATAATTACTTGAAATGATCAGTATTCTTCTCAATGTTCATGGATGGTAATAATGTTTTCATGTATTTATTTTTTTCGAACCTTGTACAGCTCAGCATACTGCACAATTTTATTATAAAGCAATAGCCAATTTCCGTGGTAGCCTACTCTAATTCCATTCCTAGTTGCAAGATGTTGTTATTGTAAAATAATGTTATTGGTTCATGACACATTTTATTCAGTTGAAGTAGTCTAGTAATGTCAGCAATCACTTAAACAAACACCTGTGTTCTATGTAAGAGTGGGAGAGGAATATTTGTTTCCTTGTCAGAAGGAATGAAAGAGACCTTTACTAGAGGTCACTGACACCAGTGGCATGATCCAACTAGTCCCTGGTCTTTCCAAAAATTCCTAACAGTTTGACATCTTATTTGAATAGTGAGAGGAGATAACTGGGGAAGATACCATGTCAAGAGGTATTAGTAGGGAGCTGGCAAAGAAGGATTCAGAAGGTATATTTAGCTACAGTACTTACCCAAGACTAAAGCATGCATGGAATTCAGAGATTAAATTAAAATAAGAATGTAAAGTGGCCACAAAAATCAGCTACAGGTCTTTTTTCAATGTGCTTGAGATACAGTATATGTGGAGGATAGCTTTATGGAGGAAAACTTGGGTTAGTACCCCCATCTGCCTTCTGAATGTGTCTTTCAAAGAGTAGCACCTTTACCAGGGGATTTCCAAAACTGAATAAGATTACATCATACATGCTACCTGTCCCAGACCTGCTGTTTTCAACTCTCTAGAGACAGCAGGAGCGGTAGAGATACTCTCAATGATCGGCTATGAAAAGCCAACTGACATTTACTCTTGAGGTGCTGACTTGTTACACCCTCGACAACTGTGATTATTATTATTTGACCATGCTGGTCATTTATGAACATTTGAACATGTTCTGTTATAATCTCCACCCGGCACGGCCAGAAGAGGACTGGCCACCCCTCATAGCCTGGTTCCTCTCTAGGTCTCTTCCTAGGTTTTGGCCTTTCTAGGGAGTTTTTCCTAGCCACTGTGCTTCTACACCTGCATTGCTTGCTGTTTGGGGTTTTAGACTGGGTTTCTGTACAGCACTTTGAGATATCAGCTGATGTAAGAAGGGCTATCTAAATACATTTGATTTGATCATATCAATAGGGACCAGTGACATCACTTTGAGTTCCATTTTGTTAAATTTTGTAGGGTCCGCCATCTTTAGGACCGCCCATTCTGGCGCAACTAGTCTGGTCAAAGACGGCAACTAACGCCAAGATCGCCCATCTAACCACACCTGGAAAACCAAGATATCTTGACAAGATTGACAAGAATACTCTGTTGTGATCCATATCTCGCTCCTAGCGAGCTTTTCACAGCACCTAAAATCAGCAAACAAAATCCTCCCTCATACTATAGATGGAGCTAGCTAACATTAATGTGGCATTACTGACATAGCTACTAGCTACTACTAAGCTAGCTAACTCTACATTTTTCTGACATAAACAAACTCGCGTGAGTCGCGGCAACAGGCAGCTGCTTCGTGAAAACGAATAATAATGTCAGCTAGATTATGATTTAGCAACAGAAGCTAGCTAGCTTTTATTGGAAGAATTCAACATTGTGTGTGACGCACTGGGTTAGCTGCATCCCTTTTGTTTCATATGAAGTATGACAGCTGGCTCAGCTAGCTAGCTAGCTAGCTTAGCTGTTGCTAGTTAGCTAATGTTGGACAAATCAGGCTAGCTTTCATGACATTGTCAAACTTCATAAACACTGCTCATCGGTGCGCAAAACACCTTAGTTAGATGTAAAATGGTACGACTAAGACAGATTTCTTGTTTTAGCTTTGATTAATTCAGTGATTTAGGCAATCGACCGCAATGGATGACGGACTTCTAAAGAACTTAAGAACACTTGGAATCTATGAATAGGCATAGAGGGTCTTCTCAATGTTGTATATACAGTGCCTTCAGAAAATATTCAGACTCCTTGACTTTTTTCACATTGTTAGCTTACAGCATTATTCTAAAATTGATCAAATCACCCCCCCCCCCCCCCTTCAATCTACACACAATACCCCAGCAAAAACTGTTTAGCCATTTTTGCAAATTTATTACAAACATAAATATCTCATTTACATAAGTATTCAGACCCTTTACTCAGTACTTTGTTGAAGCAGCGATTACAGCCTAGAGTCTTCTTGGGTATGACGCTACAAGCTTGGCACACCTGTATTTGGGGAGTTTCTACCATTCCTCTCTGCAGATCCTCTCAAGCTCTGTCAAGTTTGATGGGGAGCATTGATGCACAGCTATTTTCAGGTCTCTCCAGAGATGTTGGAGTTGGTTCAAGTCCGGGCTCTGGCTGGGCCACTCAAGGACATTCAGAGATTTGCCCCAAAGCCACTCCTGCATTATCTTGGCGGTGTGCTTAGGGTCGTTGTTCTGTTGGAAGGTGAACCTTCGCCCAGTCTGAGGTCCGAAGCACTCGGGAGCAAGGATCTCTCTGTACTTTGCTCTGTTCATCTTTGCCTCGATTCTGACTAGTCTCCCAGTCCCTGCCACTGAAAAACATCCACACAGCATGATGCTGCCACCATTGCTTCACCGTAGGGATGGTGCCAGGTTTCCTCCAGACGTGACTCTTGGCATTCAGGCCAAAGAGTTCAATCTTGGTTCATCAGACCAGAGAATCTTGTTTCTCATGGTCTGAGAGTCCTTTCGGTGCCTTTTGGCAAACTCCAAGCGGGCTGTCATGTGCCTTCTACTGAGGAGTGGCTTCTGTCTGGTCACTCTACCATAAAGGCCTGATTGGTGGAGTGCTGTAGAGATGGTTGTCCTTCTGGAATATACTCTCATCTTCACTGAGGAACACTAGAGCTCTGTCAGAGTAACCATCGGGTTCTTGGTCACTTCCCTGACCAAGGCCCTTCTCCCCCAATTGCTCAGTTTGGCTGGGCAGCCAGCTTTAGGAAGAGTCTTGGTGGTTCTAAACTTCTTCCATTTAAGACTGATTGAGGCCACTGTGTTCTTGGGGACCTTCAATGCTGCAGACATTTTTTGGTACCCTTCCCCAGATCTTAGTGCTCTACGGACAATTCATACGCCGTTATGGCTCGGTTTTTGCTCTGATATGCACTGTCAACTGTGGGTCCTGATCTAGACAGGTGTGCCTTCAAGGGGTCTGAATACTTTCCGAAGGCACTGTATGTTCTAGGAATATCCTGCTTACCCTGTAGTAAGCTAGCTGCAGAGTCAGCTGAATGAAGGATATCCCCTTTAACTCACCTTGTAGTAAGCTAGCCAGGCACGTGCACAGATCGAGCTCAACCAGTGCCCGAGCACCTGCCCTTTTGCCCGCCTATGAAAAAGTGCCCTCGTTGCCTGGTCGAATTTTTTATTTTGTTAAATACTTTTTACATTTTATTTAGAGTCTCATTTACATTTTTTGTTTTAATTTTAAAATGTAACGAATTGCACATCAAACTAGCTAATTTCATAAGCTGCTTGAATCCCAGCAAATACCCCCTCCGCCGCCCCCAAGAGCACCAGCACCCCCTGAAGCTAGCTGCAGAGCCAACTGGTTGAAGGACATTCCCTTTAACTCACCCTGTAGTAAGCTAGCTGCAAAGCCAATTGAATGAAGGCGTCTGGGCTGATCTTCAGCTTTTTGATGCGTCCCTTCCCAAAGTCCCTGAAGGGGAAGACATGACAGTCCACATCGTCAGCTAGGGCCTGTGCCACAGACAGAGAGATGGACACCTGCTCCTGAACCTGAAGAGAGAAAGATGGAGGGGTGAGGGGAGGAAACACTTAAAAGCTTGTTAATTTTTATTAGTTATTTTTCATTAAGACCTCATTCATAATGAAATTATATCTAGACACAGCTTGGTAACTCATTGGCCAGACAATCCTTTCAGACCTAGTGCCTAGTTGATCTCTCTCTGTCGAACCATCTGGTTTCCAAGTGCCTCAGAACGGGACTTGACTGGAAGCCTATGGCAGGAGCGGACAAAAAAAACTACTGGTTTTAATTGGCTGATCTCTATCCATCACCATTTAGCGCAACCCTTATAACCTCCCCATAAGTGTCCTGCATACAGGGGCCAGTATTGTTTCTGTGTTCTTGCGCAACAAAGAAAACTGGGTTAGCTTGTGCAACATGGATATTTTCTTTCTCAAATATACATTATTTCCAATTCACAGCTGCTTTTGTAGTATATTCTTTGAAGAGTTCAACACTTTTCTCAAAACTGCC